>NW_019154086.1:40756006-40774065 GCF_002288905.1 Enhydra lutris kenyoni | reverse complement strand
CACTGGAATTCCGCTGCTCTCCTTGGTATTGAAACTGCACTCCTTGGTAGGTGATCTGGGTCCTGGCTGGATTTCTTGTTGATCTTCTAGGGGAGGGGCCTGTTGTAGTGATTCTCAAGTGTCTTTGCCCCAGGTGGAATTGCACCGCCCTTACCAGGGGCCGGTCTGAGTAATTCGCTCGGGTTTGCTTTCGGGAGCTTTTGTTCCCTGAGCGCTTTCCGTAGAGTTCTGGAGGACAGGAGTGAGGATGGTGGCCTCCCAGTCTCCGGCCGAGAGCCTGGGGCCGGAGACCGGGTCCCTACTCCTCAGTGCACCCTCAGAGAACAGCACCCAATTACTCCTGTCACCCTGGCCTCTGGCCGCGCTCTAAGCTCACTGAGCCTGCGACCGGTTCAAGGTAACCCCAAGCTTAGAGCTCACTCCTCGGCTCTGTCTCTGTAGCCGGCTTCCCCGTTCTAATACCTGTAAGCTCTGCAACACTCAACACCCCCGATCCTTCTGTGACCCTGTGGGACCTGAGGCCACGCTGACCCCGCGTGGGCTTCACCCCGGTTAAGCCTCTGGAGCTATGTCCCTCAGTGGAACAGACTTTTAAAAGTCCTGATTTTGTGCTCCGTTGCTCCGCCGCTTGCCGGGAGCCGGCCCCTCCCCCCGCGGTCTATCTTCCCGTCGCTTTGGATTCACTTCTCCGCCAGTCCTACCTTTCAGAAAGTGGTTGATTTTCTGTTTCTAGAATTGCTGTTCTTCTTCTCTTTGATCTCCTGTTGGATTTGTAGGTGTTTCCAATCTTTAGATAATCTATCTAGCTGATCTCTCGCTACCTGAAGTAGTCTCAGCCTGCTACTTCTCCGCCATCTTGACTCTTCTCAATGTGGTTTTAATTTGAATTTCCCTGATGGCTAGTGATGATGAACATTTTTTCATGTGTCTGATAGCCATTTGTATGTCTTCATTGGAGAAGTGTCTGTTCATGTCTTCTGCCCATTTTTTGACATGATTATCTGTTTTGTCTGTGTTGAGTTTAAGAAGTTCTTTGTAGATCCTGGATATCAACCTTTTGTCTGTACTGTCATTTGTGAATATCTTCTCCCATTCTGTGGGTTGCCTCTTTGTTTTGTTGACTGTTTCCTTTGCTGTGCAGAAGCTTTTGATCTTGATGAAGTCCCAAAAGTTCATTTTCACTTTTGTTTCCTTTGCCTTTGGAGACATATCTTGAAAGAAGTTGCTGTGGGTGATATCGAAGAGATTGCTGCCTATGTTCTCCTCTAGGATTTTGATGGATTCCTGTCTCATGTTGAGGTCTTTTATCCATTTCAAGTTTATCTTTGTGTACAATGTAAGAGAATGGTTGAGTTTCATTCTTCTACATATGGCTGTCCAATTTTCCCAGCACCATTTATTGAAGAGACTGTCTTTTTTCCACTGTATATTTTTTCCTGCTTTGTTGAAGATTATTTGACCATAGAGTTGAGGGTCCATATCTGGGCTCTCTACTCTGTTCCACTGGTGTATGTGTTTGTTTTTATGCTAGTACCATGCTGCCTTGGTGATCACAGCTTTGTAGTAAAAGCTTGAAATCAGGTAATGTGATGCCCCCAGTTTTGTTTTTCTTTTTCAACATTTCCTTAGCAATTAGGGATCTCTTCTGATTCCATACAAATTTTAGGATTATTTGCTCCAGCTCTTTGAAAAATACCTGTGGAATTTTGATCAGAATGGCATTAAAAGTATAGATTGCTCTAGGCAGTATGGACATTTTAACAACGTTTATTCTTCTGATCCAAGAGCATGGAATGGTCTTCCATCTTTTTGTGTCTACTTCAATTTCTTTCATGAGTGTTCTGTAGTTCCTCGAGTACAGATCTTTTACCTCGTTGGTTAGGTTTATTCCCAGGTATCTTATGGTTCTTGGTGCTATAGTAAATGGAACCGATTCTCTAATTTCCATTTCTGTATTTTCATTGTTAGTGTTTAAGAAAGCAACTGATTTCTGTACATTGGCTTTGTATCCTGCCACATTACTGAATTGCTGTATGAGTTCTAGTAGTTTGGGGGTGGAGTCTTTTGGATTTTCCATATAAAGTATCATGTCATCTGTGAAGAGAGAGAGTTTGACTTCTTCATTGCCAATTTGGATACCTTTTATTTCTTTTTGTTGTCTGATTGGAAGATTAAAATATTTTTGAAAGAAAGACAAGTCATGAAGTTGGACAAAGTAGATGCAACATGTGAATATAGGATCCCTGAAAAACAAAAGCAAAGCAAGGGAACAGACACAATATGAAGACCTATAACTGAATACACTATTCTTGAAATAAGCAAACAGATTTGAAAACACATATTGAAAGAATATACTTTGTACCTGAGAATATTAATCCAGAAAGGTCAACATCAAAATAAGTTGTAAAATTCCTGGACTTCAAGAAAAATAAAATATACCACAGGTATTTAAGCAAATGATTCTATTTATAAGTAAAATAAAATTAGATTATCATCAGAACTTTTGACAGAAACTCTCAAATACCAAAGAAAATTAGTACTATATTTCACGTATTCAAGGAAAGAAAATGTAAACCAAAGACTTTAATGTAGCAAAAATTATCTTTAAATATAGAGGACGGAGGCAAATGATTATCAAATGGGAGAACTCAGGGAATATTAGTACACTGATCTTTCCTGAAACATCTACAAAACCAACTTTAGACAATCAAAATTACTAGTGAGATATTTACATGAAGACTAGGATCAGCACTAAATACATAGTTCTTTATAAAGGTAGAATTATAAAAGGATTAAAGAAAAGAGGTTGTAGTATATAGTCAATATGATCTGACAATAAAGTTATATTACAAACCTAAAAAATGGGGGGAGAATGAGGAGAGTAGGTGCAAAATTTGTCTTAACAGTTCCATGGTCATATTTTGTGGTGGTAATCTGTATTGTTATTCTGAGACTGTTGTATGTCTCAGAATTGTTAGAATGTTAGAATGCTGTATATATAAAGTGGTACAAAGTAAATGAATATAGGATATTCTTATACCCAGTATCCTTGTGAACCAGAATTCCTAGTGTGGAAGACAGGCAGTTTTGATGTTAGATAAAAGAGCTGAAGTAAAAGCTCTCAGGTCCTGAATTAGCACTGGAACTCTCAAGTATCTTATTGTTCAAAAGATGTGCATGTAATGTAAACATCCTCCCTATCGCCCCCAAAAAAGCCTAGAAAAAATTCCTGATGACTTATCGAATAGCAATACGTACCTAGGCCCCAGATATTTGTCTTAAAAGAGTGAAACATTTTCTTTATCAGTGTTTGTTATTGTTGACAAGAATTGGAATAATATGAACCTCAACTTCCTTCCTTTTATTTCCCTTTTTCCTCCCTCCCCTCCCCTCTCCTCCCTATTCCCTTCCCTTTTTCCTTTCCTTCCCTCTTTCCTTTCCTTCCTAACATGAAGAAAGCTTGACAGAGTTTAAACAGCTTATATTGTAATGAGACAAATTACCTTTCCTTCTCTTTATGCTAGACAACTTTTGAAAAAATATGTCTGAAAAAATTAATAAATAGAAAAAGAAAGTCTTCAAAAAATTAGCCATTACATTTTTAGCATAAAATATGGGCCACCAAAATTAATGTGCTAGAAATAATATAAATAATATTCATTTTAAGACACAAAACAGGGTGCCTAGGTGGCTCATTAGGTTCAGTGTCTGCCTTTGGTTGAGGTCATGATCCCAGGGTCTGGGATGGAGTCCTATATGGGAGTCCCTGCTCAATAGGGAATTTGCTTCTTCCTCTGCCCTTCCATATTCCCCCATTTGTGTTCCCTCTCTGGCTCACTCTCTCTCTCACAAATAAATAAATAAAATCTTTAAAAAATAAAATGACACAAAATAGCACTTGAAGTAAATTATTTGGTAAAAGGAAAGCTTATAGATAATCAAAATAATATTAAGACAATAAAAATGAGAAACATTGCTTTGGAAGAATTTTTTCTATAAAAAGTTATTCAAAAATGTGTTTTAGATCTATCAAATTCTGGTTTTAGCACTCCAAAAAAAATATTATTGTCTTATTCTAAGAGCTTTCTATAAGAATGAAAATGTTTTTCTGGCTTTTCAAGTGACCCCTTCATATTTGTTCAATTTTTCATTTTATTCTTTATCTCACATAGTTTCTAATTCTCTTCCCATATTCTTTTACTTACCAACTGATTCCAACTTTCAGGCTTTGCAGGTCTATTAATTATTGTCCACAGCATTTAAAGGCCACCATGGTTGTCAGAATTACTGGAA
This sequence comes from Enhydra lutris kenyoni, assembly GCF_002288905.1. Lineage (NCBI taxonomy): Eukaryota > Metazoa > Chordata > Mammalia > Carnivora > Mustelidae > Enhydra > Enhydra lutris. The sequence goes on along the minus strand of NW_019154086.1, from coordinate 40,769,772 downwards.
ATATTCTTATCTTGTATCGTGCTACATTCATTCCTTGAGTCTAGAAATTGTGAAATTTCTCTTTTTCAATATCAGTATGCATAGCTGAAGGAATTAACTCATTTCCTAAAATATATATATATAATATTTATATATTATTCATATATAAATATGTATTTTATATATGGATAAAAATATATATATGAGGAATTTAGCTGTTTATTTTATGAAATAAGTCCTCAGGGGAGATTATCACCTCTTTTTAAAATAAATGTAAATATTTAAAACTACTACTAATACTAGGGTTTCAAAGCTATCCTCTGGGTCTTACGGGCGTGTATTAATAATTCCCTATCTCCACTCTTTCATCTTTAGGACTGTTATTACCTATTGCATTCCACTGAAAAAATAAGTTATCCTGTGTTCTGAAGTCCAGATATTTACTGGGGTCCCCTCAGCAATATTTTCTGAGAACACCAGACGAATGCTTGAATGTTCCAATGTCCTCCTGGTTGTCCCTTGTCCAGTCAACCAGTCACTGCACTTTGGATCCTTCTTGTAACCACTATTAGATAACCTTTCATTTCTTTACAACTGCTTCTCTGGGTTGTAAACAGGTGAAACTTCTTAATTCTCTAAAAACATAACTAATAACAGAATATAACTATTTCCTGATACTGCACTGAAGTCTTGGTGATTTAAAAGAAAAAAAAAAAAGGAAGATATAATATAATGTGGAGGGGGAAAAACAACCCTTCAAATTAGCTATTGGCACCACAACTCCCAGAGACTGAGACTGAATCCTTCCTGAAAAGATCCCATCTCTCTCCTTGACATCGAGTCATCTGTCAACAGTCAGACTACCTCTCACTGAGCAAACAGACTCTGCCCCTAAATAACTTCCCTGCAGTTTTCTCTGACTTAGTGAGAATGTATCAGTCATGAAATGAATTCTGCTGTAACAGTAACCCCCCAGATGACAGTGTGAGAGAACTCAGGAGGGAGTGTCTAGGACTGGGATGGGAGATTAAGACCCTACAGCTTCTAGGCCATAATGCTTGGTCCCTTCCCAATGTTTCCAAATTGGATATTTGAACTCCAGTGATCATTTTCCTATTCCATGCAGGAGGAAATCCACTCATTCGCTTGGATGAAGATTTCCTCTGATAAGACTACACAAAATGTCTGGTTACATCTCATCGGTCAGATCTTAGATGGCCCTTTTACCTGCAGGACCATGTTCCTCCCTGAGTAAACTCAAAGTTCAGTTCCTGAAGAGGGGAAAGAGGACTGTTCAGGGACAACAAGAAATCTCTGAAAAGAAAGAACAAAATCAAAATCTGTGTCCTCTTTAGCTCAAGCCTCTGGACTACCTCAGCATTATATACCCTGAAATGCAACGAGGGACTCCACTGAAGAGAGATTTCTATATTGTTTTGCAGAATTTTATAGCTTCTTATAATCTCAAGCTTTTCATGCCATAGTAAGATCTTTAGCTTTTAATAGCTAAGTTTATTGAGAGTTTTGCCAAACGAAAGATTTGTATGTCCCAAAGATAGTCTTCTGCCCTCTTCCAAATTGAACAAAGTAAAAATGTTGGCAGCTTTCAAAATAGCATGTGGCTGTGTATATATACATAGGTGAATATGTGTGTAGGGGGTATGCATTTTAAGGGTATCTATTTTAACTTATTTTATGAAATGTCCTCAGGAGAGACTACTGGGAGAGACTACTGGGAGACCCCAGTAAATATCTGGACTTCAGAACACAGGATAACTTATGGGGGTATCTATTTGAAGATACGAAGATATGCAAATGTTACAACTACTATTCTTTCTGGCTGGTGACATCATTTGCAGATTTTAAGACTTTTGTGTTTCTTAAATTTTCTGTGAAGGTTTTCTAAATTATAATAAGAAACATAATATTTGAAAATCTATATATTGATGCTTAATAAATAAATGCCAGTGAAATATTTCTGGCTCAGGAGAAAAAAATTAATACATTTAAAATGCAATATCATCTAATGTATAAGTAGCAACTGTAAATTGTAGGTTCCTGATAAACAAACGATCATAACTGTAAGTAACAGCAGGGTAGAATTCCTAAATTGTATTTAAAAGTAAAGATTTAGCCTCTTCGGTATGCTCATTTAATAAACTTGCAGTTTAGGAGCTTCTTAATTAAGTCTCTCTTGGGTGTACTGGGCTGTGTATGCTGACAAAATATGGAATTCTCCTTTTCTATATTACATGTTGTTAATGCTAATATATATACATTGCTGTGTCTTCGCAATTTATTTTCAATTTCTCTACATTTATATTTGTACTTACTTTTGTCTTCTGTGAAAGCAACCATTTCCTTTAGAAGATAAGGTAAAAAAATACATGTATATGTATATGCCTATGTATGCATATTTATGTGCAGTATAATATATACAACTTTGTATATAAAATATATAAAATTTTAATATTTACAGCATATGAATGTTTATGCGTGTGTATGTGTGTGTGTATACTTTAATTTCCAGTGTTTTCTTTCCATGTGTGTTTAAATCCCGATTAAACATGTTAGGCATGGAACAGCCATTGACATTTTCATGACAAACACTACTTAATTAATGGCTGAGAATATAACTTTATGGAACCCATGGTGTATATAGTTACTTGCCTTCAGTCAAGTGTGACATTGGAAGCATTTAACAATCAGCGTGTCATGACCACTGACCAATCAAAATAGACACCCATTCAATCAGAACAAATTCCCAACACTTGCACATCCTTGCTAAATTTCAAACTTTCTCCCAAAATGTTCTGTTTATGGTACAAACCTGACATAGTTTCTGAGAAGTTGGAAATAGTTTTTAACAGGAAAACACATATATTGTAGAGTTTTTTTTTTCCCATTTCATTAGTGGACGAACCAAGGAAGAATGAATACCCTGCCGTTCTCTTCACATTCACTCACAGACTGCTCCTAGACATCAAAAACAGCTCTGTAAGGAATGAAGAAAGAGAAAGACCAGAAAATTCATAGTTTCCAAGGCTACACAGCTGGCACATGGCCACACAATAATTAGAAAAAAATTTTTTTTTTTTTCTCTTACAGTTTTCTTCACTGACATTGAAGAACCTCAAAGAAGTAGATTATAGAATCATTCCTGGGGACAAATGGAGACCAGACTAGCAACTATGATCATGGTGAGCTCTGAGCTGTCACCTAAGGGGCCCTCGATTCTTGCCATCTTTTAGTTTTCTTTTGTTCCTATTTTAAGCTTTTTAGAACTGTGGCCATCCTAGGAAAGAAATCAATGCTATGGATCTCCGGATCAATATTAATAGATATGTTAACTATAGACTTTAATTTTTTCCTTCACTTAAAATTAACACATGTTCTTAAAGATACTATAAAATACATCAGCATGTAAATAATAACTTTAATATGTTTGTAGGTTTCTTCCGATTTCAAAGAATGAGAAAAGTAGGCAAACTGGTTTAAGCAAAGAAGAAAATTTATTGGAGCACCTAATTGAAAAGTCTGAGGGAGTATTTGGCTTCACAAATAGCTTGATCTAAGGGCACGAAGCAATGTTTCTTTCCATCCCAAACTCTGCTTTCTGGAGTGTTAGTTCCAGTATCAGTTAGTTTTGATCCCAAGATAGCAGTCATCTTTGGTTTAAATTCCCCTAGGATGGATCTTTCAATAATCTCATCAAAAATATCAATGCATTTTTTTTTTTGGCACTGATAGGAACCCTGCCTAATCAGGAAAATACAATGCTCTCTGGTTGGTCAGGCCTGAGTCACAAGAGTGGCTGAGGACAGAGAAAAATCACAGTATTGTCAAATACAAAAGTATGAGTGAATGGGGAGCAATGCTATACATTTTCTGAGCCACATAGACTAAGAGACTCTACCACCCATAGGCTCTTACTCAAAGAGCCAAATCAGCAAGAGGAAAAGTAAACTCAGGAGCCAGGAACATAGAAATGGATAAATTATTTTAGCAAGTTCAAGAAATTACTCATGGTAGAATAATGCTCCCCACCCCCCACCAAAATCTCCATGTCCTAAAACCAGAACTTGTAAATTTGTTACCTTACATTTAAAAGGAACTTTATAGATGTGATTAAATTAAAGCTCTTGAGATGGGAAGATTACATGGAATTATCTGGTGTGTGGGGGGGGTGCTTAATGTTATCCTAAGAGTCCTTGTAAGATGGAGGCAGAAGTTTAGAGAAGGGAGAAGATTCAATGTGGCAGATTTTGAGGATGGAGACAGGAGCCATGAACCAAGGGAACTGGACAATATCTAGAAGCTATAAAGACAAGGAAATAGATTGTCCTCTGAAGCCTCTGGAAGGAACACAGCCTTGCCTACACCTTGATTTTAGACTTCTGACCTCAAGAACTATAAGTGTTGCCTTAAGGCACTAAGTTTGTGGTAACTTATTACTGCAGTGATAGGAAACTGACTAAATGTAAAAGCTAAGTTTGTTATAATTTGCAAATCAAAACTTGACATCCAATTAAATAATTTTTTTGGCTATCTGAAATTCAAATTTAATTGGGCATTCTCTACTTTTCCTGGCCACAGTAATAAAACAACATTTTTGTGATGTTGGGTATTTTGTTTGCCTTATTTGTTATGTTCCTAAGAAAATAATGAAACAAGAATTTAAAAAACATTAATGAAAAAAATGAGAGGAGGCATTTGATAGGTAACTTGTTTCAAGTTTTTATTGTAATTCCAGTTAGTTAACATACAATGCAATATTAATTTCAGGTGTACAATATAGTGATTCAACACTTCTGCACGTCACTGGTGCTCATCACAAGTGTGCTCCTTATTCCCCATCACCTGTTACCCCATCACCCTGCCCACCTCCCCTCTGATAATCAACAGTTTGTTCTCTATAGTTAAGAGTCTATTTCTTGGTTTGTCTCTCTCTCCCTCTCCCTTTTTTTACACTTTGCTTTTTTTTTGTTTGTTTTTTCCTTAAGTTCCACATATGAGTGAAATCATATGGTATTTGTCTTTCTCTGACTAATTTATTTCACTTAACAGAATACCCACCAGCTCCACACATGTCATTTCAAATGGCAAGATTCTGTTCTTTTTCATGGCTGTGTAATATTTCACTTTATATATATATACAACACCTCCTTTATCTATTTATCAATTGATGCACACTTTGGCTCCTTCTATAAGGTATTTGATGGTACTTTAAGTAATGACATTAATATTGATAGAACTCTGCCACTGCTTCTGGTAAACTGTTGGTAGCTTTGGCAAAAGTAAATTTTTATGGGCTCAAGTAATTTTGTGTGGAAGAGATCTTTCCAACTTACAAGAGAAAGACAGGGAAGTATTCCCGAAAATAATGCATATTCTAGAAGAACAGTGAAGTGTGAAAAGGATTTAGACTTACCAGGAAGCAAGATAGTTAGACTTTCTTAGTCTTGGTTTCTTCATTTGTAAAATAGAGAGAAAAACAGTACTTTAATTCTTCATTCAAGTGGTCTGGGAATTAATGACATAATGTGTGTAACTCATGTGTTTGAACTAGTATTGAGCAAATAATAATCAGTAAGCAGATGTTTAGCTATTATCATAACATCTACCAGCAGACAATGACACAATTATGTATATATACACACAGTGCCTTTGCTATTTAGGATACTGATAATTTCTTCTATATCCTAACCAATTATGTTTAATCGATTCATATGTAGACAATATAGGCAACTCTTCTTCTCCAACCTGACTTTTTCACACATTTCCCTTTGGATCTCCTTGTAAGTTCATGGTCTATTTTAAAGCCACTTTCTTTTTTAAAATTATTAACATATAATGTATTATTTGCATAATTATTAACTATTATTAGCTATTATTAACTAATTATTAACTATTATAATTATTAACATATAATGTATTATTAACATATAATGTATTATTTGCCCCAATGATGGTCTGTGAGTCATCAGGCTTACACATTTCACAGCACTCACCACAGCGCATACCCTCCCCACTGTCCATAACCCAACCACCCTATACCTACCCCCCGACCCCCCAGCAACCCTCAGTTTGTTTTGTGAGATTAACAGACTCTTAAAGCCACTCTCTGTACATCTAAAATTCACTTTTATTTCATTTTCCATTTCACCAGTGAAAATAAGTTACCTATGCCCAGGATTGACTATAGTGCAGTCAGGTAGGTACCTGAATTCTAATTTTCTTTGAGAGATATATTTTCTAGCTTATTGATTAATAAGAATAAAAAGGTCTGGCCCAACTAATGTCAATGATCAGTGGTCATGTGTGATGAGCATTAATTTTGCAAACATTTTATTCTATTTCTGACATATATATAAGTAGTGTCAACGTGATAATTACTTTAAAGGTAAAGTAATTTTATGATTTTGCCAATATAATGCCAAAGAAAAAGATTAGTCCTTTTTTTTAAGGAATGATTAAGCTGATTAAGTATTGACATCATAAACTTAGTTTTTAGTGTTTGTTTCTCATAAATTTTTCAATATTGGTTTTGAAGATAAATTTATAAATTTAGTACAAGCAATATAGTATGCACTTCAAATCATATAATGTAATTTTTTTATAACCTGATAGGTTACTTCGCTTTAACATGTTTCTTGAAGATTATTTATGTTCTGTCCACCTATACAGACATACAGCTTAGTGGAAACAAAATTACTTGTACTGAATGATCACAAAAACACAGCTTCTCATAATTTATTGTTATTTTAATAGCACTGTTAACTCTATTATCAAATTTATTTAATCCTAGGAAATTCGTTAATTGTTGTATCACTCTAAATTATCAGAAGCGTAAATATCTGGAATGCATTCTTCCATCAATAAAATGTAGGGATCTTTATCTATTTGAGATTGATGTTAAAATAAAAATGGAATTAAGAGTTGCTCCATCTCCTTCACTTTGTAGGTAAAGAAACTGAACCTCAGGGAGATGAAGTTTTAATCATTTGAGATATGATTTTTGGTGACTAAGACTTAAAAAGACAGAATTTTGATCGACATTATTTCCCTGTAGAATTGGCTTTTCAGTTCTTTGGATGATCAATTTTATTTAACTATTTAACAAATTTTGACGCGTGAAAATAGCTAAGCATTGCTATTATTGTAGTTTCTGACCTCTCCCATGTATCATTCACCTTCCATTCCTCCAAGGCGGATGTAAAAACGAAGAAGTACTCTATAAGATACACAGTAATGTTGTTCTTAGCCTCCTTTTTCCTTGAGTGTCTATGATACTTTCTTCCTTTTAAAAATAACACAAATTTTTATTTTATTTTTAATAATATTTTAGTTTTATTTTTAAAATATTTTATCTTAAAAATATTTTTTATTTTTATTTTATACATATTGTAAAATATATTTTAATAATATTTTATCTTTAATTTTTATTTTATATCATGTTATTTCAAAAATAACACAAAAATTAGCACATAAATTTCAAAGGAAAAAAGATACAACAATTGTATAGATTTTAATAGAGATTTTACAGTCAAAAAGAATATTTCTATAACTCTGGCTTTAACAACTTTTTTTGTATTTAAAACATGGGCAGATTATAGAATCAGAAAGCTGTGTTTAATAAGAGTGAATATGGGCCATTGACACATTAGTAGTGATAAACTAGCATCTAAGACCCACAGGAAACATGTGTACACAACCAACAAATGTAAAATGTATATGTACACAACACACATGTATACACACATACACATACACACACACACACAATGTAATGGTCCTATAGAGCCAAGCCAAGGAAGCTAAATTTACTTAATACTAATCCATGTTTTCTATCTTCATGGGGGCTTAGATTATTTTCTATTGAGCTTTCTTGTCCACTGCATTAAAAGAGAAAACCAGGGACTAATTTGCTAAGCTACAAAGCCTAGCCCTACTCAACCCATTTTAATCTGTAGATGTGCTGAATATGAAAGAAAGACATGAATGAAAATGTGAACATGCTCTTTGGGTCATAAAATTCCTAATAAAATGTGCATTATTTTCTTGAAATGAATACTCTTATGTGTATAGGTGTGTGAACATTTACATGCATTAAAATATCTATATAATAGACTTGAATAGACCTTAACGTGTGCATTTTAAAATGCATTTTTTATATGGTCTGACAGTAATTCTTTTTATCATAAACTGTTATTATATTTGAAATCATTATGTGTCTTGAGCACCTGGTTAATCTTTTGCTTAAATTCTGTATCAGCCAGGTGTCCTCTTATGGATCACATAAAGATTGGACCTCTTTAAGTATGAAATAATCCTGTTGCTTCTATCTGAGAGTGAATGAGCCCAGGATTAGATCAGATAAAACACACTCAAGCTAAAGTGCGCAAGGTGGATTATGCAAGAAAAGAGGATTTAGTGAAGAACGGATCCACAACTTTTTGTTAACACAGAGAATGGTGGCTTTTGTAAGCAACATTTGTGGAAATGCAACTGGAGCTTTAAAAGCTATGTCTTTTGTTGTACATTTCTCTGCATACATTTGCTTTGTAGTTGGGAGTGCTAACTTTGGAAGCCATGCTGGGCCAGGACTCATGCTCATTTTGACTAATGAAAGGCTAAGGATGTACTTTTACTCATACATTCTTGTTTTGTCTACTTTGAAGTTTATTAAGCTCTCCTGAAAGATGTGAAGTTCATTAGGCTGTTATTATCATGACCACAAATTAAATATCTGTTCCCTGGAGAGTGATAAGCTTCAAATATAAGTTATACTTACTATAATATTTACTTAATTACTAACATATGCTTCTTATTCTTAATAGTAAAAAGGTAACACACCTATGAAGTTCTATTATGATATATTCTGGATTTAGTGTTATATTTATTTTTTTATTAATATTCTACTGTATCATCTCGAAGTTACAAGTTACACATCCAGCTGACAGGTATATGGGCAAGAGATGTTTTAAGATTTCTACTGTAAGACTTTGTACTAGAACTTCTAAATATCCTAACTCTATGCAGCTCTCTGGGCATTCTTCCTATTTTCTGGCATGTTCCTTCAGCTCTGAAGTTTCAGTATGTGAGTCTTTTAAATGGGAAGGGAAATTGACATTTCATTTCATCTATTGGTTTGAGTTTGTGATAGAACAAAGCAGTGGTACCTCTAACTTAGATATTAAATGACTATCAAGTCCATTCCACTCAATTATTTCTACTCTATTATAATTATGATTTCTCTGATCAACCAAATTATTCACTATTGGATGTTAGTGAATATTCCTCATGCCTGCTTTTATCAATAACACAAGCATCATGGGTTAAACTTTTCTTTCCTTTTTTTTTTTTTAAAGATTCTATTTATTTGAGAGACACAGAGCGCACACAAGAGAGAGAAAGCATGAGTGATCATTCTATTAATTTATTTACTTATATTTACTCTTAACATTAACCTTTTTATTACAGCTTTCCTGTCTCTTTAGGATTTGAGTTTATGGAGCTTATTTGTACCACCTGATGAAAAGAAGCTGCTTTGTGGTTGTTTGATGGACCAGGGTTGGGTTGGGGGGAGGTGTCAAGGCTGTCACATGTGAAGTAGCTTGGACAATTGCTGCAGGAGAAAGTTCCTCAGATTTTTCCAGGAGTGTTGATATTTGTGAATGTGCAGCAAAGTGCCTTAGGGCTGAGGCAGTGATCAAGCCTTTAAGAGCTTCATTGTCACGCCTTTGGGAGTACACAACACTTTCTAGGTGTATTCACCCTCTTTAGAAACAATGTTTCTGCTCTTAGTTCACCAGAAATAATGGAGCTGTTGTCAGCTTTTGTGAGGCAACTGTGAAAAACAAATTACTGTAGTGGGCATAGCATGAGAACTTTCTATTTCTTACTGATGGCTACTGCATGCTAGCATTGTGGTAGTGACAGAGAAATAAGAAATCTCATGGTCATTGATTAAACATGGATCACATACCATGTGTTCATGGGCATTTATTCTACTCCAGCCACTGGGCTACTTTCTGTGCCTTGAACATGGCCATCCCCATCCTATCTCGGGGCCTTGTATTTGTCTGTTCCTTCTCATGGAGTTCTAATGGGGGCTTCTTTTCCTGGGTGAGGTTCCTAACTGCCTTAATTAAAATAAAACTGAAAATTACATTCTGGAAGTAATTCTATTTTGCATTTAACAATGGGGGTTAAGATTGTAAGTATGTCGTAGGAGTCAAGATGGCGGAGAAGTAGCAGGCTGAGACTACTTCAGGTAGCGGGAGATCAGCTAGATAGCTTATCTAAAGATTGCAAACACCTACAAATCCAACGGGAGATCGAAGAGAAGAAGAACAGCAACTCTAGAAACAGAAAATCAACCACTTTCTGAAAGGTAGGACTGGCAGAGAAATGAATCCAAAGCGACGGGAAGATAGACCGCGGGGGGAGGGGCCGGCTCCCGGCAAGCGGCGGAGCAACGGAGCACAAAATCGGGACTTTTAAAAGTCTGTTCCGCTGAGGGACATCGCTCCAGAGGCTTAACCAGGGTGAAGCCCACGCAGGGTCAGCGTGGCCTCAGGTCCCGCAGGGTCACAGAAGGATCGGGGTGTCTGAGGGTCGCAGAGCTTACAGGTATTAGAACAGGGAAGCCGGCTACAGAGACAGAGCCGAGGAGTAACCTCTAAGCTCGGGGTTACCTTGAACCGGTCGCAGGCTCGGTCAGCTCAGAGCGCGGCTGGAGGTAGGGTGACGGGAGTAAATCAGCGCTGTTCTCTGAGGGTGCACTGAGGAGTGGGGCCCCGGGCTCTCGGCTCCTCTGGACCGGAGACCGGGAGGCCGCCATCTTCATTCCCGCCCTCCGGAACTCTACAGAAAGCGCTCAGGGAACAAAAGCTCCCGAAAGCAAACCCGAGCGGATTACTCAGACCAGCCCCTGGTAAGGGCGGTGCAACTCCGCCCGGGGCAAAGACACTTGAGAATCACTACAACAGGCCCCTCCCCCAGAAGATCAACAAGAAACCCAGCCAGGACCAAGTTCAACTACCAAGGAGTACAGTTTCAATACCAAGGAGAGCAGCGGAATTCCAAAGGAGGAGAAAGCAAAGCACGGAACTCATGGCTTTCTCCCCATGATTCTTTAGCCTTGCAGTTAATTTAATTTTTTTTCTTTTTCAATTTATTTTTCTTCTTCTGCTAAATTTTTTTAACTTTTACCCTTTCCTTTTTTAACGTTTTTTAACTAGTTTATCTAATATATATATTCTTTTTTTCCTTTTTATATTTTTTCTTTATTGGTTTTCTTTTTCTAATTGTTTCCTTCATTTTTTTTTCTTTTCTTTCTTTTTTTTTTTCTTCTTTCTGAACCTCTTTTTATCCCCTTTCTCCCCCCCTCACGATTTGGGATCTCTTCTGATTTGGCTAAAGCATATTTTCCTGGGGTTGTTGCCACCCTTTTAGTATTCTACTTGCTCCTTCATATACTCTTATCTGGACAAAATGACAAGGCGGGAAAATTCACCACAAAAAAAAGAACAAGAGGCAGTACCAAAGGCTAGGGATCTAATCAATACAGACATTGGTAATATGTCAGATCTAGAGTTCAGAATGACGATTCTCAAGGTTCTAGCCGGGCTCGAAAAAGGCATGGAAGATATTAGAGAAACCCTCTCCGGAAAGATAAAAGCCCTTTCTGGAGAAATAAAAGAAGTAAAATCTAACCAAGTTGAAATCAAAAAAGCTATTAGTGAGGTGCAATCAAAAATGGAGGCTCTCACTGCTAGGATAAATGAGGCAGAAGAAAGAATTAGTGACATAGAAGACCAAATGACAGAGAATAAAGAAGCTGAGCAAAAGAGGGACAAACAGCTACTGGACCACGAGGGGAGAATTCGAGAGATAAGTGACACCATAAGACGAAACAACATTAGAATAACTGGGATTCCAGAAGAAGAGGAAACAGAGAGGGGAGCAGAAGGTATATTGGAGAGAATTATTGAAGAGAATTTCCCCAATATGGCAAAGGGAACAAGCATCAAAATCCAGGAGGTTCAGAGGACCCCCCTCAAGATCAATAAGAATAGGTCCACACCCCATCACCTAATAGTAAAATTTACAAGTCTTAGTGACAAAGAGAAGATCCTGAAAGCAGCCCGGGAAAAGAAGTCTGTAACATACAACGGTAAAAATATTAGATTGGCAGCAGACTTATCCACAGAGACCTGGCAGGCCAGAAAGAGCTGGCATGATATATTCAGAGTACTAAACGAGAAAAACATGCAGCCAAGAATACTATATCCAGCTAGGCTATCATTGAAAATAGAAGGAGAGATTAAAAGCTTCCAGGACAAACAAAAACTGAAAGAATTTGCAAATACCAAACCAGCTCTACAGGAAATATTGAAAGGGGTCCTCTAAGCAAAGAGAGACCCTAAAAGTAGTAGATCAGAAAGAAACAGACACAATATACAATAACAGTCACCTTACAGGCAATACAATGGCACTAAATTCATATCTCTCAATACTTACCCTGAATGTTAATGGGCTAAATGCCCCAATCAAAAGACAGAGGGTATCAGAATGGATAAAAAAACAAAACCCATCTATATGTTGCCTACAAGAAACTCATCTTAAACCTGAAGACACCTCCAGATTTAAAGTGAGGGAGTGGAAAAGAATTTACCATGCTAATGGCCATCAGAAGAAAGCAGGAGTGGCAATCCTTATATCAGATCAATTAGATTTTAAGCCAAAGACTATAATAAGAGATGAGGAAGGACACTATATCATACTCAAAGGATCTGTCCAACAAGAAGATCTAACAATTTTAAATATCTATGCCCCTAACATGGGAGCAGCCAACTATATAAACCAATTAATAACAAAATCAAAGAAACACATTGACAATAATACAATAATAGTAGGGGACTTTAACACTCCCCTCACTGAAATGGACAGATCATCCAAGCAAAAGATCAACAAGGAAATCAAGGCCTTAAATGAAACACTGGACCAGATGGACATCACAGATATATTCAGAACATTTCATCCCAAAGCAACAGAATACACATTCTCCTCTAGTGCACATGGAACATTCTCCAGAATAGATCATATTCTCGGTCCTAAATCAGGTCTCAACCGTTATCAAAAGATTGGAATCATTCCCTGCATATTTTCAGACCACAATGCTCTAAAGCTAGAACTCAATCACAAGAGGAAATTTGGAAAGAACCCAAATACATGGAGACTAAACAGCATCCTTCTAAAGAATGAATGGGTCAACCAGGAAATTAAAGAAGAATTGCAAAAATTCATGGAAACAAATGATAATGAAAACACAACGGTTCAAAATCTGTGGGACACGACAAAGGCAGTCCTGAGAGGAAAATATATAGCGGTACAAGCCTTTCTCAAGAAACAAGAAAGGTCTCAGGTACACAACCTAACCCTACACCTAAAAGAGCTAGAGAAAGAACAAGAAAGAAACCCTAAACCCAGCAGGAGAAGAGAAATCATAAAGATCAGAGCAGAAATCAATGGAATAGACACCAAAAAAACAATAGAACCAATCAATGAAACTAGGAGCTGGTTCTTTGAAAGAATTAATAAGATCGATAAGCCCCTGGCCAGACTTATCAAAAAGAAAAGAGAAAGGACCCAAATAAATAAAATCATGAATGAAAGAGGAGAGATCACAACTAACACCAAAGAAATACAGACAATTATAAGAACATACTATGAGCAACTCTATGCCAACAAATTTGACAATCTGGAAGAAATGGATGCAT
>NW_019154086.1:40648398-40755906 GCF_002288905.1 Enhydra lutris kenyoni | reverse complement strand
TAGAAATGGAAGGAAAACTTCCAAACTCATTTTATGAGGCCAGCATCACCTTGATCCCAAAACCAGACAAGGATCCCATCAAAAAAGAGAACTACAGACCAATATCCTTGATGAACACAGATGCAAAAATTCTCGCAAAATACTAGCCAATAGGATTCAACAGTACATTAAAAGGATTATTCACCACGACCAAGTGGGATTTATTTCAGGGCTGCAAGGTTGGTTCAACATCTGCAAATCAATCAATGTGATACAACACATTAATAAAAGAAAGAACAAGAACCATATGATACTCTCAATAGATGCTGAAAAAGCATTTGACAAAGTACCGCATCCCTTCCTGATCAAAACTCTTCAAAGTGTAGGGATAGAGGGCACATACCTCAGTATTATCAAAGCCATCTATGAAAAACCCACCGCAAATATCGTTCTCAATGGAGAAAAACTAAAAGCTTTTCCGCTAAGGTCGGGAACACGGCAGGGATGTCCATTATCACCACTGCTATTCAACATAGTACTAGAAGTCCTAGCCTCAGCAATCAGACAACAAAAGGAAATTAAAGGCATCCAAATCGGCAAAGAAGAAGTCAAGCTATCACTCTTTGCAGATGATATGATACTATATGTGGAAAACCCAAAAGACTCCACTCCAAAACTGCTAGAACTTGTACAGGAATTCAGTAAAGTGTCAGGATATAAAATCAATGCACAGAAATCAGTTGCATTTCTCTACACCAACAACAAGACAGAAGAAAGAGAAATTAAGGAGTCAATCCCATTTACAATTGCACCCAAAACTATAAGATACCTAGGAATAAATCTAACCAAAGAGACTAAGAATCTATACTCAGAAAACTATAAAGTACTCATGAAAGAAATTGAGGAAGACACAAAGAAATGGAAAAATGTTCCATGCTCCTGGATTGGAAGAATAAATATTGTGAAAATGTCTATGCTATCTAAAGCAATCTACACATTTAATGCAATTCCTATCAAAGTACCATCCATTTTTTTCAAAGAAATGGAACAAATAATCCTAAAATTTATATGGAACCAGAAAAGACCTCGAGTAGCCAAAGGAATATTGAAAAAGAAAGCCAAAGTCGGTGGCATCACAATCCCGGACTTCAAGCTCTATTACAAAGCTGTCATCATCAAGACAGCGTGGTACTGGCACAAAAACAGACACATAGATCAATGGAACAGAATAGAGAGCCCAGAAATAGACCCTCAACTCTATGGTCAACTAATCTTCGACAAAGCAGGAAAGAATATCCAATGGAAAAAAGACAGCCTCTTCAACAAATGGAGTTGGGAAAATTGGACAGCCACATGCAGAAAAATGAAATTGGATCATTTCCTTACACCACACATGAAAATAGACTCAAAATGGATGAAGGATCTCAATGTGAGAAAGGAATCCATCAAAATCCTTGAGGAGAACACAGGCAGCAACCTCTTCGACCTCAGCCGCAGCAACATCTTCCTAGGAACATCGCCAAAGGCAAGGGAAGCAAGGGCAAAAATGAACTATTGGGATTTTATCAAGATCAAAAGCTTTTGCACAGCAAAGGAAACAGTTAACAAAACCAAAAGACTACTGACAGAATGGGAGAAGATATTTGCAAATGACATATCGGATAAAGGGCTAGTGTCCAAAATCTATAAAGAGCTTAGCAAACTCAACACCCAAAGAACAAATAATCCAATCAAGAAATGGGCAGAGGACATGAACAGACATTTCTGCAAAGAAGACATCCGGATGGCCAACAGACACATGAAAAAGTGCTCCATATCACTCGGCATCAGGGAAATACAAATCAAAACCACAATGAGATACCACCTCACACCAGTCAGAATGGCTAAAATTAACAAGTCAGGAAATGACAGATGCTGGCGAGGATGCGGACAAAGGGGAACCCTCCTACACTGTTGGTGGGAATGCAAGCTGGTGCAACCACTCTGGAAAACAGCATGGAGGTTCCTCAAAATGTTGAAAATAGAACTACCCTATGACCCAGCAATTGCACTGCTGGGTATTTACCCTAAAGATAAAAACGTAGTGATCCAAAGGGGCACGTGCACCCGAATGTTTATAGCAGCAATGTCTACAATAGCCAAACTATGGAAAGAACCTAGATGTCCATCAACAGACGAATGGATAAAGAAGATGTGGTATATATACACAATGGAATACTATGCAGCCATCAAAAGAAATGAAATCTTGCCATTTGCGACGACGTGGATGGAACTAGAGGGTATCATGCTTAGCGAAATAAGTCAATCGGAGAAAGACAACTATCATATGATCTCCCTGATATGAGGGAGAGGAGATGCAACATGGTGGGTTAAGGGGGTAGGAGAAGAGTAAATGAAACAAGATGGGATTGGGAGGGAGACAAACCATAAGTGACTCTTAATCTCACAAAACAAACTGAGGGTTAATGGGGGTAGGGGGGTTGGGGGGGTGAGATTATGGACATTGGGGAGGATATGTGCTATGATGAGTGCTGTGAAGTGTGTAAACCTGGCGATTCACAGACCTGTACCCCTGGGGATAAAAATATATTATATGTTTATAAAAAATAAAACTAAAAAAAAAAATAAAGAAAGCAAAAATTCTTTTTTTTTAAGACAGAAAAAAAAAAGATTGTAAGTATGTTTTAATATCAAGGATAAACAAAGATTTAATTTCATGTTGACTTTTTAGTAGCATTTCCTCAAAAAAGTGCATAACAGGACAAGACAACATCCTCTGCTTCATCTGAAATTTTTGTAGCACAATCTTAGAGGATTATTTTTGCAAGAATACTGGAAGGGTTCATTCATTTTCCCAAGAACCTTTCTTAACTTAGGCCATGCCACCATTGTCTCTAACCTGTCCTACTCTGCTGGCCTTCTAACTGAAATATATCCCAGCTTCCACCTTTACCAGCCTTAAGCAGTTTTTTCCCACTGCAGTAAGAGCATTCGTAAAAGGGAAATCAAGTCATTCAGTTGCCTCCAACCTTTTAAGCCCTACAATTCAGTGATTTCCTATTGCTCTTAAAAGAAAATCCATTTCCTTGTCATGGTATACAGATTCACCATGACCCATCCGCTTATTTGACCCTTTTTCTGTAACCCTGTCACAATCCCCACCAAAGTTATGCTCTAACAACACTTTTCCGTCCTTTCTTCTCCCACATGCCCCAAGTTCTTCCATGCCTCCAGGGCTCTGCACAGGGAACCCTCTGGCCCTGACCTCTTGCATAGCCTGCTCCTTTCATTCTTTGGCTCTCAGCTTAAATGTCACTGGCTCCGAGTGCCCTTTCTGACCATTCATCGTCAGGATTATTTTCTTCAGAGTACTTATTACAATGTGAAATCATTTGATTTATCTGATTTGGTTTTTGTCTCTCTGAAGGAAATGTAAGATCTCAGAGGTCAGGAACCCTACCTGACTTGTTCCCTTTTGTATCTTTAGGCTCTGCCATAGTCTTTGGCAGGTAGGTAGGTATGCAAGATATTTGTTAGTTGAGGGTAAGAGGGAGAAATATCTCTCTAAAAGGTCCCTTAAAAAACTCCCCAACCTCAAAGGAGGAAGGGAAAAAATACTGGGATCGCCTGAGTACCAGACACTGCTAGGCTCTCTCTTCTCTCTGCTCTTCTGATTTCCTATTGAACTACTCCTAGCCTCTCTCACCTTGTTTCGTCCTATGTATAGCTGTCTGTTTAATCCAGGTTTGGCCCTTTCTTGCTCACAACCTCAGTTTCTCCCTACCACCAACAAATAACACCCAGCCTGCCTGGTCAGGCATTGAGGATTTGCCTGATATGTTTTCTTAGGTTTATCTCCTTGACTTCTAATTTCCTAATAGGTCCCTTGTTTTCCTTCCTTGTTGCTTCTACCCATGTGTTTCCTCTTGATGGGAATTTTAGCCATCTCTTAAAATCTAACCCATCCTTCAAGGAAAGGTATGTTCCTAGCAAATGAAATAACCAGTGTGAAAAGGAAAAAAAAAATAATATAATTAGTAGAAACATGAGGTGGGGGACAAATGTCCTCTCTTTCACTAATTTTCTTTACCATTAATCACTGCATGTTAGCCTCTAGCCATACATGCCTGTTGAGTAGCTGAAATGTGGTTAGTCTAAACTCAGATGCTGTACGCGCAAAACACACACTAGATTACAAAAATGTAGAATGAAAAGAGAATGTCAAATATCTCATTTTGTAATATTGGTTACATATTGGAATCACAATATTGTAGATATTGGATTAAAATATTTTATTGAGGTGGGGCCTGGGTGGCTCAGTCAGTTAAGCATCGACCCTTGATTTCAGCTCAGGTCCTTGATCTCAGGGTAGGAAATAAAGCCCAGCGTGGTTCCATGCAGGGTGTGCAGACCTGCTTAACATTCTCTCTCTCCCTCCTCCTCTGCCCCTCCCCCCCAAAATAAGTAAATAAAATATTTTATTGAAAGTTAATGATTATATTCCCTTATGCAATCTGTAAACACTTTCTCACTGAACTTTGAAATATATGGCAGTTTAGCAACAGAGTTGAATAAGCTTTTTTGTATAGCTTTTATATATTACTTAATATTAACCAAAAATTTATAATTTGGGGTCTCAAAGAATAGTCAATTGACCAAGCAGTCTGCAGAGAGCTTGGCAGTTTGGATGTAAAAACTACAGTTTTTTTTTTTTCACATACAATTCAGTAGTTTGACAAAGAAAGCTAATTAAGATTATCCTAAAAATCCAAACACTTGCTTAATAATAATACTTACAGTATTAAAGGTTGTGAGGGTACTGAAAAGAATGTATTTATCAGTTTGTCTCAGCTGTGTTTCTTTATCAGGAGACAGCTCACCTGGTCTTCTTCCTATTGTTATATATTTCACATACACTCAATCTGTATTTTTTTATTTTAACTGATAGGCTGTAAGACCCTAGTTTTGAAAATTATAAATGCCTCAAGATTTGGTCATTGAGGAGCAACAGTCTTAAAAATCAAATAGGAGTATTCAGAATAATGCTATAGTTTTAAATATTGAACAATGCTCCAGTGAAATTATAAAATATAAATCTATGTGTAGGACTAAGGGAATGTATTACAATGTCTTAAAAGAATGTGAAAACTGGAAATACAAAATGTGATATGTAATCTCTGAAAAGTGGGTTTTATTCAAATAGCCAGAGACCATTCTAATCCTCAGGATGTTGTCTGTCATAAGACATGGTCAAATAGTGACATAAAACTATAAATATTTTTATACCAGTTTTAAAAGCAAAATGGCCTCACTGGTAAAACAATCAGATTTCTCCAGAACAATCCCCAAATCACGCTTTTTAGCATGAAATTGAGTTTTTCTGCTAAAATAGAAAATGGTCAAAATTTACTCTTTCCTTCATAATAAAACCATTTGCAAGTCACACATTGCCAAGAAACATATAAAACCATCTGTAAAGTGACAAGTATTGGGCTCAGAAGAAAGCAAGGCAAGCTGAAGGCAAATCTCCTTATCCAAGACACCATTTGGCTTTGGACATCAAGAGCAGACAATCAGGAAGAGAATTACTATATTAAGTGGGTGTGAAAAGATTTTGACTTATAGTTGGATGAGACCGCCAGAGTAGGAACCCATTCTTAATACATGTATAGGGAAGATATAAACTAGATAACTTATATTATTTTCTGAACACCTAAACTACAGTAGAATACTTATTTTATGAGCCGTGATATAGATTGGAGAAGGTGCTTCAGGCTCGTTTCTGAGGGAGCACAAGCAAGACTTGCATCGAGAAAGGCATTGCTGAATGAATAAAGCAGCGCTGCCAATCCACACATTGCTTTGCCCACATACTGCTTTATTCACAGAGACCAGTTGGTGGTTAACAAAATGCCTCCTGGTTTTGATTTAGTGCTGAAGGAAATGGTGAAAATCGTGGTCCAATGATGCTAAACATTTGAGAAACCCTGTTAAATGTCAGGCTCTTATAGTGCCTCATTAAAATTATTGCTAAAACATTTCTAATTAGTTTCTGAAATCATTCTTGACTCACTCTAATCCATGGGTCGGCAAACTTTTTCTGGGAAGTCTTCAATTGTGAATGCTTTGAGCTTTGCAGGACATATGGTCTCTGTTGTAACTACTCAACTCTATCATTGTAGCACAACATGTAAACAAATAAGCATGGCTATGTTCCAACAACATTTTATTCACAAAAAGCAAGTAGTGAGCTGGGAATTGACTCATGGACTATAATTTTTGGATTCCTGCTAACCCAACTGATACTTCCTCCAGGGAGATTAATGTAATGTGAAATTTTGATCATAGCATACCTTTAGTTAGATTTCAAGAGTTTCCTTATTTGTCCATAAGTAAGGATTGGATTCTTTAAAATGACATTCAAGATCCTTCTTTATTTGATTTTTCTCTCCCTTTTGAATCTGTTACATTTTCTTGAACAATGTTCCTTGTATAAAAGCAGCGGAATTTCTAGATCTTTGGTAATTCTGTTTAACTTTTTAAAGAACCGCAAAGCTCACTTTGGTTTTGAAAGATAATTTCACTGGGCAACGATGCTAGGTTAAAGTTTTGTTTGCTATAGTACTAAACACCTATGCTAGAAATAAGAAAAGTCTTAAATCAATAACCTCAGTTTCTACCTTAGAAAATAGAAAAAGAAGAACAAATGAAACCCAAAGAAAACACAAGAAAGAAAATAATACAGTTCCAAGAAGAAATCAATGAAATAGATAACAGAAAATCAATAGAGAAAATAAATGAAACCAGAAGTTGCTTCTCTGAGAAGATCAATTAAATTTATAAACTTCTAGTCACCTGATGAGAAAAAATAACAGGTAGAACACAAATAGTATCAGGAATGAAAAAGGAGACCATCATTAAAGATTCTAAAAGGTACTAATATGACAAGGGGATATCATAAACAACTTTTGGCAAAAAAAATTGACAATTCAGATTAAATGAATATATTCCTTGAAATTGATAACCTACCAAAGATCACAAAGAAAGTAGATAACCTGGTAGCCTTATCTCTACTAAAGAAACTAAAGAAATTGAATTTAGGGTTAACTATCTTTCCACAAACTATCTTTCCACAACTCCAGGCCCAGACGGCTTCCCTGGAAAAGTCTACCAAGCACTTAATAGAAGAAATAACATCAATTTTACATAAACTCTTCTAGAAAATTGAAGATCAGGGAATATTTCCTCACTCATTTTATGAAGCCAACATTACTCTCACGCTAAAACTAGAAAAAGACATTATAAGAAAACTACATACCAGTATCCTCCATGAATATAGATTTTTTTAAAAATCTCAACACAATTTTAGCAAATGACATCCAACAATGTATAAAAATGTGTACTACATCATTAGCAAATGGGGTCCACCTATGGAATAAGGTTTAGTGTTCAAAATTCAATCAACATAGGTAATCATATTAATGGACAAAATAAGAAAAACCATGCATCATCTCAGTAGGAGCAGAGAAGTATTTGACATAATCCAACATCACTTTTTGATTAAAAAATAATGACCATCAGCAAACCAAAACCAGAAGGAAACTTCCTCAACCTGATGGTTGAGGACAGTTACAAAACCTACAGTCAGTGTCATGCTTACTGTAAAACCCTAATACTTTTTCCTTAAAATCAAGAGCAAGGCATGGATGTCCATTTTTACCCATTCTATTCACCAATTGTACTGGATGTTGAACCTAATGCAGTTAAGTCAAGAAAAGAAAAGGCATCCAAAATTGAAAGGAAGAAACACAAGTCTTTATTCAGATATTACATGACTGTATATGTAAAAAATCTGATGGAATCTATAAAAGCTACTAAAGCAATGAGTGAGTTTAGAAAGGTGTAAAGTATAAAATCAATATAAAGTTACATTGTATTTCTACATGCTAAAAAACAAAAAATAAGAATAAAATTGAAGGAATAATGCTATTTATAACAGAAATGAAAATATAACATACTCAGGAATGAACCTGACATAAGGCATGCAAGACTTATGCTCACTGAAAATTACAAAATATCGCTGTGGATAATTAAAGAAAACCTAAATAAGTAAAAAGACATACTGTGCTCATGTAGAATACTTGATAGTTATTATGTCAATTCTTTTTTTTTTTAAAGATTTTATATATTTATTTGACAGACAGAGATCACAAGTAGGCAGAGAAGCAGGCAGAGAGAGAGGAGGAAGCAGGCTTCCCGCCGAGCAGAGAGCCAGATGTGGGGCTCGATCCCAGGACCCTGGAATCATGACCTGAGCCAAAGGCAGAGGCTTTAACCCACTGAGCCACCCAGGTGCCCTTATAATGTCGGTTCTTTCCAAATCAATTTTTAGATTTAATGCAGTCTCAATAAAAAATCCATGTATGGCTATTTTGTAGAACTTGACAAACAATTCTAAAATTCACATGGAAATGAAGAGAACTTAGAATAGATAAAATGAATTTGAAAAAGAAGAGGAAAGTTGGAATACTAATTCGACCTGATTTCAAGATTTGTTTTAGAGCTACAAAAATCAATTTTCTATATTAACAACAAGATAGATACATTAATATACGAAACAAAAGAGAGAGTCCAGAAACAGCCCCATACATATGTAGTCAATTGATATTTTTTTGTAGCGCAATTGATTTTTCTTTACATACTTTCTTTTATCAATTATTTTTATTAACATGTAATGTATTATTTGCCCCAGGGTTACAGGTTTGTGAATCATCAGGCTTCATAGTTTTTTTTTTTTTTTAAGTTCAATTAGCCAACATGTAGTACATCATTAGTTTTTGATGTAGTTTTCAATGATTCATTAGTAGTATATAACACCCAGTGCTCTTCACCACACGTGCCCTCCTTAATACCCATCCCTCCACCCCCCTCCCTATTGCAACCCTCAGTTTGTTTCCCAGAGTTCAGAGTCTCTCATGGTTTGTCTCCCTCTCTGATTTCTTCCCATTCAGTTCTCCTTCCCTTCCCCTGTGGACCTCTGTGCTATTCCTTATGTTCCACATATGAGTGAAACCATAGGATAATTGCCTTTCTCTGCTTGACTTATTTCACTGAGCATAATCCCCTCCAGTTCCATTCATGTCAATGCAAATGGTGGGTATTCATCTGAGTGTCGCAGAGCTTACAGGTATTAGAACGGGGAAGCCGGCTACAGAGACAGAGCTGAGGAGTGAGCTTTTAATCTCTCCTTCTATTTTCAATGATAGCCTAGCTGGATATAGTATTCTTGGCTGCATGTTTTTCTCGTTTAGCGCTCTGCATATATCATGCCAGCTCTTTCTGGCCTGCCAGGTCTCTGTGGATAAGTCTGCTGCCAATCTAATATTTTTACCATTGTATGTTACAGACTTCTTTTCCCGGGCTGCTTTCAGGATTTTCTCTTTGTCACTAAGACTTGTAAATTTTACTATTAGGTGACGGGGTGTGGACTTATTCTTATTGATTTTGAGGGGGGTTCTCTGAACCTCCTGGATTTTGATGCTTGTTCCCTTTGCCATATTGGGGAAATTCTCTCCAATAATTCTCTCCAATATACCTTCTGCTCCCCTCTCGCTTTCTTCTTCTTCTGGAATCCCAGTTATTCTAATGTTGTTTCGTCTTATGGTGTCACTTATCTCTCGACTTCTCCCCTCGTGGTCCAGTAGCTGTTTGTCCCTCTTTTGCTCAGCTTCTTTATTCTCTGTCATTTGGTCTTCTATATCGCTAATTCTTTCTTCTGCCTCATTTATCCTAGCAGTGAGAGCCTCCATTTTTTATTGCACCTCATTAATAGCTTTTTTGATTTCAACTTGGTTAGATTTTAGTGCTTTTATTTCTCCAGAAGGGGCTTTTATATCTCCCGAGGGGGTTTCTCTAATATCTTCCATGCCTTTTTCGAGCCTGGCTAGAACTTTGAGAATCGTCATTCTGAACTCTAGATCTGACATATTACCAATGTCTGTATTGATTAGGTCCCTAGCCTTTGGTACTGCCTCTTGTTCTTTTTTTTTTGTGGTGAATTTTTCCGCCTTGTCATTTTGTCCAGATAAGAGTATATGAAGGAGCAAGTAGAATACTAAAAGGGTGGCAACAACCCCAGGAAAATATGCTTTAGCCAAATCAGAAGAGATCCCAAATCGTGAGGGGGGAGAAAGGGGATAAAAAGAGGTTCAGGGGCGCCTGGGTGGCTCAGTGGGTTAAGCCGCTGCCTTCGGCTCAGGTCATGATCTCAGGGTCCTGGGATCGAGTCCCGCATCGGGCTCTCTGCTCAGCAGGGAGCCTGCTTCCCTCTCTCTCTCTCTCTCTCTGCCTGCCTCTCTGTCTACTTGTGATCTCTCTCTGTCAAATAAACAAATAAAATCTTTAAAAAAAAAAAAAGAGGTTCAGAAAGGAAAAAAAAAAAGAAACAATTAAAAAAAGAAAACCAATAAAGAAAAAATATAAAAAGGAAAAAAAAATATATATATATTAGATAAACTAGTTAAAAAACGTTAAAAAAGAAAAGGGTAAAAGTTAAAAAAATTTAGCAGAAGAAGAAAAAAAAATTGAAAAAGAAAAAAATTAAATTAACTGCAAGGCTAAAGAATCATGGGGAGAAAGCCACGAGTTCCGTGCTTTGCTTTCTCCTCCTCTGGAATTCCGCTGCTCTCCTTGGTATTGAAACTGCACTCCTTGGTAGGTGAACTTGGTCCTGGCTGGGTTTCTTGTTGATCTTCTGGGGGAGGGGCCTGTTGTAGTGATTCTCAAGTGTCTTTGCCCCAGGCGGAGTTGCACCGCCCTTACCAGGGGCTGGTCTGAGTAATCCGCTTGGGTTTGCTTTCGGGAGCTTTTGTTCCCTGAGCGCTTTCCGTAGAGTTCTGGAGGGCAGGAATGAAGATGGCGGCCTCCCGGTCTCCGGCCCAGAGGAGCCGAGAGCCCGGGGCCCCACTCCTCAGTGTGCCCTCAGTGAACAGCACCCAATTACTCCCATCACCCTGGCCTCCGGCCACCTTCTGAGCTGACCAAGCCTGCGACCGGTTCAAGGTAACCCCGAGCTGAGAGCTCACTCCTCGGCTCTGTCTCTGTAGCCAGCTTCCCTGTTCTAATACCTGTAAGCTCTGCGACACTCAGACACCCCCGATCCTTCTGTGACCCTGCGGAACCTGAGGCCACACTGACCCTGCGTGGGCTTCACCCCAGTTAAGCCTCTGGAGCGATGTCCCTCAGCGGAACAGACTTTTAAAAGTCCTGATTTTGTGCTCCGTTGCTCCGCCACTTGCCGGGAGCCGGCCCCTCCCCCCGCCGTCTATCTTCCTGTCGCTTTGGATTCACTTCTCCACCAGTCCTACCTTTCAGAAAGTGGTTGATTTTCTGTTTCTAGAGTTGCTGTTCTTCTTCTCTTCGATCTCCCGTTGGATTTGTAGGTGTTTGCAATCTTTAGATAAGCTATCTAGCTGATCTCCCGCTACCTGAAGTAGTCTCAGCCTGCTACTTCTCTGCCATCTTGACTCCTCCCCCCGGTTTTGCATTTTTTTTTAAGGACAAGTAAAAGTATTTGTCAGTTTGACAGATAAAGATCCCTTTTCGTTTACTGATGTACACAGTCTGCCAAAGCTTCTTATGTGTTTGGTGTTCCTAATGAAAAACGGTTGGCCTTCTAAGAAGATAAATATGTACAAACATGATGTCTATGAAATAATGCCCCAAGGCAGATTCTGACCTTTCTCCGTAGCTTTACCTCATAGCTTTCTGTATTGCTCATCTCCTGTGAATTTCACAGTAGGTATAATAATTAGCAAGTTGAGAATTTACTACAGAATCAAATATAACATCATAGTGTGTTTAAATCAAGGAATAGTTTGTTTTTCAATGTTATAAGTCTTTCTAGGGAGAGGCAATTTTTATTAGAGTGTTGTGGCATTTATATGCTATCTAGAAAGTCCAAAGTTAACCCCCTGAAGGATTGTAAGTTACTTACTTTACTTATTATTTCCACTCACACTTTCACTCATTTATTTCCTTAATAAACTCACTGGAAAGGTTGCTCTTCCAGTGCTCTCATTTTCCCTGGCTGACTTTGGTTTTCCTGAACCTTCTTTTCTTGCCCATTATATGCTCTTTGTTATTTCTTCTCTTTAATTTTTCTCCAATTTTCACCCAATCCCACTTCCCACCCATCCCCCACCAACCTTATAACTACACTTTGGAGATTTTTGGGAAAAACCTACTCACACAAAGGATAGTTGTTATATTACATATGTGGAGCAAATACAATTTGTGATATAATCAAAGTACAACTTTATCTTCCTATCTCACCATTGGTTTAAAAATTTTTCATTGAGACAAATGTTTCTCTCCCTGGATAGAAACATGGGCAGATTCCATAATCTTAGGCTCTCTTTAAGATACAGTCTTAGTTCAGTAATTAGAAAATGTCCAGTGGAAAATAATCAATACTTCAATTTTCTTCCCAAGTTAAACCTTTCTTTCCCTTTCCACAAGCTAGTTAGTGGTCGCCTGCAACGTCACAAAAGGATCACAGTTCAATTTCCTCCTTTTTTTCCTACTTACCTTCTACTTCACTTGGTAGCTGTGTGTTAAGCCATTTCAAGTTCAAAAAGAGAAGGAGGAAAGGTGAGAGACAGGTCTTTTCTTATTAGGCAGAGTGGCTTTCTACTTTCTGGGTTTGACAGATGGTAAAAGTTAGTCCTCAGTGGGAATTTAAAGGTTCTTGGGTATTCCTATCAATGGGACCCTCTTGTGAAATTCTTCTGTCTCCCAGTGGACACTACTCCATACTGAGTGGTTCATTGCAATTTATTCCTCGAGTTCTAGGATCCAAATTTGCCTTTAGCTTCCTGCTGCAATCCTTAGGTTCTTCTTTTGAGCAGAATCCAGATAATGCTGTGTATTTTTCTCCTTAGCAGTCCATTGAAAGGAAGAAGAATTCTCATGCTTCTCTTGTATTCACAAAGCAATTGCTCCATTGTAAATCTTCACATCGACATATTTTCCCCCAGGTCTACCGTAGAATTTAATAGGTCATATTGGTTTTTTGAGTTAAAACTACAATTTTGAACCCTCTGACACTAATCATGCTTAAAGTCTTACATATATTATGATCATTTGTACCTTGAAAGCAATCACTCCTTAAGACATTCAAAGTAACATCTGGCTGTAGAATTTCAGATCTTATTAAATGAGAATAAACATTTTATACATGCACGCACTATATGTTTATCTTCAGAGAGACCACCGTTCTTCCCAGAAGCCTGGAAATCATTCCACAAAGGCAGCTACAGTGAGCTTTAGCTGTAATGCTTATAGTACCAAAAAAAAAAAAAAAAAAGGGAAGTGTTCATTGCTTTACAGGATTTAAAAGTCTATCTCCTTCCTTCTCTTTCTCCAGTGCACACTTCCCTGTAAGAACCATGCTTCAGCAACAAACAAAATGGTGGCAAGCTTCTTCAGTGGAAAGCTAGAGTAGAAGTGTCTCAAGTAGAAGCACAGCTCCAATACACAAGCAAAAGATGAACTCTGCCTAATGGGATTATAATAGAGTTGTGTTTACCAATTTAGCTATGATTTGAACTACCTAAGAAGCCTGGGCCAAGATAGAAGCCATATTTTAGCCATCTGGTAGGTACTGATCATGACTCTGTCTGGGCAGAACCCCGGTGTCTAGTCAGAAGTCAGAAAAGTCATGGAGGACTTGCTCTAGATAGGGTGTCATGGCCTACTCACTGTTTCTCTGTTCTTCAACATTGGCCACATCGGAGAACAGAGGCAATAACCTTCACATGTAAGATGGAATGCAGCAACCGGGAAGGAATCTTTAAAAAGGGTTGGTTCCTGGTGAAGGCAGATAGCTGGGAGTGTGATGGAGAAACATGACAGGAAATGGAGGATTATAGAAGTTACTCAAAGTTGAAATTTTCTATTTAAACCAAAGAATACTGAAAAACTAGAAAATACATGTTGAAAGCAGTACTTTTAATGTGTGCTTTGTCCACATTCCTTCTAACAGAGAGAAAGCTCTCAAAGTTTTCACTGCTACTTTGGACCAGGAGATGAGTTTAATAATTTCTTAACAAAAAATTCAAGAAAGATGATTTTATCATATTCTTTGCACGAATTTATCTTTTTAAACTTCCTTTCCATTTCTACTAATTCTAATTTACTTTTTATCAAATATTGTTGAAAATGAGAAGGACTTTTGCCTTGTGCAAGGCTGACAAGATATTGGCTCAAATCTACATTTCTAAACTGTAATGGTAAGGCAGTAATTATATTCAAATTCATACAAAGACTCAACTGTTGAGCCTAAGTCCTCAATATATCACTAAAAACAAGTGGGTAGACATTGCCAAAAAAAAAAATCGTGTCTACATAGAGGTAATATGCTTATTTGTCTCTAATTAGCTAATGATTAATGCTATTTTGCAGAAATTGACTCTATCTTTTGGGAAAATGAAGATGGAGGAGAGTTAGCAAGAAATAAGATTTTATCTTGCAATACTACAGACCCCACTTACTTGAAAGTACTCATGGAATATCTTGCCAAAGGTTTACTTTGTTTGTTTTCTTCTGTTCTGGTTAAAATCTGACTGCCCTGGGCAACTGGATAAGGCATTGTCTTTCCTTTGCTCTTTTCTTCTTGTTCTTTTTTTTTTTTTTTTTTTTAAGATTTTATTTGTTTATCAGAGAGAGAGAGAGAGCGCGCGTGCACAAGCAGGCAGAGTGTCAGGCAGAGGCAGAGAGAGAAGCAGGCTCCCTGCCGAGCAAGGAGCTCGATGCGGGACTTGATCCCAGGACCCTGAGATCATGACCTGAGCTGAAGGCAGCAGCCCAACCAACTGAGCCACCCAGGCGTCCCCCTTTTCTTCTTGTTCTTGAACCTAGGACCAGATGTATGTCAAAAATGCTATTGAGACAGAGTTTGCTAATTGTTTTGAGAAGCTTCAGGACAAAAGGTCTTATACTACAAATATTATTACTACTAATAAATCTCGCTGATATCAGCTTCAGGTTTGTGGTTCCCTTTCTCTTCTGTCCCCCACTTCTACCATCTATTTCCTCACAGTATTTCAAACAAAGAAGGGCCCTTCATTTTAGGGGAGTAACAGAAGGGTTTTGAGCCAAAGCTGGTTTCTAACACCCCTGTACATGCTATCCTTTTCCTCCAAAATATGTACTCAGATCCTTTGGTGTACGTAATGCATATTTGATGTGATAGGTGAAAATATGAAGCTGGGCTGATATATTTAATAATGCAGGGCAAAATTACTTTAATGATTCCAAGCTACTGATTCGTATGTTCTGTACAGCATTGGAACTTCACTGGCCATCCTCTTATATGAGCATGATATTTCTAAATGTATGGCAAACACGAATCTGTGTATTTCTTTTCAGGGTTAAAACTTTTCCAAACCTTTTTCTGTCATGCCAGTTTTCAATCAGGTCTGACAGTATGCATTGATTGTAAATATTTCCATAAAATGAATATAATATTTAAAATGCACTTTTTACAGGTTAAAATCAAGCCACTGGGTATTGAATAACATATCTGAAATGATCTTAAGAATACATATACTTAGGTACCACATTTTAATTTAAACTCCTGTTATTACAGTAACTAGTCACAAAATGGCTCCCTATTTATGCAATATGTTAGCTGTAATGTTACTTAAATTGAACAGATGAGTGCTTTCTAATAATGTATGTTTACTTCATGAACTTGTGGGCAATTACATTGTAATTATGTCTTTGTAGGTGCTTTTTACTGACATATAGAGCTCCAGTGCATTTTAAATGTAATTGCAGTTCTCTGTACCATTTAGCAAAGCTGAAAATTGTTAAAGGTTTGTAAATTACCTACATTTAGACCATAGGCAACTAGGCAAATTAAGTGACACTGTCAGTAATGTTACAACATAAATTGGTACCAAGTATAAATTCAAGGTAGACTTTCTTTTCTCAATCAGAATGTTGTTTATAGAGTGCCTTCTAAAAGAAGAGATTAGTAAAAAAGAAGAACAAGAAGAAGAAGAAGCAGAAAGAAAGAAGGAAAGAATGGCATACTCCTCATTGACAGGATAGATCAGCTTTTAATGCGCATGAAAAACAATGACTGGCCTGCAATAACGTTTTAAATTGTAAGCCTGTTTAAAATTAGGAACCTGGATTGGTTTCATAGTACTCTGAGAAAACGAGTACATGATTGCTCCAGAGAAGACAGCCTGTGTAGTTTCTGTGTAACTATGCGGCAAAGTGGGGGAAAACCTGGCATTCGGAGTTTAACAGAATTCTGTCACTTTTTATTTTTATGGCCTTAAGTGACTTAATTCTTGAGCCTCACCTTCTTAATCTAAAAAAATGAGAAGTATAATAGCCAGCTTCAAAGGGCTACTGTGAAGATTGAGATGGAATATTGTATTTAGGTCCTCAAAAAATGGAAGTTATCTTAGTCTTATCTCCTCCTTACAGGTGATTTGGCTGCTATTTAATAAAAAAAAAATTAAAACATTTTTCAAAAGTTTTCTTTAGATTTGGTGAAGGATAGACTTCTCAGGCTGTGTTGAATCGGCCACAGAACTGCAAAACTTATATAGATTTACTTCACCCTGTGGGATTAAAGAAACGTAGCGACAATTGTGTGCTGAAAAATGTTCGCTTTTCCTTCTGAAGCAATGTCCCATAGAGGAGACCAGTCTCCAAAGACCGGCAACGCCAGTTAAGGAAATTAATTGTGAAAGTATTACTCTGTCACTTCATGCCTTCAGGCCAGTCGCTTATTGATGGCAAGGGTTTAGGTTCAGATAAAACCATTTCACCCATGCAAGCCCTCTCCATTAAGCGGGAAACGAGCATCTGAGCTTGACAGCTCTGAGGGCTCTGCTGTGCAGAAAACCATTCTTACAGGGTCATTTTATTTAAGTGTAAGATTAGGGAGTGAGTTGGTGCAGGGCCACGTTCTTAAAGTACAAATAATGAATTAATTATATGATAAAATTACATGCATTTTTAAAAGCCCCATATTCCTATGATATACAAATTATTAAAATTAACATTTTAACTGGGAAATCCTAGAGCTGCCTAGAAAGGTTCTGAATAAGCATTAGACAACAGATGTCTAATAGAGAGTTATTTCTCACTTACCAGGTAACCTCAAGGATGTCACTTGCCACTTGGAGTCACAATTTCCTCTTTAAAAAAGTAACATTAATGAAGAGCTGTCCTTCCTTCTCCCTGGCAGTTTTAAGTCTATAAATGAGACAATACATGAGTAAAGACTTTCTCAAATATTTATATAGGATAATACTTTAGGATGTACTGATGTACTGATTTGTAGGTATTTGGTCTGGAAACTTAAAATTTTGCTACTTAGTTCCCTTTCCCATATTCTCATCATTACATGTTTTTCATCTTGTCTAGAGATGTATTTGAATGTGGGTATTTGTAAGATGCAGGTCAAAGACAAAGTCACCACCACATTCATAAAAGCGAACAAGTGGCATGTGAGCCTTCCTGTCATGTACTATTGTCCCCATAATTAAAGACAAGAGAAGTCTATCCATAGGTAGAAGTTAGCCAACCTCAGCTGACCACTCACAAAGCAAGTCGGGGCAGAAGTGTGCTGTGGAGAGAAGCAAGTCTAACGCAAGGTTGGAAATGAAGGGAATTTCTCAGAAGGAGAGGCACTGTTAACAGTGGATTTGGGATTTCACAGGGCTCAGAAGAAGGGGGCTATCAGGTCCAGGAGCACCCAGTAACACAGTGCTGGGAAAATGCCAGCAGAATGTTGACTTTAGAGCTAGGAGGCTAAGCATGACAGGGATTAACAACTCCAGGAAACTAACTGGCCTCCAGACAAAGAGCCAGCGAGAAGACCTCAGGCGTTGTCAGAGGTCCAGTATATGTTCTGATCTGAAGTTTTTGATCTAGCTCAGAATGGAAGACTGGCACAACATGTTTCAGAATCTCTGGAAATCTTCATCCAGTTACTTGAGGGAGGGATTTGATTTCTCTGAGAATCAAATAGAAAATTTTCTTGGGGGTCTGATTTTAACAGAAAGCCACTGATGCTGGAGAAGCAACACATGTGGAAGGATAGAGGCAGGCTACCAAGAAGTGGCATCAAGAGCAGATAAGACAGGGAATTCAGAAAGCAGGCTTTCCAGCACACACATCACCCATTTCCCATTGCCCCCCGGGGCTGGTGTTAGTACACAAATTCCCAAGATGAAAGTGATTTAGTTGTCCGTTAACTCTGCTGGATGTGAAGGATAGACAATGAAGAATACAGTGTTACTGATGAAAATAAAGTCCGTTTGAACAGTAGTTCATCTTTATAAAGCACTTTTCAATGTATCTTTTTCTCCAAATTTCTTGAAAAAGTGGGATAGGTTCAGCACATATTTGGGCCCACATTTTACGGAAGGAAAATCAAGATTGAGAAAAGACAGATAATTTGAAAACAGGTTGGGGGAATGTTGGGAGAAGTCCCCTCTCCAGAGTTCCATGTTTCCAAGCTGAGTAACCTGAACACTGAACACTGGAGACAATGAGAACAGAAGAGAAGATACAGAGAGGATTCTGAAGGCCTGACACCCAGAAACTTGAAAAAAAAAAAAAAAAGGAACTTTTGGAGGAAACAGCTGTATTAAAGACTAGGAGATAGGATTTCTCTCCTTTTCCTTTTCTTATTACAAATAATTATTTCTCCTCAGTAGAGAGCATGTCATAATAGCATTATTTAGTAAGTAATATCCATTGAACCAGATAGAAACTAGCTAACCTCAAAATAATAATAATAACCCTAACTTTTATGAACACTGTTTACTGGGGCATTCTAAATTCCTTCTCTGCAATAACGTAGACATTTAACCCTCGGATGAACAAAGTGTCATTCCCATTTTATATATGAGGAAACTATGGTATACAGAGCTTAAGCTTCCCCAAAGTTGATAGAACTGGGATTCAGAAAAGACAGGACTCAAAAACCCAAGTGGTCTAATTCTGGAGCCCTCTCTTAACTATAGTGTGACAAAATCCAGAGCAACACAAAAATGACAGCATATTTAACAGGAAAATTATAATTTTATCTCGGTAAAATTATAAGATTTTATCAATGGGCCTAAAGAATATTTAAGTGGTATTAAGGAGGGCACATGTTGCATGAAGCACTGCATGTGGTGCATAAACAATGAATCTTGGAACACTGAAAAACAGAAAAGAAAAGAAAGAAAAGAAGAGAGGAGAAGAGAGGAGAGGAGAAGAGAGAGGAGTGGAAATCAAAGGAAAGGGAAGGAAAGAAAAACACACCATCCTCTGGAAGGGTTTTCTCAGTGTCTGGAAGGCTCCCTCTATCCCCAAGGCCAGTGCGAAGTTACAACAGCCTTTTGCTCAGAGCAGTTATGTGAATGTGTGCTACAGTGTTGGTCACAACTGATTCTTGTCTTGTTTTCTTTTTTTAAGGACGATGGTAAAAGTTACCTACTAGTTGAAAGGTGGAAATATCTTTTGAATCCATGCCTTCCCATTCCTTCTCACTGGTGCAATATGATTCACCTTCTTAGCCCTTGGCTTCCAGATAACTACTGGGTAGTTATCTCCTGGCTGATCTCTTCAGGTCCATGCTTCTCTCAGACTCATTCCAGGCTGTATCCAGGCTCTTCAAAGTCCCTTGCCCTGCATTTACTTTCAGTGGCTCCCTACCTTCTTTCACATCAAATCCACCCTTCCCTATGGAACTTGCCAGGTTCTCACCATTCTCTGTTACTATATTAACCAACCTACTATATTTCTGATTCTATTCTGTAAAGCATGCCATGTCCAATGTGATGGTTTTATGCAAAGACCCCTGCCATCTTCTTTTCCTGTGCACATCTACCCATTCTTCATGGCTGAGTTCCTGCCTTCCCTTGAGAGTGTAGCCTTTTCTGGTGACCAAGTTCCCACTAGTTTCCCTCTCCTTTCATCTCCTATATGATGTACCTTTAGTAGTATGAAATTAAATAGGTGCTTCATTATCATTCTACATCATATTTATTATTCTTTCAAGGTAAAAGTCTTATCTTCCTAACTCAATAGTAGCCCCTTTGAGGGCAAAGAGGGATAGAGAGAGATAAAGAGATAGAGAAATAGAGAGATAAAGAGATGATAGATAGACCAATAGATAATTTTTAATTCTTTTTTTTTTTTTTTTTAAGCTCTCTCCCACTGGCATAGGTTGATTGCAAACCTTGTCTATTGCCAAACCTTCGGTTATCTGTAGGAAGTGCATTTGGCTGCATGTATCAGAGATTCAACAATGGGGACTTAAACACACAAGGATTTTTTTTTTTTCATGTAAGGAAAAATCTAGAAAGATAGCACAAATGGCATTAGTTCAGTGGCTCAAGAGTATGCAAGCTGAGTTCTTTGGAATCCTTCCTGGTTTTTTCCTCTTGGGTAAAGATGGGTTCTGGATCTCTAGCCAACATTTCTGAGCTTCAATCAGGAAGGGGGATGGGGAGAGGGCAAGAGAGTCACATTTTAAGAGCTTTCCTAAAACCCTACCTGACTTATATCTCACTGATCACCTCTCCTTTCATGAGAGGCCTCCATGGGTAAAGGGGTTCAGTTATTAAAGAAAAAGAAAACAATACTGAAGAGGTTATTATCAATGTTGTCCACATCCTATTTGACTGAAGATTCTCCTTCTGCTTCATTGACAACATACATTAGCAGATTTATTCTCTTTATGAATTTTCTTTTCCTTTCAAAATCAGGTAGAAGAGCCTCCTGTGTATTACTAGATTACATGGAAAAACTCATCCTGGCTTTTAATGCCCTTTCACAACTTGGTTCAACTATCCTTGCTCTAAGTACTACAATTACCTTGCTTAGATGTAGGTTTTTCTATTCATTATGCCATTCTTTCCTACTTCGGAGCCTGCCCTCAGGTACTGTTCTTTCTACCTGAACTGTTTAATACTTGTCCATCTCATTTTTCCTGTGATTCTCTTTGGGAATCTAGGACTTATTCTCCTAGATACTGTGAGTGTTGCTAGCAGATAGCCCTTAGACCTGAGCTCCCTTTGGGGTTTAC
The DNA here is from genome assembly GCF_002288905.1 of Enhydra lutris kenyoni. Classification (NCBI taxonomy): domain Eukaryota; kingdom Metazoa; phylum Chordata; class Mammalia; order Carnivora; family Mustelidae; genus Enhydra; species Enhydra lutris. Next base: position 40,734,818 of record NW_019154086.1, on the reverse strand, counting down.
CATAGCTGAACAGAGAAAATTTACCCAAAGCCATGCCGCTTCTCAGGGCAACCCACATCCAATTATCAAGTGAGGTTACAAAGGCCTGGCCTCTTAGCCCCAAATTGGGAGAGCTCTAAAAGGCTGTCCTACCTGCAGGGCTCCTCAGGTAGGCTGAGGCTTCCACACTGAGACTGTGTTACTTCTCAGCATCTGCCCACTTCTTTGTGCCCACTCTTTCCCTTCCCTTCCCTTCCCTTCCCTTCTCTTCTCTTCGGCCTGATTCCAAAAGCATCCTCTGGAAAGCCTTTGGCACATGAATCTCCTTCTCAGATTCTGCTTCCTAGGGAGCCTGACTTGCACCTGCAACCCTTTTCGTATCCCTCTTAAGAACTGCAATTCTCACTGTTTCCATATCTACCCGCCCCCAAGAAACTCCCTGTGAGGGATGAGTGAAGTACCATCTTTTCCACAAAGATTTTTCTGCCACTTCAGTTTACATAATTTCCTCCCACCCTGAAGTCTTATTGTTTCTGCTGTGATGACGTTGAGAAGGATGAGAAGGAAAAAGAGGAGGTATTGGTAGTATCAGCACTATATAACTTAGTGGTTATTTCATTCATAATTATTAACATTTGCAGCTTTATCTTCAAAAATATGTGTAAGTTGATTAATACGGTATGTAGTAGGCACAGAAAAACAAAAGCAGGGAATATGACCTATCTTTTTTTTTGCTGTAGTAAATAATATGCTATCCATACAGTAAGAAAAGTACTTATTGATTAATAGTTAAAACTTAAAAACATTTGGTTGTTTCATTACAAATCTGAAACATTCTATATATACCAGGCTTCTCTAAAGTAGCAGCAGTGGTCCCTGAAATTTCATAGAGAAGAGATCCTCCATGCTTGGTGAACTACTCAATCCCATCGCTAGCCTCCTTTCTCCTTAACCCATCTGTCCCTTCTGCGACCTTTTCCCCCCAGTTCTTCCAAATGTCATATAAGCTCAGTTCTCTCTACTAAACCATTCCTTCAAAGAGTTGTTAGAGTGGCTTCTGGTTTTTTGTTTGTTTTTTATTTTTATTTTTGTTTTTGTTTTTTGGACTGCCCCTAACCAAAAACACAGCAGGTAAACTACCAGTGTCCACTATAATCACCTTAGTGATTAGTTTGTCATCCCTTGTCTACTTCTTTTAAGTCTGTTACTCTTCCAATGTTGGCAAACAGTTCCAATCAACAACCAAAGAAAGAAAGAAAGAAAGAAAAGAAAAATAAGAAGGAAAAGAATTGGGAATCCAGAATTCAGAACACATTTTTCACAAAATATTATTTTAAAAAGTGTGTTTATGAATGCTACAAAACAGAATACGAAAGATAAAAAAGTGTAAATGTTGAGATCTACTTCTTCATGTAGATTCAGAACAAAGAATAACCTACATTATGACTGCTCATAAAAAAAAGTGCTGTGCAGCAACATGGGTTTCCAACAAATTTGATAACCTGTTTCTGTCTCCCCCTTTCTCCATTAAATTGAACTCTCTGAATTATTCATGAGGGCTATTTTAATGGGATAATTTTTTCTTGCAAACGCTGACACTAATACTAAGGAATACCTCTCGGTATTCATCTTGGATAAATAAGGCTCCTGGTAACTAGTTTTCTTGATGCTTCACCTTATTCAAATGAACATATATGGAAGTAACTAATGTAGACCATTTTTTAAACACTTAATGTTTTCAATATGTTCCTCTCCATATATGTATAGCCAAACATATGTTTACTCAAGAATTAGCCAGGATGTTGAATTAAATGAAAGTAGAGCCTAAAGTTAAGTAATTCTCAGGTGAACTCAGGCAGGGCATTAAGAGGAAATTTAAAGTCTACATTTTCCAGCTGTGATGACAGCTCAGAATGACTTTGGGAATTGCCCATCCCTCCATAGTGCTTTGACCACATTCAGAACCAATCATTCACTTCAATGTATACATTAGAGTTCTTAACTCAAGATAGGAGGATTTTTACGGGGTTGGTGAATTCCATGAAATTGTTACCAAATATTCTGTGTGTGATTTTTTTTTTTCCCCCTGAAGAGAAAGCTCGTAGCACTCATCACATTCTCAGAGGGTTTCTTTTCTTTTTTTTTTTTTTTTAAAGATTTTATTTATTTATTTGACAGACAGAGATCACAGGCAGGCAGAGAGGCAGGCAGAGAGAAGAAGGGAAGCAGGCTCCCCGCTGAGCAGAGAGCCCGAAGTGGGGCTCGATCCCAGGACCCTGGGATCACGACTGGAGCCGAAGGCAGAGGCTTTAACCCGCTGAGCCACCCAGGCGCTCCTCTCAGAGGGTTTCTTTTCTACTCCACTGCCAACCACCTCTAATGGTTAAGAATTTTCATTTTACAAAGAAGTAAGACTTCAAAAATCAGGATTCTTTAGATTTCTGTGTGACATGAGGGGTACGGGGAGGGAGTGGATAGTTATTTATCTTTCATTAAATTTAGCATTATGAAGATTCACATGCAACATTCCCAGGAATTGGAGAAAATTATACTTTTGGGGTTAATTATATTTCATTATTTAATACAATTTAATTTTTACCACTATCTGACCATTTCTTTCCAGATGTCTCTACAAATCTGCTCATGTCTGTCCATAAATATTACCCCGAATCACTTTGTGTTTTTTCCACTGATACACATGAATAAAAAACTAAGTTAAATATTAGGATGATCTTCTCTAACCTAGTCTATCAGATGGATGGTGCTAAGATACAGGGTAGTCAGACTGCTTGAAGCTTTAACAGTACATTGAAACGATGCTGCTGTTTAATAATGTTGAAGATACTAAAACTTCTAGGGTAATAAAGGTGTTTTTATTTTAGTCACAATGTCAAATTTACCTTCAAAGAAATAAAATTGTAAAGAAAATACTTACTCTTTTCTCCCTAATGCAGCTTTCTAACATTTCTAACAGTTCTGTGATAAATCTAATAAGATTTTTAAGACACTGAGGTGACTGTCACTGCTGGAATGTGTCCTAGAGGCTTTTTCTGTCAGAGGAGATGACAGTGAGTTCTCCCATGCAGATTAAGCTGGTGTTTACAGATTTGCCCTGGGTGTGCATTTTTATCCAGCTGTGATCAAGTAACACAGCCTGACTAGTGCCAGACAGATCACTTCACTAAGAAAGTCTTGAATGTGCCCTCACTTTGCACAGGGCGCAGCCTTAATCGGATGCCCTTGGCATCCTTTCCTGTTCTCTTCTACAATGAACAGTTATGTACAATTTACCTTGTTCCCTTCTTCTATGTGCAAAAGATTCAACAGTAAGTTCTGTGCTGAAACTCAGATTGTTAAATGTAAGAAGAAAAAAAAAACAATATTAGGATTCAATTTTTGAAGACGTGATAGAAGGCCTGTGTGACCATATGAGACATCTAAAAATATTTGAGTCATTTACGGTAACTTAAAAAATTTTGTTAATTTTCACACTGCAGAGTTTTCACAGACAAAACCAGTGAGATAAGAAACCTTATTCTGGGCAAAAGCTAATCGGGCTCCAGAAGCTGTGAGTGTAAAACCAGGAGCTGCCTGGGAGGGCACATCACTGAACTCCTCCAGCCCTCTCACCTCCTGTCATTTCATCCTAAAGCCGGCATTTTTAATATCCATGGAAGAAAACTAGCTATCATCAGATACTGAAAATCAGCTCTCCACATTTCGATTTCTTAGGGACCACTTTTTTTTTTTTTTTTTTTTTGTAAGTATAGTCTGGTACGCTGAACTAAAAACTTTACAAAGTAGCATTGCTGAAGAAGAAAATGCATTAGATTGAAGACCCACGTTCTCAGTTCTGCCTCCGTTAAGCTTTGAGATCTCGGAAAAGAGATCTTTGAGATCTCTGTCTATGAGTCTGACTTGCCAGATCAACAAGACCTTTCTGTCCTGACATCCACCCCACCTTAGCCAAATTGTAGAGTAACCAACAAAGAACAATAGTAAATAATATAATAATAATAACAATAATAATAATGTAGTTCTCTATAACATTTAGCACACAACTCTCATTCCTAAGATGTCATCAGTCAATATTTGCTGACTTAATTATTAATTTTTAAAAGTAAGTGATTTTAGTATTGTCAGGTCCTTATCCAGACTTTGGAATAGAGGGAAGATTTCTCATTATAACCAAATACTAGTAGTTAACACTTCTTCTCACTCCACGGTGCTGGAAAAGCAGAATATTTTTTATCACCTACCTTTTCAAATGAAGTTTTTGGTTTGCCTTTTAAAAGTAATTAATTTGGAGAATAATGAATGTTACATACATGGGAACTATAAGTATATGGAATCTTTAGAGAACATTTCATAATATTTTCTTCTAATCATTACTAGAGGTGACTAAAAGAGCCATTAAGGTTATTTTCAATTTCTGACAAATTTGAGAAATTTCTATCACTTCCAACTATTCAGAAAAAAATTCTAAAAAACTATGGTGCAATCCTAACCTTTCCGAGAATATCTTGAGTACAGTGTCATCTCTGAAGGGCTGCTAGTTTAGCCATTTAACCAGTTTTTGGTTTAGACTTATCAACTTCCCAAAAAAAAAAAAAAAAAAAACAGTCTAGTCCAGGACACAAAAATAACAAATTAGGCTGAGGGAAAAGGCAATGATGATGATTGCATCCTGTCAGTGTAGCCTAGCTGACTCTGCACTTCAGTTTCTTCACACTGTCTCTCTTTCATAGGTGAGGGGCTTCAGGCCACACAGCTGGTCAAGGAGGCAGGGATCAGCTGGATTCTGAAACCTGTATACCTTCTTCATTACGCTCCACTTCTGAAAGCACGAAAGGCCAAAAGATTACAATATTTCTCTTCATACGTGTTATTTTTTTAAAGCAACGTCTATTTACATAATTTTGTCCAAAATGTGTGTGTGTGTGTATGTGTGTGTGTGTGTAAGAATTAGGTTATTTGTTTTATTGACCTGAACATCTCCAAAATAAGTGATTGGTTAATGTGTTCTCTAAATTTCTCCTTCCTTTTCTTTATTTTTCTTAACGTTTAGGCACTTTCTTGCATTGGGCTCCTCCAGATGCTATCTTCATTGCAAGGATTTGAGTGTAAGCAGCTTGTTTGGAAGATGATTCCAGAAAACACCTGCGAGGTGGTGGGGAGGTAAGACCGGTAAGGGAAGGGATCAATAACACGCTGCTGCTGTGAGTCCCTGGCAAAGCCTGGGAGACAGAATGGAACACATCCCTGAGCTGTTCTACCAGAATGATAAGAAAGCTGGGATATTTACCTACCAACTTCCAAACTCTAGCACTGACAGCTGCTCCCTGAAGCTCTTAACCCCCAGGGATTTTTCCTGATTTGAATACAGCTGCGCATGCTCCTGCCACCAGAGACAGCCCCAGGGAGAGCTGCAAGTGCCGAGGCAGTGAAGAGGTAGGAAAGAGTGCAGGAAAGGTGAGAGTCCAGGGGATCTGGGCGTAGCACCTAAAGGTGACTGCTATGGACAGATTCCATTCTGTGGTGAGAGGATTCCATTATCTAGTCTATGCTATTTCGACAGATTTAGTTTAACAATTAAAATGAACACCAAACACACTGCAGTTGGAGAACATCTGACCTTTTTTTGTGGAGAAAAATAAATGCCAGTAGGCAGACAGAGAATAATGGGTCTAGCCTGACCTAGATTGGGAGGAATTTAGAAGTCTGTCCCCTGGGAAGGAAGGTTTTACAGTGCTCAGAGTAGCTAGGATGAGCTGAGAAGGCTTTTCAGCCCTTCACTTTAAAGAACAGTATAAAATGGAAGGTAAACTTTAAAAAGTACCTGTGAGGCCAGAGTTAGCAAGACTGCAAAAAGAGCCGTGTTATTAGCTAATGAGAGTTTATAACAGTTAAGTAGTGAGAATAGGATTCAACTCGTCCTTGGATTTTTATTTTGCATTCAACTCTTGCTCTGTTGGGGGTTTTAAGCTATATGGAAAGCAAAACATAGGTTTATACATGTTAAGGTAGAGAGAATTATTATATTGAGAGAACAGGGAAAAAGTCCCTTGATCTTCAAATTAGTTTCTCAAAACTCTGAATTCTATTAAAATTTCTTGGAGAAAACTATTAGAGAATTTTGAATAATGATTTTTTTCCTCTGAGGGGAATTGTGCCTATTCTTCAAAAAGAAAAAAAACCAGTGTCAGGTTTTTGAAGTAAACATACTATGTTTTACACCACTGTCAATCACATTTAGTTAAGATGTAAGCCTTAGAGATTTGAAACTTCAAAAACAAACTATGCGCTAATGAGAAAGAAGTTGAGTGCCTGATCCTCAAACAGCAAGGTAACACAATTTTCTCTGAGTTTGAGTTTTTTGATTAGTTTTTCAGAATATAATAGTATACCAAAAAATACCTGGCATATCAATTTATTGCTCACTGAAGAGATTTTAAGTTCTCTTAGGGATCTTTGGTAAAGAAAAGTCTTAGTGAAAGTTTTGGAATTACAAGGAAATGAGACCAAGAGGGAAACTTAGTTGGCTGGAATTTTCAGAGGCCTGTCCTGATTATTTTTATGAAATATTTAGGAAAGAGAGTGGTTTTAAAGAAGACATGCATAAATAGGTGTGTGTATGTGTGTGTTCTAATTAAAATATGAATCCTTTCAAATTGAAAAACAACTTGTAAAATATGTAATTTGTCCCCTGCCTACTTCTTCGTTATGATTTTGTGCTTCTCCTCTCATTCACAGTGTTCCAGCCATACTTGTCTCCATTCAGTTCTAGAAGGGTCCTTATGGACGCCCTTCTGCTGGCTAGAATGTTGCTCCCACCATTTTTCCCATGACTAACTTCAGGATTTAGAATAAAAGTCCTTGCTTCTAGACAGCCATTCATAAATACTTTAAATAAAGTAGTTACACTGTATACCCATCTTTGCTTCTTTTACAGCACTTAACACCATTTGTGATTAAATATTCTTATATATTTGTTTTTCTAGAGTGGAAGCTCCACAGAGGCAAAAATACTGTGTTTCATTGACCAGCCTCTGTGAGATACACTGCTTGAATGAGTCTTTCATTCTTTTTCCCCCCGGAAACAATAATTGGAGGGGAAAAAAAAAAAAGAAAAGTCCCTGCAGAGGGGATTCGACTCCTTCTACTACCCTGGTCATGCAGTCACTTTTGGACTTAGCTGATTTTTATGCCTTTGGTCCCCTTTTGCTCCCCATAAAGGGAGGCGTCACATGTCACAAGTGGCGGTAAATCTGTTGGGATACTTTATATGTAATAAAACAATTCTAAAACCATCTCAAACAACATGGACACTACATGACTTAAGGTATCAAGCCATAAAGCAGTTCCAGGCTGGTGACTAGAGCGGCTTCACATGGTGACACACACGGATTTTTACCGTTTGGCTCAACCTCACCTCACAACACTTAGTCGACTAGATTCTGAGCTGCCACCAACATATTTTATTCTTTTGCCCACTCTGTTCCCTCCTGCAGCAGCAGTAGTAATTTTAGCTAATATTTGCCAAACATTTACTATGCCAGGCATTATACCAGTTGCTTTCCCTTCATTATTGCATTTAATTCTCACACAGTCTGATGAGGTGGATGTGTTTGATTTGGTTTTATTGATGAGTCAACTAGCAGAACCAAAGTCACACACAGCTGGAATGTGGAGAAGCCAGGAGGTAAAACTCGGTTCATCTGACCCAGCACCTCTGCTTCATAAACTCAGTGTGTGACCCACTCCTACGAAAATCACCTTCAACATTTCACCAAGAGCTCCCTGTTCCTGTCTCCCCCCAAATTCAAATCTTCCAAAAACGCACTTTGTACTAAACTCTATTGGCACTCAGGTCACTACAATGCAAATTCATTTTGCCTTAGATGTTTAAGGCAGGAATTGCAATTTTTATTTTTATTTTTTAGTCCTAAGAACCTCTTGAGGTGCTTGGTTTGCAATACATGTTCAGTAAAGGTCTGTTAAATGAAGGAATGATTACTGTTCTGATTTAAACGCTCATCCAAAACAAGTCAAAAGGATCCCTTTAAGATGAATTGTTGAATGTGGTGATGAATCCCGGGCAAAAATTGCTGTCTCTGTGATGAACAACCAACATCTGATCAAATAAACAATCACTATATTCCATTTGAAAACAACTTTTTTTTTTTCATTAAAAAAAGTCACAGCATGTGGCATTGCTCTTAAGTAAAAGTTAAATAAAATAGTTAGTTCAGCTGGTTAGAAAATGTGCTTCAAGTTTAAAACCACATATCATTGTTTATACAGATGATTATTTGGGACAGACTTCAATAGAATCATACTTTGCTAGCAAAGAAGGCGGCTTTGGCAAGAGCCCACAGTGATCGGCCAGGGTGACTCATATTTTCCAGCTGAGATCAATGGACCTTAATCCATTAACACAGACCTAAGTATCACCCGATAGCAAGAGAGGACAGTGGAGGTATGAGTAAGAAAGGTATGGAGTATTTAGATTTAAGAGATTTTTTTTCATGTTATAATCCCTTTTCATACTCTATAGGAAAGCAGCATAATTTTAGATTTTCAATTAGTTTACCCTGGGTATGAAATGAAAAATGTCTTTCTGAATAACGTAAATTATTTTTGTTCACCTACTTCAAGCTGCTCTTTGCAGAATTTGATTTTTAAAAGTCCTTGGCAACATCTTAGTAATAAGCCATTTTAAAATGTCAACAAATAGTCTCATTTTGGGGAGGATGATAATCATCCCAGTCAATCAGATGCCTGCTAGATATTTAAATTTTAAAATGTAAACCAGTGAACTAGCCAAAAAAACAATCCACAACCACCTATGTTACACTAAAAATAAACAGTTCAGATACCTGAGAAAAAGGTATTGTGGCAAAACATGACAGTGTAATTTAGTTTAAAAATAAGATTCACAATTTGCTCTTCCTCAGTTTCCCACAGTATTTTTAAGAACACACTTGCTAACAGAATTATTTTACCTATATATTTCAATTATTGTGTAACTTTTAATGAATTATATATTATATTGCATTGGTATAGATTGAGGAAGGAATCTAATTCTTACCTTTGGATCCATAACATGTAGTTTGTGGTTTCCTTTTCTTTTCTTTTTTTTCCATCTTATTCTCTTTCTTTCCTTCCTTGTGTATCTTTTTCTTATATTTTGTTTACTTTTTGAATCTATTAATTTCTTCTTTTCCTTATTCTAGAATTATAAGCCTCTTGAAGGTAGAAACCATAGTTTGTGTTTCTTTACATCCCTGGGCTCAGGGTGTGAATCATGTCCCAAACACATATTAATTAGATGATTAAATGAATGATAATGAACAGAAGACTAACTGTCATAAGGATATATTCATAGTATACCTACCTGAAAAAAGCTGGATAAACCTATTCAGAGCATTATTAGTCAAAGCAACACAGTAAAGTAGATTGCCGTATTATACTTTTACTTATTAGCAACTTTTATATCAAATGCTCTTCTTCGAGAAAGCACAGTGATGGGGCGCCTGGGTGGCTCAGTGGGTTAAAGCCTCTGCCTTCAGCTCAGGTCATGATCCCAGGGTCCTGGGATCAAGCCCCGCATCGGGCTCTCTGCTTGGCAGGGAGCCTGCTTCCCCTTCTCTCTCTGCCTGCTTCTCTGCCTACTTGTGATCTCTGTCAAATAAATAAATAAAATCTTTTAAAAAAAAAAAAAAAGAAAGCACAGTGATGATATGGAGACAACAACACAACTTTGTTGAGGATATTAAAGTGGACCCAAATAAATGCAGAAGTATACTCTTCCTGGATGGAAAGAGTGAATGTTGTAGAAGATGTCAGTTCTCTACAAATTAATCTCTAAATTTAAGGCATTTCTCCAAGTTTATAACAAGTTTAATTTTTAGATCTGGAAGAGCAAATTTTAGAGTTGCAAGGGAAAACCTAATTGATAAGAATATTTTGAAAGAAAAAAAAAAACAGAGCAATGGGAACATTTTACCTCTTGGCTAGCTTAACACACCATACAGAACCGTTAAGCGGAATAATATAACATTGCCACAAAGTAGTCAAGAATGGAAGCAGAAAGACCAGTTAGGGGATAATCACAATAGCCCACGTTAAGAATCTTGAGTCTCTACATGCTTAGGAGTTTGCTTGACCATCAGTTTCCACTAAGTCTTCTAAAATAATCTACTGTGAGTATAGATTATTTTATTTCTCTTCATACTTGTCAGTTATTGCTTGATATATTTTGAAGCTATTTGCATATGTCTGTGATCATTATTTTTTCTTTTTATCAGTATGGAATCGTTATTTCTCTTAATGTTCTTTTCCTTAAATTCCATTTGGTTGAGATTAATATTGCTATACTACTTTGCAGTTAATGATTTACAAGGCATATCTTTTCCCCTCACTTTAGACCCAGTCTTCCTGTGTGGTTTTGCTTGAGTTTTCCTTGTAAGTGCAACTTAGTTAATTTTACTTTCTTTTTTCTTTACAAAATGATAATTTCTTCAGGACAGTTTTACCAATTCAACTTTAACGTGATTACTACACATATACAGTTATCCCTGCCCTTTTATTTTGTGTCTTCTTCTTATCGTCCTTCCTTTTGTACACATTAAAATGTACATAAATATTAAATATATAAATATGTCAGATATCATATATGATATATATTTCTCTTTACTGATTGGGAAACTATAGATTTTTATTTCTATTCTTTTAGGGATGACTTTTAGATTATTAGAGATGCATATGTGTCTCTCTTGAATAGTTTTCTATCCATCCAACCACAATGAGACTTTCAACACGCTTTACATTGTCATTTAACCACCTCTACTTCCATCACGTTATTGCTGTCTGCTGTTGTAATTTTGCCATCTTTTTTTTTTAAGATTTTATTTATTTATTTGACAGAGAGAGAAAGAGATCACAAGCAGGAAGAGTGGCAGGCAGAGCGACAGGCAGAGAGAGTGCGGGGGAAGCAGGCTCCCTGCTGAGCAGAGAGCCCGATGTGGGGCTCAATCCCAGGACCCTGAGATCATGACCTGAGCCGAAGGCAGAGGCTTTAACCGACTGAGCCACCCAGGTGCTCCTTTTGCCATCTTTTAATCAAACAAAAAGTGATTTAATGTTTGTCTCAACAGTTAATATTTAATAAGTTTCAGCCACATTTTGTCAGTGTCAGTGCACACTATCACTTCATATGTCTAACACTTTCTTCCCTGTTCACTTTTATTTTACCAGAATTCCACCCTTTAATAAACACTTGAGTTGTAACCTTTATTTATTTTTATATGTTTGCAAATATCATTTTTCCTTTACCCTTGAAGAAGAATTTGGCTAGGAATAAAATTCTATGTTGACAGATATATTCCCTCTCTGTGAGATATAATTCTACTCACTTCTGGCATGAGTTGATGCCAAATAGTGCTGGCAAAAAACTCTTGTTGTTAGTCTAAATGTCATTTATTTGTAAGAAAAATCTATTTTTTCCCCTGGCAGTTTTTTAGATGATCTGTTTATAATTGATGATCTGGGGTGTAATTAAGTATCTAGCTGTGGATTTACTTTTTTTCCCCCCTTTATTTTGCTAGTATTTGGAGAATAATTTCAGTTCTGGAAAATTGTCAGTAATTACCCCTCCAAACACTGCTTCTTCTGCCATTTCCTCCAGTCTGTTCTGGAATTCTTACTAGATCAATATTGGAGCATTCTGAACTAACCCACAATGTTTCTTAACTGATCTTCATATCTTTATATCCTTAAATCTCTATGATACCACATTCCAGTTTATTAATTTCCATTATGACTATATCCAGTCTTCAGTTTATCCCATCTATTACATTATTTTTCATTTTAAAAATCATACTTTTATTTTCAAGAACTTAAACCTATTTTTTGTTTCATTTTTCCTTTTCACTGTTTTGTTTCATAAATTGTCATTCTTTTTGAAAGGAAGCATGTACACCTGCATTTCTTTGGAAATCCCACAGCATAATTAAAAAAAAAAAGATTTTATTTATTTATTTGAGAGAGAAAGTGAGTGAGAGAGAGCATGAGCAGGGGGAAGGCAGAAGGAGAAGGAGAGAGAGAAGCAGATTCCCCACTGAGCAGGAAGCCCCAACATAGGGCTCGATCCCAGGACCCTGGGATCATGACCTGAGCCAAGGCAGTCGTTTAACCAACTGAGCTACCCAGAAGCCCTTCTACAGCATATTTATTTTAAAGTTTTTGTCAGACTGTTCTACATGGAGTGAATAAATGAATTTCCAATTGTTTATTCTTCGTTATTTTTAGCATTAGTTTTTTCCATGTTCTGAAATTTGCATTTGCAGATTAATTTTAATTTGGATGGATCCTTCTATTAATTTCTCTCTGCCAGTTCCCTTCTTTGCCTACCTTTCCCTGTCCTTGCAAGGTCTTGCCCTTGCCTCTACCCAGCACACTGGACCGCCAGCCGAGGACGGCAGGTTTTTAAAGGCAGTTCAGAGTGCACAGTGACATTAAAGGTTTCCAGATCCAGCCTCTGATTCAGCAGTCTGCCTTAGCTCCAGACTGGTAGCTGTGCCTCTTCCCTTTGCAGCCTTAAGCCTGCAGTACTCCTCAGACCAGAACCCCATACAATCAGTCACTGGTAGCAGAACTTTTCAGCTTCCCCGCGTTAAGTCCTTGGCAACAAGCAGTGAGCCTGAGTCCAGCCCCTGCTTAAGGTGGGCCCTTGTTTCCTCTGCCCTGTAGGGGCCATCCTCACCACCCTTTTTGCTTCTGGACTCTGAGCTCAGAAAGCCTACCTTCAGTCTTGGGTGCTAGATTACCCTATTATATTTATCTCCCATTTCTGGTCTGAAAAAGTGTTTACCTTTATTTGGAATGAACATTTTTTTCCTCCTCTCTTTTTAAAAAGTTCACTCACCAATGCTCTATTTTTGAAAAAATAAAACTTTTGACCTAGAATTTGTCACTCTTTCTTTAAAATAACCCTGTGAGGTAGATAGGCAGGGCTGGGAAAGTCTGAGATTATTAGGTGCTGTATTTTATTAATTTTACAGGTAAGATATTACAGAAATCTGAGTAGTTTCCCATTATTTCAAAGCAAGTTCGACGAAGAATGAGGGCTAGAGCTCAGGTCTTTGTGTTCCCATTTTAAACCCTGTTTTTTCTGCTGCATCCTTTCCGTTTGTTTTGTTTTTGTTTTGATCTCACTTTCTGCTATTTATAAAAATAAAATGAGGTAAGTGTTTATTTGAAAATAAATCTAATGTTTCTACTTTGAGAATGTATTGAATTACCACAGGCTTAAGACAGCTTGTACTCACGTCTGATGGCTTAAACGGCTACAGATCCGTTTTCTTCAGTCTCAAGGTCAGCCCTTAGAAAAAGCTGAAGCTCGTCACCCCAGTACTTCAGTTCACTGGATCGCCACAGGAAACAACCCGAATGACTCCCTGACCCTTTTCCACAGCAGCCCTCAGAATGAGTATATGATAGGCTGTATTCTTGCTCATTCATTCATTCGATGAATAATTAATGAATGCCCATTATGTGACTCTCTCCAGTTTGCCAGGGAGGACCCAGTGCTCTCTGTCCAGTTTGGCGTTTTTCTCAGACAAAAGTGTCCCAGTTGGGATTGTAAAGGATACGGTTCCCCTAAATAGTGTCTGCACTGGTTCTGGTGCAGTGACTGCCTGAGGGACTCAAATAGGCAAAACCTCCTGCCTCTCTTTCCCGTCTCCAGCCACTTTTGTGCCACCATGAAAACTCACCCACTATAAACGGAGAGGTCAAGGGGTTCTTAGCCAAAAGATGGTTAGTTACTGCGTTCTCTACTTCAAAGACTGTAATGGGCATTCAGAGACAAATAAATTGTGTGCATGAGCAGAAACTAACCCCTACCACGAAGATCAAGAAATCAAGAGTGCCCAGTGATGGGACTGCTGTCATGAGCTATGTCAACCCTAAGGATTGTCTCTAAGCCCTCTCCCTCCTTCTGCACTTGGTCTCTCACCTCTCTTTACTGGGTCCATGAAAGGGGAAAACCCTCAAAACAAACACACTGATCATTTCTCTAGTGGGTTTGGGGACTCTGGAAGAGAGATTATTTCTGCCTCAAAGTGTAGAAAATTAGGCATTCCATATTTAAGATGCAACAAATACACCCATATGTCAAGCCTTTCAGAGTAAGGTAAGTACCAGGGCTCTTACATTTTCCAAGGCCCCCAGAAGGGTAAAAAGTAAAGAAATATCAACATAGTTTGAAATATCGTGATCTCTAAAATACAAAAATTGCAGGGTGAGCGTCTTCCCTCCACCTTTTGAGTGTTCGGTCTTGGATTCCATATGTTTATATTTCTTTGAATATTTTGTTAATATCAGGAGTCTAAATGTGAAACACTTTTGGCACTTGGGCTTTCTATGCACGCGTGCACGCACACACACACACACACACACACACGCACACACTATGCACGAGGCCTCAGTTTTTAATGGCACATTTTAGGATAAAAGCAAGGAAGTGTTTTTTTTCATTCTCTCCCTTTTTTGGAGCAAGAAATTATTTTTAGTAATTATTTACCCAAACATTAAGGCTGATTTAGAGCACAAAAGTAGTCATACATGAATATTCATATGTAAAGAAAGACATGTTACTTCATAATCAAAATTGCCCATTGACCATTGGATTTTGGTATTCAAATTTCTAACCAAAGGGGGAGAAATGTGGATATCACTTTGGCTAGGGAAGATAAGGATATCCTAGGAAAATAAGAAGCTAGGCAAGGCTAGTTGCAAAAGTGCAAAAGGTTCTCTTCAGGGATCAACGCTCCCTCAAATGGGTGCAGACATAGGCAGAATGTGTGTTCTCCCCTGACCTTTAAAAGACAATGTCAGGTTCATTGCCATGGGGAGTCATTTCCAATTACAAGTGCATCCATACCATCTCTCCCACTTAATTTCTTAGGACAATCTTTGTGAAGAGGTATTGCCTGAAATAGTCTGCATGTGTGCCTGCTGACTTTGTAATCTTCAACAGATTAACAGACTTTGGAAACAACTCAGAATTGCCTCTGGTAATAGTCATGACTCCTAGTATCAGTTCATTTCCTCTTATACTTGTTTATTGATGATCCATGTCAAAAATTTGGCAGAAAATATTGACCATACAGACAACTGCAAGCTGTTGTTTTTTTTTTGTTTTGTTTTGTTTTTTCTAGATTTTACAAACTATTTGAGTTGATTCTAATGAAATGGGTGGAGAAGAAATAATCCAAGAAATCCAAGGCATCTGTATTTACCTCTTGGGGGTGAACTGGTAAACAAGTGAAACAGCTTCTGATGACATGCTGTCTTTCAGAGGCCACCAGGCCCACACCTGATTCACATCGAGGATGTCCAGGGATTTAGGCTCTAGACTGTTCACAACTTTAAAAGCATATAAGCAAAATCCAGTTCGACTTTTTTTATTTTAAGTGAAGATTTGAAATGGCTGCATTAGCCAACATTACAATCAAGATCGATGGCAACTATTTTAGGGTGGTATGAAAAGTTTCATTGAAAGATGGCATGGGGTAGAAACTCACATGGGACGATCCTCGGGAACCCTGAAAGATACCTTTCATGATGATTCCACCTGAAAGAGATCTGTTCTTATGCTTAACCACAATTGCGCATTGTGTCTACCACTTGACTTGCGCATATATCAATGATTATCTTCTCACACATATTACTCATACATCATATTACTAATTAGATCATGAACCTGGAGGCTATAACACATGGTCCTGAATATGAAATTTTTCTATGTATGAGTTTAATGTTTGTTACTATTTTACCTGCAGAATAAGGGCAACTCAGACCCTAGATGACCAAAGAAGGTTAGATCCTGTTGAGAACTTAGATATTGTGCAGTCAGGTGTCCTTCAAACTCTTTAAGTACCTGAGCTTGAACAAACATAACTCAGCTGTATAATGTACAAAAGAGATGTAAAAATGAACCGGAAGGGCAGTGCCTAGTAGACTGGATTTCAGTGCACCTTCCATTATCTATGTCTTCCTCATTCCTACCATTTACAAAGAACCTCTAGGACCCCATGAAGTAGTGTCTAAAAAACACTGCTTTCTTTCACTGAAAGATAAATGAATTATAAGTGTGGTTGTCTTCAAAATTTTGAGATCACACATTCTTAACAGTAAAAACATTTGAGCATATGCCTCAGTGTATATTTATATACTACTATGGTATGCTTATAAAACATACACACAAAATAAAAATGTATAAATAGTTGACTTGAAAATATGAGAGTTACATTTTCCCCTTCATACCCCAGCAGATCATTTTGTTCGCCTTTATTTCCCGTATGAAGAACACAGCCTACATTTGTCAGGGTTGACATTCCCAAAACTGCAATAAAACAAGTATTCACGGGTGCCTGGGTGGTTCAGTCTGTTAAGCATCTGACTCTTGATTTCTGCTCAGGTCAGGATCTTAGTGTCCTTGGATCGAGTCCTCCATGGGGCTCTGTGCTCAGCCAGAGTCTGCTTGGGATTCTCTCTCTCCTCTCCTTTTGCCCCTGCCTCCAATTCTGTGCACGTGCTCCCTCTCTCATCTCTCTCTAAAATAAATAAATAAAATCTTGAAAAAAAAATAAAACAATGATTCAAAATCTGGTCATCAACTTAGTGGTCCAGTGTTCTATTCACTCTTCAAATATTCCTCCAGTTCAGAGTTTGTCACTCTAGAACTGTGTTACTAAGTAATGTATAACTTTCTTTAAAACAACAAAGTCTTTATCTTTCTAGTTATTGTGCAACAATAAAAAAACTAATTTACAAGCCAAATATGATCCAAACTACACAATGAATAAACACTGGAGATGCTGGCATGACTTGATTATGATGGATTTTGGTGCTTTGATACAACAGAATTATCAATTATATCAACTAGGAATGATTTTGTATGTATATAACAGCAAACAAGATTTGTAAAGGTTTAGAGAAATAAGGCAACATAATCTACAGATAGGCAACTATTGCATTGATTTGGGGTTTCGACAATGTCAAGGATGCTGCATCTGGAAATCTTGTTGGTTTTTCCTTTATGGTTATAAGATACCTACTGTGGTTACTTTTATTTTTAATAACATTATTTCAACCATTGACTGATTTATGAACTTCCTTGTTTTAATAGTGCTAGCAATATACAAAACAAAAAAATTGTCTTAACAAAAAGTTATTTTCTGTGTATTTACAACTTTATCTTTTCTGCTAAATAATTGATTTGAGCTGATGCATACTAGACAGGCCCCACTGACATTTTTACTATTTCAAATGATTGATCAAATTTATTATTAACTCAAGACTGAACAGCCTGAGAAATGGCACTGTTGAGATAGGAGTGTTAAAGACATACTCCTCCTTGTTCACAATATGCTGTTGGGAATACTCTCAACATAGAATTTTTTTTTTTTTTAAGTATTTTTAGGGTCTGATGCTCTCTTTTGATGTCAGTAAGAAATTAAATAAATATTCCAGAACCAGTGCATGGTTGTATATAGATCGGTTGGATAGGCATTGGAAAGAAGGGAAGGCTGGAGAACGTGGGAGTTCCTGGGAGCAACACCTCTGTAGGTAGGAAGTAAGAGGGGGAAGATCATGGAGATAATTAGGGACCAGATCATGTGAAACCCGTGAGCAATTTAAAAGACTTTGAATTTTATTCTCAGTGGAGTAAGGAGGCTTTGAAGGGTTTTAAACACGTCAATAACATGACCTAAGATACATCTGGAGAAGTTAAGTAAATTGTCCAAGTTCACACGGTTTATGAGTTGGTGAAGTTGTGATTCAAACTCAGGTCCGTTCTACTCCAAAGACTGAACTTTTAACAATCCATGCTCCAGAGTATTGTTTTACTTTTGATATTATTATCCAAATCAAATCCTAATCTCAAAGCTTGGGTTTGTGTCCAAGTTGATTTTTGCTTAAAGAGTCTATTACACCGGCAACAACATATTTTGACTCCCTGAAATATATTATGAAATATGAAGATACAGAAAAGAAAGATAAAATGGAAAACAATCCTCTATTGGAAAAAAGATATCAAAAACTTTACTACATTGAAAACATTTAAGCAAAATGACATTCAAGAGGAATTCAGTGATTTATGTTAGTTGAATCTATATACTATGAATTAGAATGTGAATTTTTACATCAAAATAATTCTGATTTTTCTTTCAAAATTTTGTCTGAAATAAAAATTGAGCTGAACATACTGCATACCTAATTTCTTTATGAATTTTTCATATATCTTTCTTCTAGATTGCTTCAAGGCATGTGATTAGTTAAGTTGAAATCCATGTGAAAGGCTCCTGTTGTATTTTCTTACTGATTGGGAGAAAACTCATGAGATAAATTATCCCATGTTCATTCTACAGTTTGTAGTCTCGAGAAAACTGGATAGTTGAAAGCAAGCCTCATTCTGTTCTGAGAGTCTTCCATTATTTCTTTATTTATTCTGAAGTCATATTATTGCATTCTTTTCCTCTATCTTCTGAGGGAGCTAAGATAAAATAGTTTTATGGAGGAAAGTAACTATCTTGAAAAAAGTTGCACATTTATTTATTCAGTCAAATGATTTCTTGTATTGATGATCCCCAATTTTCAGTGCCTCTTTATTTTTTCTGTGACATAAAGGAAATAAAACTTCCTAAGTGGATAGGATGGTACATCAGGGTTATATAGGCTATTGTTTTATGTTTCCTTTAAAAAGTGACAAATTTGCTTAATAACTGCTGAATTTATTCTTTCCTCCTATCCTGACCTGCATTTGGCCAATACTTTATGTCAGTATTTGTATTTTGCCTTGAGAACCATGACAGTCTGAGGAAAGAACAAAGATATTTTATTGTCATAAGAGTTTTCATTTAGTGTATTGGGGGACAATTCTTCATGCCAGTAAAGACAATTCTACAGTATTGTAATTTTGAACAACTTCAAAATATCTCATTGTATGAATATTTAAATTCATTTAAATAAATCCCTATTGTTATACATTTAAGCTGTTTTCTATTTTTCATTATGATTTTAAAATGTTGTCAAGAACACAATTGTAACTAACTTCATTAACAAATATTCAACAATTTATTTTCTCACACACAGTTGAAGCAATCTTTTCCAAAGACAAACTACTTATATTTAAAACTCCTTAAAGCTTTGGAAGGACACCTTAGCTGTTTGAGAGAAAGAGCAAAACCCTGAAAAAAGAGAACTTTGGTGCTTTTTGTCCCTTCCTGCTTCAGTGACCACAGTCCCCCTTCTCTTGCCATTCTAGTTACAATGATGTCCTGTCTGTTCCTTGTATTCATCATGTCTCTTCCTACCACAGGATCTTTGCACCTATTACTTCTCTGATTGAAACCTGCTTTCTTCCCTCTTCTGGTTAACATGGGTTTATCATTCAGCTTTCAGCTTAAAGGGCCCCACCCGAGAAAATCCATTGTTGATATCTTAACATTAAATACCCCTGTTAACACATTCATTCCTCCCTTACATAGCACTTGCTACAGTTGCCACATGTTTGTATTATTTTTGATATGTCTCCACCACTAAACTACCTTTATGAGGGCAGGGACTTACTGAATATCCAGCACCTTGCAAATTGACTGACACAAGTGTATGTGTTGTGTGAGTGTGTGTGTGTGTGCATATAAAATATTTATCAAATATATATTATGTGCCAAGTTCTACATTAATTGATGTATCTATATGAATTTTCTTAAGCATGTTCTTATAATACATTTTTAGAAGTGGAAGCTATTCAGTCAAAGGCTGTGCACATTTTTATAGTTTTAATACATGTCAATTTGTTTTCAAGAAATGTGCTCAGTTGAAATCCCAAGACCAGTGTGTCAGGGTGATAACACTTTTCCTTGAATGCCCAAAATACTTATAATTGTCATCTGCTGTGATTTTCATTTTTTTCTAGTAAGAAAGAGTATTTATATTTATTAATCATTTGTTCCTACTCTGTGATTTCTTAGATTTAAACCCTTAAACAACATCTTACAAATAGAAACATATATTCCTATTCCACAGTTTTCTTGGAGATCTTTCTTGGAGATCTGCAATACTTCTTCAAATTTTGTGTTTTCATCTGGATAAAACTATAAAAAGAAATGATACAGGTATATTCTAGCCACCTGTAGAACCACCATAAAATCAAGTCTTACCAAGTAATTTTAGTACAAGCGCTTGCACTATGATAAAAAAAAAAAAGGAACCACTTAACACAACTTTACTTATAAATAGTGAGAAGAGAACAAAAGCAGACTTAATAATGAAGTGATGTTTTCATACCAAATGAAGGCCAAATGATGCCATGCTGTGCTTTATGAATACTAATGCCATAGTTATTTCAAAAGAGAACATTTCTGGAAGAACTCAAAAAACTTGCATAAGTACTATAGCATATTCTAAGAAGACATTTAGTTTCTGCAAAACAACATCAACTTTTATATTTAATTATTATCGTGGGCTTGAATTTTAGGTTTTTATAAGTATTTCACTGTCATTTAATTTAAAAATTCAGCTTTGTTAACATAGTATAATAAGATTTCTATACTGAGTTTTATATTTGCTCTTATTTGTCAATATATATTAATTTTAATTAACATCAGGAGTCTTTAAAAATGTTTTACTTTCTTTTTTTAAGGATTTTTGTATTTATTAGCGAGAGAGCACACACACGTGCGTGCATGTGTGTGGGTTAGGGGGAGGAGCAGAGGAGGAGGGAGAGTGGAACTTAAGCAGACTCCCTGCTGAGGGGGGAGTCCCATGTGTGGCTTGATCTCAGGACTCCAATTTCAGACCTGAGCCGAAACCAAGGGTCAGACACTTAACCAACTGCGCCACCCCAGGTGCCTCTAAAAATATTTTCCTTTTAAAAAAATGGCTTTATATTATTCAACAGTGTGACGCACCATCATAGACCAACATGGTTTCAGTTGAAATCTACAACTCGCACTTACCTAAAGAATTGTGAAGAAGAAATATCTGATGTGGTTAAGATGACCATAAAATTTCTCTCTCAAACCACCAGCACACTACAGGTATAGTTACTTATGGAGATGTTAAATCACTATGTTGTACAGCTGGAACTACTGTAACGTTGTGTGTCAACTGCACCCAAATTAAAAAATTAACGACAACAAAAGAATCACCAGCACACTTTAGAGAGTGAAAGGCAATGCTGTTAAACGTCATGCCAGGACAATACGTGTAAAACTCATCAGTCCTGTGCAGACTGTGTTGTTCGATCACTCTAAATATATATTTGGCTTTGTAGTAACTTTTTGTCATGTGATAAACACGGCAGGGAGAAATATGAACTTAGCTAGTCCAGACCACTGGGCACAATCATTACAGAATTTTGGCCTTGAGATTTGACTCACTGAATTAAAGGAAGAGAAGCAACAGGAGCATCTTCT
Source organism: Enhydra lutris kenyoni (assembly GCF_002288905.1). Lineage (NCBI taxonomy): Eukaryota > Metazoa > Chordata > Mammalia > Carnivora > Mustelidae > Enhydra > Enhydra lutris. Next base: position 40,713,348 of record NW_019154086.1, on the reverse strand, counting down.
GGAATAGTTACATCTAGAAATAGCTAGAAAGCACAAAATGAATCATTATGTGTAAAACCGAGTAAGCTGAGAAAAGAACAGGCAAAACTTGGTGCGAATTTTTTAAATAAATTAGACTCCAAGCACAGTTTACCAATTCCATTCCTTTCCCTATAAATAGGAATTGCTCAGATAGAACACACAGCAGACTAACTCATCTTCAGTTTGACTTTAAAATGTCAACTGTAAGTGATGGTAACTTCTAAATTCTTATCTCCGGACTCAACTCTCCCCTGAACTCTGGAATTGCATATACAACTTCCTACCTGTGTAGAAGACATCTCAAAATTAGCATATACTATTGTAATCTGCTTGAACTTCCATAACACAGTATCATAGACTGAGTGGTTAAACAACAGAAAGTTATCCTCTCACAGTTCTGTGGGATGGGAAGTCCAAGAGCAGGGCGTTGGCCAATTCAGTTCCTAGTGAGGTCATTCTGAGCTTGCTACCTTCTTGTTGTTGTCTCCACGTGGTGGCACGAGAGTGAGAGAGACCGAGAGACAGAAAAAGGACAGAGAGAACAAGAATATGTGAGAATTGGGGCACCTGGGTGGCTCAGTGGATTAAAGCCTCTGCCTTCGGCTCAGGTCATGATTTCAGGGTCCTGGGATCGAGCCCCGCATCGGGCTCTCTGCTTGGCAGGGAGCCTGCTTCCTTCTCTCTCTGCCTGCTTCTCTGCCTACTTGTGATCTGTCTCTGCTGAAGAAATAAATAAAATCTTTAAAAAAAAAATTGTTAAAAAAAAAAAAAAGAATATGTGAGAGCATACAGTCCGCTACCTTTTCTTATAAGTGTGCTTAGTCCTATAGCACACGAGGTCCACATCCTTATAACCTCATCTAATCCTAATTCTATCCAAAAGGCCCATTTCCAAATACCATCATTTTGGGGGTTAGGGCTTCAAAATATGAATTTAGGGGGGACACAAACATTTTGTACATAGCATAAGCCAAACTTTTTAGATACCCTCCAACTTAAACTGGCTTCTCTCTGAGGCTTCCTCGTTTCAATAAATGACACTTCATTTAGAAATTACTCAGATCAAACACTTGGAGTCCTTCTCAATCCTTCATTTTCTTCCACACCCACAAATCTAAAATTGCTTTTAGTGCTTACTACAAAAAATGCTTGCTCTGGGTTATAATGTCCTCTGAGATCTGGGGTCTGGCTAACTCTCTGATGTTCTCACCATTTCTAGCCATACTTTCTTATTGGTAATATTACATTTTATACTATACCAAAATTTCCATAATTGTTTCACTGTATTTAAGTGGATTCAATAGTCATATCCAAATATTTTTCTGTGTTTTCTCTAGTCATCTATTGATTGGCCAAATTTCATCATCCTGATGGTATCACTCTGCTGTGAGCTCTTGCATATTTAGAAATGTAGGCTTTTGTCCTTATTCTTTTTTTTTTTTTTAAGGTTTTATTTATTTGACAGAGAGAGAGTAGGCTGAGAGGCAGGCAGAGAGAGAGGAGGAAGCAGGCTCCCCGCCGAGCAGAGAGTCTGATTCAGGGCTCGATCCCAGGACCACGGGACCATGACCCGAGTTGAAGGCGAGGCTTTAACCCACTGAGCCACCCAGGCGCTCCTTTTGCCTTTATTCTTAAGCAATGACTTGGCTCTACTTCGTCTCTACCTGTGACATATATCCCTGGACTCAGAGATATTCTCTCAAGCCATCCCTCCCCAGATCTTGCTGGCCGCGTACAGGGAAATGATTAGGCCCATTTACTTTAGCAGAATTCTGAAATTTGCACTAGCTTTCTAGAGGTATGTTTTCTACTTGGCATTCTCCTTTACATAGATCCAAATTTCAAATTGCAATCATTATCATTAGGTTTTGTGGCTGTCTCCTAGTTCACTGGAGATGGGTTAATAATTATTTTGTTCTTTGCAATGTTTGGCTGCTTTTAGAGAGAAGGAGGAATAGAAGTGCCTTTATTTTTTCATCTTTAACTAGAAGTTTGATTCAAAAGTTTTATAAATCAAAATATAAATCTAGTCATCAAGACACTCATAGTGTAGTAAGAAGAAACCATTCTTAAAAAAAGCAATGCCTATTTTGTATGCTCTAGGGTGTAGTAGGCAATAGCTTACCTATTTAATGTCTTCATCAGCTCTTATAAAAATTGCTTTTTAAGCAAAAATACACATGTAAGCAAAAGTTATGTTATATTACATTTAAAAGCAGATGAGTTTGTTTTTATTTGCTAGGAATTTTTAAATTGAAATAAAAATAATTAAATACTACTAAAACTCATAATAATGACAAAATTCTAAAGTTTGGCATTACCAGGCTTATGAGGATGTAGAACATAGGAAACTCTCATGTCACTGGAGGCATCAATGCTACTCCCAGTATAGACACTAAAAAGTATTATTTTTATGTGTAGAAAAAAACTAGTAAAAGGATTTTCATTATAACATTACTGGTAATCATTAAATTTTGGCAAACAACTAAATATACCTTAACCAAAAAATGGATAAATAAATTGTAGTAAATTAAACATCAGTGTATTATATGCCAATTAAAATGAATAAACTAAAACCACATGTATTAACATGGATTAATCTCAAAAATATAAATGAGTTAAATAGCAAGTTGGGGAAGGATAGGTATAGTGGGCTGCCATTTGCATAAAGTTTAAAAATTACATAAAACAATACTTCGTTTCTTCAAGATGGGATTGGGAGGGAGACAAACCATAAGTGACTCTTAATCTCACAAAACAAACTGAGGGTTGCTGGGGGGAGGGTTTTGGGAGAGGGGGGTGGGGTTATGTACACTGGGGAGGGTATGTGCTATGGTGAGTGCTATGAAGTGTGTAAACCTGGCGATTCACAGACCTGTACCCCTGGGGATAAAAATACATTATATGTTTATAAAAAAAATAAAAAATAATAAAATTAAATTAAAAAAAAACAAAAAACAAAAAACAAAACAATACTCAGTTTCTTATCAGGTATAGTTGGATCAGGAAATTAGAAGCCACATACATTGTAAGTATCAAGAATTTTGATACAAAAGCTTAAAGGCATACAAAAGAATTGAAAGGGTCAGGAGAATATAATTAGGAAATTCCCTGGTGACAATCTCAGTTGTAACAACAGAGCTGAGCTGGTAGTTTTCAAGAGGTTATTTACAAAGCATTGAAAGTCTCAGGAACCAAGGGAAGGTCCTGACTATCCCAGCAGGCAACACCGTTTCTCAAGAAGCCATTACTTGACGTTGCAATTGCCGACAACACTAAAGAAGGTGAGCTTGCCAGAAAGCTGTTGTAATCTTGTTTGCAATCTACCCAGCGTCTGTCTGAAAGCACCTCCAGAAAATCCTATCCCGCTTTTTTTCCTTACCTTCCAAATATCACCAGAGTGCCACTCACTGGTAAACTATAACCCAGAGCCATGGGGAAAGGGAACTCTAAAATATCTTTCTTTGTTTCTCCTCTGCATTGCAGAGACCTCTGAAGACCTTGGAAGACCTTGGAAGGGATAGCAATGATGCCATATTGACAATGGTTCAGCCAAATATTTGTCCTGGATACGAATGATTATAATAACTTGAAAAGTAAGCTTGGGGATGATAAGCACTATATGCAGGAGATTGATTACTTTGTATAAGAAGATAGTCAAACCAAAAGCCAAGCAAGGTTAAGTGGATAAGCTACCAGTCTTAACAAAGAATCTGATAGCATAGCAGTTTCTAATGAATAGAATTGTTAACTGAACAACCGTTATTTCAAGCACATGTGTAAACACTGTAAATTGACTGGTTCACTTATCATCTAAGCCTAATTGGATTTGTTTTATGCTCTGAGTTGAGCCAAGTAAAAAAAGTTTTTGAATTGCCCAGATTTTCTGATAAAGAAAGGTACACAATCCTCTGTAGTCTGAACGACTTTGCAATAATGACGCTATCCATAAGGTTCAAGATGATTTAATTCTGCTTAAGAGGAGAGGGAGAGTAAACATGTAACTAAAAGGTCCAGTGTGTGCCCAGTGGGAGAACCACGTGGGGAACTTGCAGGCAGACATGCAGACTTTAGATTGTGTTTGAACAGGAAAGCCTGACACCTTCCAACTTCAAACTGATCAAAGGACTGAACTGATTTCACTTTTTCAAGTTTCTCGTGTATATGCTTATGTGTATATGCTTAGATATGCTTATCTCAACTGAGGGGAAAGTTAAAAACTTATGTGTATATGCTTAGATATGCTTATCTCAACTGAGGGGAAAGTTAAAAACAAGGAAATTTAAGGATCAGTGTGGTGCTATCAGGCTGTGTGAAAATCCTATGAGGTCTTCCTTTCAATCACAAAAGAATACTTTTTACCTTTTTCTATCCCAGGTCAATTTCATCCAAATTTCTTCCTCCCATCCTGTTCTTGCCCGCCATAATTATCTCTGGCTGTCTCACAGTGTTTTTATCTTGGCCTCTGACACTGAATACTTTCTTTCAAAAAGATAATATCTAGTTTCCTACAACTATAAAAACATTAAAAATCATTTTATATTTTAAACTTTTAAAACATGGGTGTGTTTAACATGCTTAAAAAGACATAGATGCTTAAAGTGTTTATGTTATAAATATGTACTGTTATTTAAATATCTATAAGATATTTAAATATAAGTTTATAAGTATCTTCCAAAGATACTTCCAAGACTATCTTTGTATTTCTAAGAACTAACTCATTAACATCTAAGAGCTACAAGTGACTAAATTATAGCATAAAAATGTTCAGAAGTGAAAATATAGCAATACTGTAACTGTTGCACTAATGTGAATGTCAAATAAGATAGCAATGCAAAAAAAAAAAAAAAATCTGTTCAAAAGCTAGAAGTCAGCCATATAAGGTGGGTTGAAAACTGGAAATCTTTAATAGAAGGCAAGAGGAGCGAATCATCGAAAGGAACAAATCACAGCTACAAATGCCAACAGAAGAGCCAGGAATGAGAAAACAAAAAGTGAGGGAGGAATTCCTATGGCTGTCCAACAGCAAACACATGCCCATTTTTCCTTGATCAGTTGAAAACAGTCACAGAAATTATGGGACTGGGCAGTTGCCATGTTTTTTTATTTTATTTTATTTTATTTTTCCAAAAGAGTTTGTGGTTGTAGTTTGCAGCAAATGAGAAACAGACAGGATAAAAGATCTAGCTGTGGATTTTTCCTTAGAGTTGACAGTCAACATCTGGGGAGATTAAGAGAAGTAAACCAGCTTATCTAATTAAAACCTTTGATAACTTGCACAGCTTACTTACTAATAACTAAGCTGGAATTTACAGTTTACAAAGTGTTCTCACGTTAAAACCCTTCTAAACAAAGTACTTGAACATGGGCACTTGACTAGAATATCATAATGAACAATTAAAGTGCAGTGTGTGTGTTTATTTATTAAAAAGGATGTTCTCTCTCTATTCCATTGGAAACCAAATAAAACAACAAATGAAATGATAACAGAAAATCTCACAGTAAAAACTGACTTTGGTAATTAACAGAGAAAGATGCTGTAGGCCAGTTGAACTAAACAGACTGACATGAGACACAATATATATTAATAGTATAAGCTTAAATCCACTTTAAAATTGGACGTGCTCAACCTCACAAAACTTCCCAGCTGCCTCAGTGTCCCCGTATACTTCCAGTATTCCCCAGCGATAAGACATAAGGAGATAAGAAGTAAATATTATCTTAATTAACAATAGCCATGTTCTATCTAAGGCAATTCAGAATGTTTTTTTTTAATTTTTATTTAATTCTAGTTAGTTAACATACAGTGCAATATTAGTTTCAGGTGTAGAATTCAATGATTGATCACTTACGTGCTCGTCATAGCACGTGCCCTCTTTAATACCCATCCCCCCTCTAGCCCATTCCCCACCTCCACCCATCAACCAGAATAAATTTTATTTAAAAAAGAATAAATTTTATATTGCTTTTTGATATTCAAACAGGTCTCTCTATCTGTTTTGAAGATAGAACTCAAAAGGTAAGCTCAGGTCATACATTTAATGTGGCTCTTTTGAAGAGCCACATTAAATGTATTGTGGTTTTGTAATGTATTATATTTTGTAATGTATTACATTTTGTTTTGTAATGTATTGTATTTTGTAATGTATTACAAATTACATTTGTAATGTATTACAAAAATTATGTGATGTATTACAAATTACATTTGTAATGTATTACAAAAATTTTGTAATGTATTACAAAGCCTGCTTCCTTCTCTCTCTCTCTGCCTGCCTCTCTGCCCACTTGTGATCTCTGTTTGTCAAATGTAATGTTGCGGTTCAAGAGTCAGATGTTTCAGGGACACTTTTTCTCTTATCATCTGTAGTCTGCGATGTTATAATAAAGAAACAAGGGCGCCCCAAAGTTAGATGGCTCCTGTGATTCATTCCTTAGTCTGCAGCCTCCTCAGTGCCCATGGTGTCAGATAAGCTGCAAGAAGGCTGATTAGGTTCAGCTCTGAAGTAGGAACACAACGGCCAGAACACGAGTGGTTATTCTGAAAACAGTCTGACCCAGAGAGCATGTCAATCTCTCAGACAATCTACCTAATTTTTCAGTCAGAGAGGGGTGTTACAGAGTTGTGGGAGCTTAAAAGTTCATCTGTGCTAACTGAACTTCCAAGTTATTTTTTTCCATTTAGCTCTTGTTTTAAAAGTTGTACTTCATGGGGTGCCTAGATGGCTCAGTTGGTTAAGTGACTGCCTTCAGCTCAGGTCATGATTCCAGGGTCCTGGGATCGAGCCCCGCATCGGGCTCCCTGCTCAATGAGAAACCTGCTTCTCCCTCTCCTGCTCCCCTCACTCATTGTGTTTCTCTCTCTGTCAGATAGATAAATAAAATCTTTAAAAAAAAAAAAAAAAGAAAAGAAAAGAAAAGAAAAAAGAGGAGCGCCTGTGTGGTTCAGTGGGTTAAAGCCTCTGCCTTCTACTCAGGTCATGATCCCAGGGTCCTGAGATCCAGCCCCACATCGGGCTCTCTCCTTGGCAGGGAGCCTGCTTCCTTCTATCTCTCTGCCTACCTCTCTGCCTACTTATGATCTCTGTCTGTCAAATAAATAAATAAAATCTTAAAAAAAAAGAAAAGAAAAGAAAAGAAAGTTATACTTTATGTCCCACGATTTTTCTCACAGTAAGTTGAATAATACTTACTCACTCATTCTTTTGTAAATACTTAATGTGTGAATTCTGTATATGCAGCACTGTTTTAGGCATAAAGGTACAGCATTGAACACATTTAATTTTTAATCGTCTTCTCATGTAGCTTTTATTCTAGTTGGAGAAGAAAAACAGTAAACAAACAAACGGTCCACATAATTTCAGATAGCAGTAAGTGATTTGGAATCAATAATGGAATAGAGGGTACTTGAGGGTTGGAGGGGAACATAGTTAAGATATTCTAAGTCTAGGCTTTTGAGAGATGATAGTGTTTGAATTAAATTCTGAGGAAGAGAAAGAGGGCAGCTATGCAAGGATTTGGGGCAAGAGTATTGCATGCAGAGAGAATGGCAGGTGCAAAGGCCTCAGGGCAGGAAGAAGATTATGGTCTTCAGGAAAAGCAAGAAGGCCGGTGTTTCTGGAGCACAGTAAGCTTGGAAAGTGTAGTGTAAGATAAAATTAAAGATGTAGGCCAATAACGTAGAACCCTAAGACTATGTTATAAGAAAATGGAAGTCACTGAAGGATTTTTAAACAGGGGAACAGCAGAATTTCCTGCTGGCTGCTGGCAAAGAACAATCCGGGCAAGCAAGACTAGAATCGGGGAGACGGGCTGGGAGTTATTGCAGTAGTTGAGGTGAGAAAAGATGGTAGTCAGTCAGAAGTTGGGATAGGGATGCAGGGAAGGGGACAGATTTGTGAGACATGTATTTTGAAGGTAGGATTTTATAACTAGTGTATAAGATGTGATGGTATGTTGTGGAAAAGGATTACATCAAACTCAGAACTTATAGATGAGAGTCGAATGAATGACTCACAGGGAACTAAAAAATCAAATATGATTGGGAATACAGTGTGAGAACTGACAATTCTGTTTGGATATGTTAGGTTTGATATTTTTATTAGAACCCATAACGGGTAAATATGAGCCTAGAGTTTGAGGGTAGAACCAAGGCCTGGGGTGCTGGGGTAGTCATCAGCAGATACGTGTTCTTTAAAACTGTCGAACCAGGGGTGCCTGGGTGGCTCAGTGGGTTGGGCCGCTGCCTTCGGCTCGGGTCGTGATCTCGGGGTCCTGGGATCGAGCCCCGCATCAGGCTCCCTCTCTGCTCAGCGGGGAGCCTGCTTCCTCCTCTCTCTCTCTGCCTGCCTCTATGCCTGCTTGTGATCTCTGTCAAATAAATAACTAAAATCTTTGAAAAAAAAACAAAAACAAAAACAAAAAAAAACTGTCGAACCAAATGAGATCACCTAGGTTGGGGACGTAGATAGAAAACAGAATAAGAACAAAGACTGAAGCTTGAACATGTTGACATTTAGAGGCTGAAAAGAATATAGGCCAGCAAAGGAGAATAAAAAGCAGCAGCCAGTGATGCAAAATAAAAATAAAAATCAGGACGTTTGAATATTAACAAATTATGTGCCTCTTTTTTTTGAAATACATACAGACTCTCACTTCTCAGTATATCTGTTGTTTCCACCTTTGTCCAAACCTCCTCCATCTCTTGCCTGAATTGCCAGAATAGCTTCCTGCTTCTACCCTTTCTCCTCAAGAAGCCAGATGATCGTATAAATACAAGCAGAGGTCATCCACCGCTCTGTTCAAAACCTTGCTTTGGGTCCCATCTCATCTAGAGGTTAAAGTCAACCTTTCTCCATGCTCCCAAGGCCTTTGACAGTTTGTACCATTATCGTTCTGATCCTGTCTCTTTCCCTTACCCACTCTGCTTGTGTCCCACTGGCCCCATCACCATGCCCCAGGCACACACACCTGGCCCTCCCTAGCTTCAGTGCTTTGCAATGGCTGCTCCCTCTGCCAGCAATGCTCTTGCCCCATAAATTATCATATTTTCTTTTTTTCTTTTTAGGTTTTATTTACTTATTTTTCAGAGAGAGAGAACACAAGCAGGGTGAATGACAGGCAGAGTGAGAGGGAGAAATAGACTTCCCGCTGAGCAAGGAGCCTGAGGCAGGACTCAGTCCCAGGACCCTGGGAGCCTGGCTTCAGCTGAAGGCAGCACTTTACCGAATGAGCTACCCAGGCATCCCAAGTTATCTTATTTTCTTACCTCCTTCGGGTTCTTTGCTTGAATATCGCCCTCGTAGTGAGATCTTCCCTGAACATCCTGTTTAAAATGGCACCCCCTGAGGCGCATGGGTGGCTCAGTCATTTAAACATCTACCTCAATTTCAGGTCATGATCCCAGGGTCCTGGGATCAAGCCCTGTGTCAGGATCCCTGCTCAGTGGGGAGCCTGCTTCTTCCCCTCCCTCTTCCATCACCCCCTCCCCACTTTGTTGTGTGAGCTCTCTCCTCTCTCAAATAAATAAAATCTTTTAAAAATAAAAAAAAATGGCAACCCCCTTCCCAATTCCCCTTAACTGCCTTCCTTGCTTCATTTTTCCATAGCATGTAGCAATATCTGCTGCACCGTAAATTTTATTCATTTATTTACATTCTTGTTGCCTGAGTTCCCCATGGGGGCAGGATTTTTTTTTTTTTTTTTTTGTACTTGCAACAATTCCTGGTCCACCAGCATTCAATAAATAATAGTTAAACAGAACCCCACAGATTAGAGTATTGTGAAAAGGAAGGATTCAACTTTACTGAATATGCTGAGAGATTGGTTGAGATGCTGTTATTTGGCAAGACAGAGGCCACTGATGATCTTGACTAAAGCCATTTCATGGAGTGGTGTAGATAGAAGGCTACCAGAACTTGTTGAAGAAAACCCAGAGGTGAAGAAGACCATAATCTGGATATATTTACAACTTCGAAATAGTTTCTCTTTAAAAGACAACAGAGAATGACGTGGTAGCTAGGAGGGATGAGACAAGGATGTGTGTTTTCTAGTAGCTTTGTTCTCTCTAGAAGAGAGAAGCAGCTGATGACGCAGAAGAGCAGCAGAGTTTAATTCTGGGAATGAAATATTTGAAAGACAAGTTTCATTAAATTCATCAGAGCTAACATTTCAATGTTTTCCTAATATTATCATAATGTATCTTTCTACTCAATAATTAAGGAATTACTTAATTCTCAGAGTTCTCACAGCTCTGTTTTTATTTGTATCTTTAGAGAAAGCCTTGTTCTGAATATAACTTCAAAGAGACAAGTAACAGTCAAGTATCAGTGGTTAATTAAAACAAAATGTGGAAAGTGCTTTAATGTTTATAATTTGAATTATCTCATTCTATGTACTCTTATACCTGCAATCCTTACAGAAGCCTTTGATCAAAAATTGGCAAAATTCTGAAGGTCTTATGATTCTTTCATTTACCTCTTTCTTTCTCAAATAAGTAACTTTTAGAATTTAGCTTTCTGTATCTACCAATTCCATTTACTAAAAGTTAATTTCAATATCTTCAACTGGATTCCTTGGGAAGAAAGACATTGATTTAATCCTTATTGTTATGGAGCTTAAAATTGTATTGAGGAGACATCATATCTTATATACAAAATTTTACACATAAAATATTAGTAGAGATGCAAGTTGCAAGTTATTATAGCATATGCTAAAAGAAAATACACTTAGGTGGTGACAAGAGTGACATGGGGATAATCCTTGAACCTATTCAGCATTCATATATCAACAATACCCAAATCCAGATCTATAGTCTGTAGGGCGACCAACTCAGTTTTCCCAGGACTTTCCTGACTTTATCATGGAAACTTCACTGGGGGAAAACGAAACATAATCCAGGCAAATAGGAAGACTGGCCATATTTACAGCCTGCTCTATAACCTAATTTAACTGGACATCTCCACAACACAGCCCACAGATGTCTTACTCTCAAGAGCACCAAAAACACATTTACCCTTACCTCCTGCAAAACTGATCTTCTGCTTGTATTCTTTACCTTAGTAATTTCTACCACCATTTACCCTGAAGATCATGCTAGACACTAGGTCTCTATTCTTTTTCATTTTTTTTTACATATTCTTTTTTTTTTAAATTTTAAACTCAATTCATTAACATATAATGTATTATTAGTTTCAGAGGTAGAAGTCAGTGATTCATCAGTCCTATATAATATCTAGTGCTCACTACGTCACATGTGCTCCTTAATGTCCATCACCCAGTTACCACATCCCCACACCTCTCTCCCCTCCAGCAGCCCTCAGTGTGTTTCCTATGATTAAGAGTCTCTTATGGTTTGCCTCCCTCTCTGATTTTGTCTTGTTTTATCTTTTCCTCTCTTCCCCTATGATCCTACATTTTGTTACTTAAATTCCACATATGAGTGAGATCATATGATAATTGTCTTTCTTTGATTGATTTATTTTGCTTAGCATAATACCCTCTAGTTCCATCCACATCATTGCAAATGGAAAGGTTTCTTTTTTTTCGATAGCTGAGTAGTATTCCATTTTATATATATATACTGTATCTTCTTTATCTATTCATCTGTCAATGGACATCTAGGCTCTTTCCATAGTTTGGCTATTGTGGACATTGCTGCTATAAACATTCGGGTGCAGGTGCCCCTTCGGATCATTACATTTGTATTTTGAGGTTAAATACCCAGTAGTGCAATTGCTGGGTCATAGAGTAGCTCTATTTTCAACTTTTTGAGGAAACTCCGTACTGTTTTCCAGAGTGGCTGTACCAGTTCGCATTCCCACCAACAGCACTGGAGGAAGGTTCCCCTTTCTCCATATCCTTGCCAAAGTCTGTTGTTTCCTGACTTCTTAATTTTAGCCATTCTGACTGGTGTGAGGTGGTATCTCATTTTGTGTGTGTGTGTGTGTGTGTGTGTGTGTGTGTGTGTGTTTTAAGATTTTATTTATTATTTGACAGAGAGATCACAAGTCGGCAGAGAGACAGGCAGAGAGAGAGGAGGAAGCAGGCTCCCTGCTGAGCAGAGAGCCGATGCGGGACTCCATCCCAGGATCCTGGGATTATGACCTGAGCTAAAAGCAGAGGCTTTAACCCACTGAGCCACCCAGGCACCCCTCATTGTGGTTTTGATTTATATTTCTCTGATGCCAAGTGTTGGTGAGCATTTTTTCATGTGTTTGTTGGTCATTTGTATGTCTTCTTTGGAGAAATGCCTTTTCATGTTTTCTGCCCATTTCTTGATTGGATGATTGTTCTTTAGGTATTGAGTTTGATAAGTTCTTCATAGATTTTGGATACTAGCCCTTTATCTCGTAAGACATTTGCAAATATCTTCTTCCATTATGTAGGTTGTCTTTTGGTTTTGTCAACTCTTTCCTTTGCTGTGCAAAACTTTTACCTGATAAAGTCCCAGTAGTTCATTTTTGCCTTTGGTTCCCTTGCCTTTAGAGATGGGTCTTGTAAGACGTTGCTGTGGCTGAGGTCAAAAAGGTTGCTGTCTGTGTTCTCCTCTAGGATTTTGATGGATTCCTGTCTCATATTTAGGTCTTTTATCCATTTTGAGTCTATTTTTGTGTATGGTATAAGGAAATGGTCCAGTTTCATTCTTCTGCATGTGGCTGTCTGATCTTCCCAGCACCATTTGTTAGAAAGACTGTCTTCTTTCCATTGGATATTCTTTGCTGCTTTGTTGTCGATTAGTTGACCATAGAGTTGAGGGTCCATTTTTGGGTTCTCCATTCTGTTCCATTGACCAGGCCTTTATTTTTAAATTTCTTTCTCTATCTCATGCCTTATGTGATGTTAATTTAATCTCTATTAATTTCATCTCTTCAGGACATGGATCCTTGTTCCAAATTCCTTTTCAGTCTACCTTTAACCTCTCTACACATTGTTATTGAAACATCTAACTGGATTCCTCTTTTCATTCTTGTCCAATTTAATCTATTTCCACACTAAACCTCAGAATAGTTATTTTGTAAATTACTAATTTCACCATTTTGCTTCTTCGATAAATACTTTTGCTGCTTCCTCTCTTCATTAACAGTAGGATATCCACACTCTTCAACATGTGGCATATTATCTTTCTTTGCAGGTTTGTTCACACAGTCGTTTTGTCTCTGGAACATTGTAAGCCAGTCAAAAATCAAACAAATAAAAACTAACAAAAATAAATAAATTAGCTCTCAAACTATGAATAGACATGGAGGAATCTCAAATGCACATTACTAAACAAAAGAATCTGAAAAGATTCCAACTATCTGACATTTTGGAAAAGGAAAAACTATGCAGACAGTATAAAGATTAGTGGTTGCCAGTGGGTGGGAGAGGAGGGATGAATAGAGAGAGCACAGAGTATTTTTAGGACAGTGAAACTACTCTTTATGATACTATAATGTTGGATACATGTCATGATAAATTGTCCAAAACCAAAGAATGTACAATGAATCTTAATGTAAACTACAGACTTCGTGGATAATGATGTGTCAGTGGGCATTCATCAACTGTAACAAACGTTCCACACTAATAGGTTATGTTGATAGTGGGGGAAGCCTACGCATGTGTGATCATAGGGGATATATGGGAAATCTCTGGACGTTTCAGTCAATTTTCCTGTGAACATTAAACTGCTCTAAAAATAAAGTCCACTAAAATAATTTCTATTTCTACCAATACAAAAGGAATTTGTCTGAATACAAAAGTAATATGTAAACAGAATAATATAAAATATAATATTTAGATATAATATAATATAAAATAATATAAAAATTTTCCAAAAATTAACAAAGACTGTCTTCAATACTTTTTGCTTACTACCATAAACCTAATCTCGGTCATTGTGACCTAATTCTTATGACTGAGCTTGTTGTTTTTTCCTTCTGCAATCCAATGTAAAACATAAACACCCAATCATACCAAAATCCCCTTTGGACTGGTACCCAGATTCACTATTGCCAAGTCCACATCACAATCATGAACTAGGAAGATTCCTCATATACTTTGAGAAGGACATCTTTCAGAAAAGTCTGTGCATTTTTAGTAACTCTAGAAAAGACTAATAATTTCCCCCCCCGTATCTTTTATCTGCTTATTTTTCATTTTAAGAATCTTGGGACAGCAACTGCTAGAATAAAGACTACATTTCCCAGCCTCTATGCAGCTGCATTTGGTCTTTTGACTAGGTTTTGGCCAATGGGAGTTAAGAGGGTGTGTAGTGTTCAGCTTCTGAGAAGTATCTTCTTTCCCTTTTCTCCCTGCTGTATTGGACTGTTGAAAGACTATAGCAACTGACTTTACTTGAGGTTGGTGAAACAAGCCAATAAAGATTGATGCTTGACAGTTATATCAGCAACATGGCTGAATAAGACATTCTTCATCCATGTCCACACCTCAACCCCAACAACAATTTGGCATTCAACCATGAACAAAAATGCTTTTGAGAGCTGTGGGATATAGCACCATATGCTACAAAACACAGAAGTCTCACCCACATGAGCATTGGGTGATATACATACACACCTGTCCTGGTTATAGATCCTGCAGTGGCTCATAAACCCACTTCAGCCCCTCTTGGACATGGTGTAGAAGTCTCAAGAGAACACTGTCTCAGAAAATCACCTGCAGCTGAAAAGACCTTATGGAAGCCCAGGTTTCCTGCAACTAAGTTCCAGTGCATCACTGAAGCAAAAACAATACAACTCCCAATGCATTGGAGAGAGTGAGAATAGCTTGACATTACCTGTACCACTGCTCCCCTATGGCAGCACAGCTCAAGGCCAAGAGAGATCTTCTTGGCCCATGATTTCTCCTGTGAGAGTAAGTGAGGACTGCATAGCCCCTGGCTTCTCCACCTGTGCAGGACAATGCCAAAGAGGCTCATTTCAATATTTCCCTAAACCAGAGTACTTAATAGGGTATTACATGACTGGGGGGCAGGAAGAGTTGGGGCAAGGAAAGAAGATAGGATTCTCAGAAGACATTAAAGGGATGCAGATTCTCCTAACTGCATCTTTATCAAGAAGCCCACTCACAAGCCACTGGGATGGCTTACCCACAGATCTCCTGAGCTGGACCAATGGACACCCCCAACACTCTGTACACTTTACCCACACTGCCCCCCACCCTGTTGCTGGGTCCCTATGCGCTTTCCTGACAGTGAAGTTGATGGCAAGTTTTGGCATACAGCTGGTAAGCAGGCACAAAAAGCCTGCCCAAATTTGTGGGGCAAGGAAGAATTAATATTGTTAAAATGTCCATATCACTCAAAGCCATCTATAGATCTAATATTATTCCTATCAAAATTTGAATGGCATTTTTCACAGCATTAGAAAAAAATCTTAAATTTGTATAAAACTATAAAAGACTCCAAATAACCAAAGCAATTCTGAGAAAAAAGAACAAAACTGGAAACATTGCCCTTCCTGATTTCATATTACATTACAGGGGTATAGTAATTAAAACAGTATGGTACTGGCATAAACCTAGACATATAGACCAATGGAAAAGAATTGAGATACCAGAAGTAAACTCTCTCATGTATGGTAAATTAATATTTGAGAAGCGGACCAAGAATAGTCAACAGGAAAAGGACAGTCTCTTCAATACATGGTGTTAGTGAGACTGGATAATTGCATGCAGAAGAATGAAATTAAACCCCTATCTTATGCCACTCAAGAAAATGAAAAAAAAAATAAAGAAAGAAAAGAGAAATGAAAGAAAAAAAAATGAAAAAAGAAAAGAGATGAGTAATGATGAAGATGTGGAGAAAAGAGAACTCTGTGCACTGTTGGTTGAAATGTAAATTTCCCACTATGGGAAAACAGTCTGAAGAGTCCTCGAAAAAATAGAAATAAAAATACCATTTGAGTTAGCAATCCCATTTCTGGGTATGTCTCCAATGGAAATAAAACCAGGATCTCAATGAGATGTCGGCATCCTCATGTCTTACGGCAGTATTCACAACAGCCAAAATATGGAAACAACGTAAGTGTTTATCTACAGATGAATAGATAAAGAAGATAGGGTATAAATATATACATTGGAGAATTTATCAGCCAAGAGAAAGAAGAAAATCCCGCCATCTCTGACAACACAGATGAATTTTGAGGACGTTATGTTAAGTGAAATAAGTGAGACAAAGACAAATACTATGTGATCTCACTTGTATGTGGAATCTGAAAAGGCCAAACTCATTAAAACAGAGAGTAAGATGATGGTTACCAGGGGCTTGGGTGGGGGCAACAAGATGTTGGTTAAAGGGTAATAACTTCTAGTTATAAGACAAATACGTTCTGGAGATGTAATGTGCAGCATGATGATTATAGTTAATAATATTGTGTTATATACTTGAAAATTGCTTAGAGTGTATATTTTACATGTTCTCACCACAAAATATAAAGGGTATTTATGTGAGGGGTTGGAGGTGTTAAATAATCATATTCTAGTCACAAGATATAAGTGTATCAAATCATCATATTGTATCTCTTAAACTGACACAAAGTTACATGTCAATTCCATCTCAACAAAACTGGCAAAAATAGACTGATGATCGGTTAACAAAATGTGGTGTGTACATGCTATGCAGTATTTTTCAGTCTTGAAAAGGAAAGAGATTTTGGCACGTGGTACAACACGGATGAACCTTGATAACATAATACTGAATGAAATAAGCCCATCACAAAGGGACAAAGCTGTATGATCCTACTTACATGAGATACTAGGGTAGTCAAAATCATAGCAACAGTAGCTAGAATAGTGGTTGCTAGGGGTTTAGGAATGGGGTAATGGAGAACTATTATTTAATCGCTATAGAATCTCAGTTTTATAAGATGAAAAGAATTACGTGGGTGGACGGTAGCAAAACAATACAGAGTATGAATGTATTCTGATCGGTACACTTAAAATTAAGATGATCAATTTTATGTTATGTGTATTTTACCACAGTTTATAAAAAAAAAAAATTTAGAAGGAATAAAACAAACAAAAGCCCCCAATGATTATGTAATTACCATAACAATTATGACCTGCCTATGTTTATGTGACACTGAGATAAATTTCTCTCATGTTTGATGCACTATTTCCCCCCACACACAGGGTCACTATACTTTTTTTACCATTCCCAACTGATTTAGAAATTCTGGCCATTCATCTTCCTGCTCAAAATTTATAAGTAACCATTAACTCCAGCACATTATTAAGTGTTTATGACAAGACAAAATGTCTCTAAAGTTCAATTTCTCAGGAGTTGCTTCTCTCCAGAAGAAATTCTCATTCTCTAGAAATTCTAGTTCAATTTCTCAGGAGTAGCTTCTCTCTAGAAGAAATTCTCATTCTCTAGAAATTCTCTCAGAGAATTCTCATTCTCTAGAAATGAGAATGCATAATATAATAAAAATTTTAAAAATTCTAATTACAAAATAAAAGTAGAATTATGACTTTGTAGCTCCCAATTTCTGCTTTCAATCTTATTAGCATTGTGGGGGACTTGGAAGAAACCCCTACTCATCAGAAGCTTCATTTTTTCGTATCCATAGCCCATTGAAATGAATTTTGTCTTCAAGAATACTATGGACATATTGCTTATAAAGACAAACTGTTGTTGTTCAGATCATGAAGTTGGAAGTTAGTTATCTCTATAAAAATTACATTGACTATGTTTTTTTCTGTAGACCATCTAAGATGTGGGAAAGGATATATTAGAAGAGAGAGTAGAGATGAATTTGGGGGATTGAGAACATATGTTTCAAATTTATCTTCCACAGTAGGAACAAAAGATCTTTCAAGCCAGGGACTAAGATGGGTGGAGTCCTATTCACAGAGAAGACTCCTCTCAGGTGTAAGTCTGAGAACTGTGACTTTTCCTGTCACACGGAGGCATCCCAAGACAGATAGCTTTTACTTTCTAGTTCTATGAGAAGTGACACCTTTATTTCTGGCTGATGATGCTCAACATTTCAGAATATCCTGAACCTGCTCTGTTTCTGTGTCCTCCGTACACCTACACATCCTACATACACTTTCCACCACAAAAACTTAGAACTTAGACAGAATCATCCAGCCAACTACATTCCCTTCCTTTCTCTGCTTCCTGTCTCCCACCTGCTTTCTAAGTGGAAAGGGACAGGAAGAATAGATAACAAAAAGTGGCTTAGAGATGCCTTGATTTTTCCTACCTCCCCTCGAATTAAAGCAGTTTGAAGGTAAGGAACCTAAATTATGGCTTTGAAATTCACACGGCATACCTGTATAAAATAGGTACATTTTCAGTAAGATGTGATGTCAGGATCTGACTCTTGCTCAAGAATAACCAAGTCCATGTGAATCAAGCTAAGACCAAATGAAAAATTTTATTAATACTCTGGGTTAAAATGTTAAAATACTCATAAAAATGTTTCACAAAGAACGAAACAATTGAAGTAGGACACATATCCCCATGAGTTTTATAAAGGATATTCAGTGTCTCCTAATAGCTTGAAACACTGTGCCAGTTCACGAAACTCTGAAAAACGAGAGAAATAATATTTTACTTTTGGAGATCCCATAACAAGGGCTTTACCAAGTCCTTCTGGGGTAATCAGGGAAATTTGCACAACTGAAATAACAAATGTGCTGGGCCTAAATAGACATTTTAGGCAAAGAGATAAAGAAAAGATACTTTAGAATGAAGGTATTCATTTAATAAAATCACAGAAATGTGAATGCCCATGTGATGAATAGTGAAGTTGTATTTCCCATAATTTCCAACCCTTCCCCAGGTTAATTTCTTTCCTATCTGTGTAAGTTAAAAATGGATTAGGCTGCAAATAAGACAACTCTTACTTACAGTGACTTAAACAAATAAATATGTCTTTTACAGCATAATGTCTGGAGATCAATGGTTTTTAGATTTTGTTCTGTCCTGCTTTACCATTTTTTTGTATATTGATTTTCTTTTAAAAGATGGCTGTTATATGTTCAGACATTGTCTATATCCAAGTCAGAAGGAAGATAGATAACGCTTTGCAATCAGTGTAGGGGAAGACTAAGTTGACCTCTACCCCCTTAGAGTCCCTGGCTGGGTCTGAAAATCAAACCAACAAAGACAGATTGATGAAAGAAAAGGATACAAATTAATTTATATGAGTTTTATGTGACATGGGAGCCTTCATAAGGAAATGAAAACAGGAAAAAGCAATGAAACTTGAGTGTTTTTTTATCCTAGCTTTGATAGAGTGTGGACAGTCCTGTATAAATATGATAAATCAGAGAGTTTGAATTAGGTGTGGTAACCTGGGAAAAACTTAGCAAGGCCCATTTTTTCAGATTCTCCTGGCATCCCTTTGTCTTCAGAGATGAGGATGTTTCTTTTCTATGGGTTTAGGGTGGGCACCTCTCTTCTGAGGGTTTTATGACCTAATTTAGGGGAGACAGGTGAATGGAAAATCAGAGTGACCCTCCTGCTTCTGCCATTCTTTCAATCCCCTTCAGCAGCCAAATCTGTAGCCATATATCAGAACACAATATATTTTCCCAAATTCCCCCAACAGATTTTACTTACTTATCTCATTGGTTAGAGCTGGGACCCACAGAATCTCCACTGCATAGAAGGCTGGGAAATTAGAGAATGAAATGTTTATATTTGGCTTGAGACGATGACTCTTCATCTTCTAAGCTTGGCAAGTAGCTGTCCTTAACCACACGACAAAAAAAAATTCTGTTAGTAAAGAGAAGGAAGTAATATCTGCCATATTAGCCCATATCTGTTTATTCCTGTCTCGCTATCTATATATGCGTTATTTCTCCAGGATTAGATATCTTTTTTTTTTTAATCTCCCTTATTCTTCAAAGGCAGACGACAATACCACCTCCTCTGCAAGACTTTCCTATAAAGTCTATTCCTGATGGACTAGTACTCTTTTCCAAGCACATCACATAAAGCTGCCATTAATTACATCCTGTCTTCAATAGCTTGCCAAATGCTATGTATATAAAATTTCTCTCCTCAATACAAATGCAAATATTGTTAAGGGAGATAGTAACTGCAACTTACACTTTTTCCTTCCCTTCAATGTCCAGAACAGTACTGGGCACATACAACATATAATAATTAATAAAAATAGTTGGTCCATTTCAGTTTTGTTTCATGAATGTTTAGATTCTTAGAATGGGTTAACTTATCCTTCCTTCATAACAAAATTCACTGAAAAAAGGAGATTTAATCAATATAATGGGTATTTATTATCCACTCCACGTTCTTAAGCACAGGAAAGCTCTTTTTTCTCCCACTTGGGTTTGGATGGTACTTTCTCCCCCTGTCTGATTCCTAGAAGGAGCACAGGTCCAAGGTGTGAACAGTCATCCATTGGACTCATTTACTGATCCAGAAATGGACATCTGATCCAAGCCAGGCCAATATGGTTCAGTTTAAATATTTTAAAACAAACTATTAAGAAAGGAAGCATTCTCTTACTTTGGAATTGAAACTGGAGGGATAGAGACCAAAAAAATGATTCCTCCATGGAAGAATTCCTGTTTTCGGAAGAAGGGTTTGTTGTATTTTGTTTTGTTTTGTTTTTCCCCCAATCTTTCTGCATTAGCATTCTCAGCAGATAAGAATAAGTTCAACCCAGAGGAGTGCAGAGCCAGGGGAGGGGAAAGAAAAAGAATTACATCCTAACAATACCATTTGTATTCTGGGACCTAGTCAAACCTGAAGTCTGACTATTTCTTTTTGACAACAAATTCTCATTTGACAGTAAATCCCCTTTTTTGACTTACCACCACTTCTGGCTGGATTTCTATCACTTGCAAATGATCATGACATTTAGCCTGATGCTTTTCCTATTTCACTAGGAAGTCTCTCATTGGTTCTGACAACTCTACACAGTCTGCCAGGATGGAAACAGCATTGTTCTCAGAGTCAAAAAAACTTACTATAATTTGGGTTCTGCCACTTTCAAGCCATGTGACCGTAGACAAATGTGTTGGACTGGGGATCGTCAAGTTGGCACTTCCACTCTCATATAAGGATGGGAATTACATTTTCCAGAACTCCCTCTCCTTCTTGGTTTTGGATTAAGAGTTAACCCAAGGAATTTGCATGATATTGGAAGGTAAAAGTGGAGAAGAACACATTACCTTTAGAAGGCTGTGGGGGGTCAGACATGATGGGGGACAGATACAAAGGTCCTCAGTGGGCCCCACCTTGGCCTGGCTGTCCCCCTGGTCTGTGTTCAGCTTGTCTCTGTGCTTGCTGGCCCTATCAACCCACCACTACATACTTGGCTGTGAGATTACAGAAGCAACATGTTCCTTAGAGGGACCAATTTCCACATACATGTCCAGAGGAACACGTCTCAAATTTTCCTGTAAGCTCTCCTTTGTCCTCCCGGGCCAATCCTTCATTTGGACCTGGTAATTAACTGTACCTCTGAACTCTGCCCCCCTCCCTCCTTTATAGACCTGTGCTCAAAGACTGCCCCCCACATTTGGAAAAGATCTGATTTTTATACTCAATCTCTGATTCCGAAAGTATTTTTAGTGGTTCTGTTTTCTTTACCGTATGTAATAGGGCCATTTACTCTTTTAAGCCTTGGTTGCTTTGCCCATAAGAAATGGGTTGTCCTGCCTGACTCGCACAGCTGTAGTGAGAATCCAGTGGTAATGAGGCTGGTGTGCAAACTGTAACTAGGTGGCATTATTGCAGTCTGATTGTTGGCCCCCGGGAGCAAGTGCCTTGGCTCCTCCTGCCTGCAGGACTTCACTACCCTTCTTTCTGGGACAAACAAACCCTCAAAAGACAAGAGAAAGAAAGTAGTTTCTAATGTCAAGCAAGTGTTTGCCTTCGAAAAATAAATAAATAAATAGGCAGTTGCCGTTAAATTCTCTTTCAAGAGTGTGTCTATTTCTTGATCCTTTCAATTTTATTCTCCTTCTTTTTATTCCTAGAAAGAATATTTAGGTTTCCTTATTAGTCACTGATTAACATTAAAATATACGTTTCCCCCTATTATTCCGACTAGATCCTACAACTCCACCTCCTTCCATTTCAAACCTTTTTAATTCTATGCCTATTTCTTTGCATGGAAGATACAGAAAGAATGAATTGTTGAAAACTTCAGTGAAACAAACAGCTATTTAAAATATTTTTTGAGATTGATCTGCAGACTCAATCTTGCCCTTTTTATCTATACAAAGCCCTTCTATATAGCTAATTGAAGATTATACATTATATATATTTGTCCATGCCACATGTATATTTAAGCCATTTCCCTTTTTTGTTTAAAAATATATTTATTCAAATGTAAATAACATATTGTATATATTTAAAATAGATATATTTTTAGATTTAAGATATACATAAAGCTACTCCCCAGTTTTATTTCTTAACGAGGCTCTTTGATTAGTTGAGGAACCTTAGACTGAACAGCAATGTTACAGAGAAAGATATATTTTAACTTGAGCTTTTGCTCAGGATTGAGAATTGCTCTTCTGAGGCAAGCACCCCTTTTCCCTTGTAAGAAAGTATAAAATGGGCATTCTACAGTGAATGCACCCTTCCTACGCAGTGATTTCCATCAATGTATAATTAAAAGTGGATTTCCTTTTCCTTTTTGGTTGGTGGGAGGGAGGGGCTGGTAAACCTGGTTAAAAAAGGGAGAACAAAGAGAACTTTCATGAGTTCCCCTGCAAACAGTCTATCAGTTACAATTCCTAGTGTTCCAATAGCTGCACCATTCTAAAGAAGTTCTGGAATAAAAAAAGTCAAGCAGGGGGTCCAAGGAAAATTCCACCCGCATGCCAACTAAGGGAAAGAAAGAAAAAGGCAGGGGGAAAAACCCTATCTTTTGTTGTAAAAAGAACTAATGAAGCCGCTGTTAGAACTGTCCACAGCGACACAACAAGGCTATCCACCCACACGCACTGTGAAGGTGTCAGTCAACCGCCGTAATGGGAAAAGGAAACGCTGTGAAGCAGAGGAGGTGGTGGCACACACGGCTTTTAGGGCTGGACTTGGGAACTCGCAGTGAGGGCACACTTTGGCCTGCGTTAGCTCCCAGAAGTTAGTGCACAAACGCGTAAGGTTGTCTACCTCGGTCTTAAGGAAGAGATGGACTGGTGGGGGGTAAAATCCCATTGTCATTATAAATTGCTAATTAAATAATTATCAATTAGTTGGCAGACAGAACTCATTCCAGTGTATTCCTCAGAGAGCCGTCAATAAAGGAAAACAGTAATTTGGGGGGTTTTCCCTCTACGATATTCTTGCCCAGAGGTGCTGAAGGGAGATAACGTAGGATATATTCTACGTTAGATGTTTCACGTAAGCTATTATGCATTATTGATCAAAGATAAGCACTAATTATAGCAGGCAAACATGCATTTCCATTATTCTAGTTACATGGTATTAATTTCACCACATTAATCGACTGGGTCATTTTTTCAGTGAACAAGACATTATACTATTTATTTTCCAGTAAAGAAAAAAATCCCAACACTGAATTTTCTAAGCTATCACACAGAAAGTATTTTGGAAAACAAAATGTCGACCGATATTATTTCTTACATCACAGACTGTATCTCTGCATTTTTAACTGTGAAACTATTTTATTTTAAAACTTCCTATCTAATCTATCTATCTGATCTAGATGGATCTATCTAATCTATCTATATCCTTTATTATGAATTTAGGACTTCAGGATAAGTATTGGCACCATCCTCAAGTTTTGCAAATGAAAAATCACGTTTGGTTTTCAGGGAATGAGATTTTTTTCCCCTCTAACTTTGTAGAGAAATATGAAGCTCCGAGCCTCTCCACTTGTCTTCTCTGTTAACTATGAAGTTGAGAAGATTTTGAAGTGTTTAAAAAACCTTAGTAAAGTCAGTAACATGTTATGGAAAACAACTAATAAGTAAAATAAATTCATTTTAGTGGCCACTGAGAGACATTTTTCTTTGTACCAAGATATCTTCTACTGCAACTCTGCATAGAGGTCTCTTTTGTTATAAAAATATTTGACTTTAAAACCACTTTATTTACTCATGGCAGAGATCTTGATCACACAAACCCAGCTCTCATCATATTCAGTTAATTACCTCACAACAGATAAAAAGTGTCTCTTATCACCGCCTGATGCCCCTTCTGGACAATAGTTTACTTTTGGAGACTTGGAATCAATTGACATCTCAAAATCTTAAAAGAGCTTCATTATGGCAAGGTCCTTAATTTGATTTACTGTAAGGAATACTTAATGGTTAAAGGTCCTTACTGTGTTGTTTTATTGAATTCTTGTTCATGGTTCAGGATTGATCCACTTCAGCCTTTCAGCAGGGAACAGTTTTCCAGGGAGGCCCAGCAGGACTCCAGATCAATAAGGTTAATAGATGTGGGCCACGCAGTCAGCAGTGAGATGGCCGGCATTTCTGATGCCCATGAAGACAAGTTCTGATGTCACTTCTGCACTGGCAGCAATGTCATTCCGATTACCTGGTGCATACAGTGCTCACGTGTTAACAGGACAGC
This sequence comes from Enhydra lutris kenyoni, assembly GCF_002288905.1. Lineage (NCBI taxonomy): Eukaryota > Metazoa > Chordata > Mammalia > Carnivora > Mustelidae > Enhydra > Enhydra lutris. The sequence continues at coordinate 40,688,792 of NW_019154086.1, read as the reverse complement.
GAGTGGCCCATTAATATGAATTATCTTAGGGGGATAGATTAAAAAAAAATTTTTTTTTAACTGTCTTTTAAATCACTGGTCTCCATGACTTCTGAAACATCAACTACTTTCTTGATGTAGAAAACTGTAGTGTTTAGATCTTCCTTGCGCTTTAGTACCTCCAGCAACCAGATTACAACTCTATCCAACAAGAGGGCATTTTGTGTAGGGGGGAAAAATGTTTCTCTTATGAAAGGAAACTCATCTGAAGAAGGGGTGTTTAGAGAACAAAATCTGAAAGAGGCAACTCGATCTAGAAAACTCCATGTTTGGTAGTCTATATAAAATAGCATAAAATATAAACTAGTTAATCAAAGAATTGAGAATCGAGTTTTGTCTCTGCTGTTTTCTAGTAAGTGTTCTTTTTAAGAAGTCAATAGAAAGTAGCAACCCCTTCCAACATCTATCAAAAGGTACCATTTGTAGACATGCCACAGGGACTAAAGCAGCTGACTCTTGGAGGAAATAGATTCTTCTCTTCCAGTGCTTCCCATAAATAAGTATGCCAATAAATAAGCAAATTTAACAGAGGAGTATTAGTGAGTAGTAATGTGGAAAATTTGTCTACCTGCCCTTTAGAAAAAAGTTTGACAGTGCATATTATTTCAAATAATGGATGCTGATTTTACCATACAAATTAAGGAATCATCCTTGCCATTGTATCGTTCACAGAAGGGTCTGTTTCACTGTTTTCTACTTTTTCAAATCTTTCTTTCCTTCTCTCCCTCCCTCCCTTCCTTCTTTCCTTTCTTCCTTCCTTTTAAAAACAACAAGCCAAACCCAATGGACAATCTAAAGTCTGTAATGCTCCAAGAATTTCCTTGACAAACTCTATGGTGTTCATATATCCATCCTGGATAGATCCAAATTTTGTTTCTTTGTTGGCTGATTTGCCATACTCTTAAAATAAAGATTTATTATTGGTAAATTTGGAAAAATCAGATAATAGATATCACTCTGCTCAGACAAATTTTGCCAGAATGTACATTAGCCCAGTAACGCAGCAGATTGAATTAGTGTTCTTTTGATTGTCTCCCATACTCATTAAACCTGTTAAATAGTAAAACATATTAGGTTAACTTGAAAATACTTCAAGTCTGAAGGAAACTAGATTTTCTTTAAATTGCACTGGGAGATTCTCTGTTAATTGAGTTGTAATCAGTTAGTATTGATCGTTAGCCCTTTCTTTTATGATGAGGATGTTAATGATGATGATGGTGATGATGATGCTGTAATGTGCTCTGTTAATCTGAAGAGCATTCGTTTTTATGCCAAATGTATATAGGTTTATATTGTCATAACCAAGCAGAAGGCAGGAACGAACATTCTGGGTTTTTTAACTAATCTAAAAGGAGGAATTTTCTTACTCTTACATTACCTTTTCCATTTTCATGTTTGAAATGCTAGCCAAGCCTGTCCTGAAATTGAAATTGTTTGCTGAGGATAAATACCATTCTTTTTTTTTTTTTTAATGTTTATTATACTTATCTTCTAGGAGGAAAGCAATTCTTTTGCCAGTTGCACATTTTTAAAAATCATGTCTAATTTGAATAAATTAACATATTTTGTCGTCAAAAATTAATTCTAAAAAAGAAACGATAACTAGGAAAGGGATTTAATTGTGTATTTTATAAGGAGAGAGAGAGGGAAAAAAAAACTTTGTTATTCACAGGGCAGCTCAGTTAATTTGATGTGCTTTGATGTAAATTTGGGGGTTGCTTTAATTTCAAAACATATTTTTTCACTTAATAAGGGAGACAAAAGAAACTTTCAACCAGCATCTCCAGTTTGTTATCTCAGAATGTTTTGGCTTCTCAAATGTGAGAACATGATTGTTTTTATTTCCAGGAGGAGATAATAACACTGAAGCAATAAAAAAGAGTCAAGGCAGCTTGCACAGCACAGGAAGTTCACAGCTAGAGACTTAATTTCTCACACAATGTGCTGTGCAATGGGCCCATTAACATAGATGAATAGGCTCTTTAAGGGTTTTTTTTTTCCTTCTTCTTCTTCTTCCAGATATGCAGCTGCCGCTGAATGGTGATATGTTAATAAGGTACTCACTTGCCTATTCTTCAGGTACTCTGGCATTCTCTACCTAGGTAATCTCTATATAGGAAAAGCTATTAGGGGGTTGTATCTGCTACCACACCTTCAATTATATTAACACCTGCACTGATAATCCACATAAGGTAAGCTAGTAGGGGGTCTATGGCCTTAGTCCAGCCCTTTTCTCCCCACAAAGTTACATCTGAGGAGGAGGGGGAAAGGAAGAAGTAGAAGGAAAAAAAAAAAAAAAAAAAAGGAAAGTCACTTTTATTACACATCAGTGGGAACCTTCTGAAAAAGCTTTCATGCCTAGGAAATTGTTATTTCTTCAAACAGCTGACAGCCTGCAGAGGAAACTCTTAATGGAAACCCAGCTCCTGCATTGTTATGCATGGCCCTCATGTAGATTCAGGGGGGTGGATTAAGTTAGCTTCCAAAGGGTCTATTGTGTGTAGCATTAATTTGCAGAGCTCTTGATATTTGAGTTTGAAGGTTTATAACCTCAGTGTTTACTTAGATGAACTACATCCTAGGTTTGTTTATTTCCGTCTGCAGTCTCTTATTTCCTAGTAAATGTTACATTTATATTTGTTAACAGCAAGAATGTTGTTATAAATCTGAAGGAAATAATTACACATGCTTACATTCATTCATTTTAAAGCCTTGATCCTGGTCCTCCAGGGTCACCCTTCACTGTTACGTCTATAAAAGATTAAACAGATAAATTCATTTTTCAAGAACATTTATGCCACCCAGTTAAACAGCAGTGGGAAGAAGATATAGTTTGGAATGAATGCTTAATTATAACCTACCCCGAAGTGGTAACTTCCTAGGAAATTAACGTAACTGTCTCATATTTCTTTCATAGAGCAATATTCTGAATACATGGCCCCCCAAATCTGTGCCTTGTACTTCCAGATGAACAAATCTGCTATAGAATTCATTGTCATTTTCTTGTGGCTGTTTGAATAATTATTTGTAAAGAGTTAGTTGCAATTTTGGAATTATAAAATTAAAAAAAAAATATTTCCAAGTTGTGACTTGCAAATAACTCTGTGTGACGTTCTTGATATAAGAACCCTTCAAAAGTCTCATCTTCTGAGATTAAATTGCAAACTTACATTCAGAAACTTGTTCAACACCACCCCCTAACCCTACTCCGTCCTTTTCCTCCTTGGTTTGTATAGGCAGTTGCTAACATGAATTTAAAATACAATATGAATGGCTGGGAGGAAAAAAAGGCATGCCCGTTGGAACCTACTCTGGTCTTAATCTGGATTTAGGGGATCAATTGAATAGAAGTACATTATGCTTAAACAACTGATGTTTCTATTATTTTTAAACCTTTTTAATAGAAAACAACACCAACTTCATGTTGAATATTTTATTGCACATTTTCTGCTTTTGGTTAGATTTTTGATGCTTTATAGATAATTTAAAATGTGTCTATTCATGGAAATACCCATGTTAGCATTTATATTTGAAAGGTCCTGTGATACAGTGGTGAGATATTCATTTTCTTAAACATCAGCGACCAGGAACTAGTTCTGGCTCCAAGTACCTTGGGTTTGTCTTTGAACCTCTTTTGGATCTTACTTTTCCATCTGTAAAAATTAAAGTGGTGCTCTGATTTCTAAGGCCTCTAAGCAATTAAGTCCTATGATTCCCATCAAAATATATTACTTCATTCTTACAGAGGGATCTCCCAATAAAGCTACCACACCTAGACCTCCCCTTCTGCCAATAATTAGATTTTCCAATCTTTATATAATCCCAGGGCTGTATATTTATTACTGTTCCTTGTAGCTGTCACTATTTTTTCAACTTCTATTCATTCTTCCTTTTTATTTCAAGGGAAAACTGCTGATCGGGCAACTGTTGTTAGAAAATCTCTGACAGACCCAGCCGAAAACATACTGGCTCACAGTAGTGAAAACTGCAAGCAAACTTTTAAGATTCGATGACACTTAGCCTGGCAAGCAATATGAAAGATGGGTCTTATTACCACTACGTTGTTCGTTGTGTTTGTTTTCATCATGCCGTTCTCCAGGCTGTTTCTGTGTACCCTGAAAGGAATCCATCCAAAAATGGAATTTACTTGATCCAGCAAATATTTCTTGAGCCCCTCTCAGATGCTAGGCATGGTGCTACCTATTGTGGACACAGTTATATACAAGAAAGAAATAGCTCCCGCCCTTGTGTGGATTAGTTTGGAAGCAGCACCATTAAGACATGTAGACATGTAACAAGGACTTTACTGAATGAATGAAGGCAAACATTATGTGCGAATGAATGACTAAAGCATACCCTTAATGAATTCGTGTTTTGCCTAAGGCAGATAAGATAGATAGGTTCAGTTCAATTCCTTTTAACAGTAACTTACGGAATCTCTTCTACTTGCCAGGCATGGTGGTTAGCCTTGGAAATTTTTATATAGGGAAGTTGATATTTATTTATTTATTTCATATTTATTTATTTATTTATTTATTTGCTATTTATTCATTTATTTGGTATTTATTTAGGGAAGTTGATATTGCAAGGTAGGAACCATTGTATGGATTAGACTCTTAAATACTTGGCAGTAGGCTTTCATTTCAAGTGCTGTAATATTGTAGGTGGAAGAGCTGGCCTGGAATGTCACTCATTAGTTTAATAAAGCACTCTATGGCTCAGGACATAGTGCCAGAAGGAAGAAGGAAAGAGAAGTCAATTTTTAGGGACTGCATTGTGATGATAAAAGTGAAAATGACCATGATGCTGTCAGCGGTCTGTTATACTGGTATTATGAAATACCAAATTCTGTCCTGAATATTCTGTGTGTTATGTAATTCAGTTTTTTGTTTTTGTTTTTTTCTGTATCTTTTTTTTAATTAAATTTAATTTTTTTCAGTGTTCCAAGATTCATTGTTTATGCACGACACCCAGTGCTCCAAGCAATACATGCCCTCCATAATACCCACCACCAGACTCACCTGCACCTCCACTCACCCCTCCCCTCCAAAACCCTCACTTTGTCTCTCAGAGTCCATTTTGTCTTCAGTCTCTCATGGTGGGTTTGTCTCCCACTTCGATTTCCACCAACTCACTTCTCCTCTCCATCTCCCAATGCCCTCCGTGTTTTTGTTTTTATAAGTAGGCTCCATGCCCAGTATGGAGCCCACTGCAGGGCTTGAACTCATGATCCTAAGACCAAGACCTGAGTTGAGATCAAGAGTCAGATGTTTAACTGATGGAGCCATCCAGGTACCCCAGTTTTTCTGTGCTTTTGGAGGTGGGCATTATTATCCCCTTTTTACAGATAAAGAAACTGAGGTTCAGAAAGTGACTTGCCTAAACTGCAAAGGTAGCAAAGATAGAACTGAAATTCAAAGTCAGTTTTCCCTTACTACCCAGTCTTTCTTCTTACTCACTGCATTACCATTATCCTATCCTTGTGGTCAAAGCCCTCTAGCTATTTGGGGTCTAGTTGCTAACTTTGTTCTTTCTGCAATTCCTTAGGAGACACTGGGTACAAACATTAATTGCAGCTTAGTACAAGAACAGCTTTCACAACTGCAGTCCATCAAAGAGAATTTTGTTAAGCTCTTGCCCAAAGTCTAGAAATGTAACTTCTGGATCAATTTTAGAGGCTTCTAATGGAATATCAAATATAAGTGTCTGCTTATTAAAAGGAAATATGTGTGTGTGTGTGTGTGTGTGTGTGTCTGTGTGTGCATGGATTATTGCAAGAATAAGATGAAGCAGGTGGTAATGGTTAAACAATGGGTTTATGGAACTTGCAAACTGACCTGTTTAGAAAATGACACCTGCATGTCATCATCATAGTAGAAAGTACGAGAGTTTCTAAATCTGAATGAGGAACATAAAGGAACACATGGTATTTTTATTCTCCAAAGGCAAATGTAATACAGGGAGGGAAGGATGAAGAAAAGCAGCTACAAGCAGGCCAGGATTAAATGTCTGATCCACTACTTTGGCAACTGTAAAAACATATTTGATCACTGATGTCATTACTGGAAAGCCTAATAGCACTCTGTGGATTTGCCGACAACATGATCTCTTCATGCTTCTAGAATCACCATTCCCTGGTTATTTTACTAACAGGAACTTGCCATCACAATTTGTTTACATTTACAACCACATTTTAGTAAATTGGTGTACGTACAAAGAAAATTTGGACCTAGTTTTAGTTAAAAATTTTGTTAAAGACAATAACTTGAGTTTAGAACTTCTTCTTTCTTTAAATCAATGAAAGCAATTAAATGTTGCTAAATTTAGTTTTGTAAAACTAATGTTAATGCTATTAAAAAGAAGACATAAGGAGTGATTTCTATGTATTCATTTCAGGTAGAAGTACATACAAATAATGAAGTGAGTATATACTTATGAAGTTTCACAAGTGAGCGTATTTTCCCCTATCCGTAACAGAATTTCAAAACATACTTTTGATGTTTTTCCTCAGTATGATTTAGTTGAAAGAGAAGGTGATTTGGTGCGTAATAGTTCTGGGAACAAATACTTGCTCTCACAGTTACTGTGTTGCCGGAAGGCGATACCTTTCATCAGACCCAGTACCGGATGGGGATGAGAATGCCTACATTTCAGGGTTCTAGCAAGAGTTGAAAGGAATATGTATGAAGCATGCACATAGGGCTTGTACTAAGTGTTGACTAAATGGGGGTCACATTATAGTAATAACGAGGTGCCTGGGAAATGAAGACGCCAAGAGAAGAATGAAAAAGAAGGATATTAGTCAGAGCAAAGGCAATGCAACAGATGAAAAGATGATTCAAAATGGCCAGTAATGGTTGAAAGAATAAAGATGTCAAAAGCCAAAATATTAAAAGCTAAAGACTCTCAATAGAAAAGTTCGTCCGTATAGCACTAGTCTGACTTTTGGAATTGTGTTTTCACAAATAAGCACCATGTCCCAGGAGAGGAAGAAGAAAAAGGGGTGGGGGGGAATGTAAAGCTGTGGGGAAATTAAACAAAAACAAGAAAATTAGATTAAATGTGGAACTTTTGTCAAAGAGCAGCTGAACAATACAAAGAGAACAATATGATAAAACAAAAACCCTGGGAAGTCTTGAAAAGAAAACAAAAGAAAAACAAAGAAACATGGGAAAGGCAGGAAAACAGCACACACTGAGAATGCACGGTTGACGTGTACATATGTTCCAGCCAGTGAAACATGCGCAGCTCTGCTTTTAATTTTGACAGCAAAAGATATCTGCATTGAGCAGGTTTAGTCTGAGAAAAGGGCATCCACGATGTTAGAAAGCAATGCTTTTCCAATTCTCAAAACAGAAGTCTATGTTTAAGCATGATATACGGGACTATGTTTTAAGTGCCTATGGAATTCTAGGTTTGGGGCATAAAGAAATCACTTGGTTTCATTATAAATTTATCCATCTGGATGCCAGAAATGAAAACTCTGTTTTTTTTTTTTCATCCACCCAATCAGAGAAGATAGATTTTTTTTTCCAAATTGTAGTTCTATCAATAAAGTAGAGATCTGATCTAGTTTAAAAATCTGTGTCATCTTGCTGAGTGGATGCAGTGACAACAGCCACGAGAAGTTTCCAGCCAGACAAAAGGACACCTAAAAATTCTTTGGGGATCAATTCCTTCCCTTCCACAGCCAAGTAGCACACGTCTGCCTACCACAAATCTACAGGCAAATAGACTTGTTCCTGTTCACGTGTCCTTGCAATGAAGCATCTGCTGGCTGGTTTCTGTGTTTGTCTGTTCGATGGGTTGGGTTTTTTGCTGTTGTTAGATTTTTGCCCAAATGCTCCAATTCAAAACATCATTCTATCGCCTTTTTTTAGTCGCTAATTCCTCTTGTCCCTGTGGCTACATCTCTAGGATCTCATTAACAAACTAGTTCTGTGCACCCTTAACACTGAGGGCCCTCGTCTGCAGCGGGAGGCAGCTCTCTGCTCAGCCTGCAGTGCCGGTGACGCAGCCAGGCGACATAGTCACTGAGCACTAACTTCTATTAAATGCAAGGAGACTGTGAGAACCCTATTGGAACCGCGTCAGGACGTGAGAGAAGCAAAGGTAATTCTTCCGTTTCTACATCCAATTTTTTTTTTTTTGCAAGAATCAAGTATTTCCATCCGGAAGAGACAAGTGTGCAAAAGGGGAGGGGGTCTGTTCAGTGTCAAAACTGATAAGCAAGGAAGTAAATTGATCGATCAGCTAGGAAATCAGTTGCAAACACAGAAAGAGAAGAGCCTCTGATAGTTGGGGTTTGTTTAAATGAAGGTCTCATGCCAGATGAATGCGGTGGTTTAGGATCTAGGGAGAAGGGGAGTGTGCTAGTGAGGGTTTTCTTCCTGAGAAGTAAACTGCAGGCTAATATCTGGTCATGAGAGTTTTTGTCTTTCTAAATTCTCTAAGCTGGAGAGGACTTCAGAGATCAGCCAGTTTGTCATCAATGATCACAGCTAACACTTTTCTTTTTTCAAAGGGGTAGCTGCAAAGTTTTGGACAAGGCCTCTGCAGGCAACTGGAAGCAGAGTGTACCCAGGTGGTGGGTCTCGTCTGTGGCAATATATTTTTCTGTCTGTCCAATTGAATATGGTTGTAAAGGGAATAAAACCCATGTAATCTCCAGCAGTGACAATTTAATCAGTTGTAGAAGGGGAAGAAGCAGAGTCCCCTCATTTTCATATTTGCATATTTGATTTTTGCGTTGGGGAATAGAGGTTAATGTTTCTCTATTACTTCCCATGCAATTTTAATATTTAACTCTTCTATGCGGAAATTTTTGCTGTGATAGAAAATAGTGAGTCAGATGGGTCTAAGAGGAAAGTTCCATGGCAGCAATAAAGGGCTCGGTGCAGCATGCTTTTGTCACATTTTTTCCCCTACACAGAATCTATATGCCAAACGTGGCTTGCACGCTCCCAGTCTCAGCACGTGATGCGTACGCTATTACCATTCAGACATCCACCCTGAGAATGAAGGCAACTGTTTGGAGAACAATACAAAATGATGAGGACTCTATCATAATATGCTCCCCTTTGGGTTAATATTTCCTAAACTCTTAATACTTGCATCTATTTCTGAGGAAGTAGGGTTTCTAAAACACCTGATATACGGAGGGGTCGTTTTATGAGGTTAGAGAAGAGCAATAAAATATAGTTAAATTAATAAAATTTCATTGTTTTATATAATTAACAGAATATTATCACCCATGATAACAGATTATGGGACAGATTTTAAGAGAAATAAGATGCAAGTAATTTGAAATCATCATCAATTACCCTTGTGTGACTCCCATGAGTATATTAAAAATCTATTCAAAATGGCGTTGGATTTGAATTACTAGAACATGGAAAGCTGTTCTTTTATGCATCGATGCATGTTAGCGTCCATTTTTGTGTAAGCCCCAAAAACATGTTGGGTAATTTAAAAGAAAGGGGGGTAGTATTCTACTTGCTTAACGATTTAGAATTTCTTTATAAAAAGTGGACTCTGAAGCCAACATTTCACTGGAGAGGGAAGGAATAATGATATGGGTTCTATATAATTTTACAAAAAGAGAAAAAAGCACGAAGCAAAAGTTTTGAAATGTTATATGCATTAAAGTTAATCTAGAGATTTATTCACATATACGTGCACATGTATGTGTGTATATATCCATACATGTACATGTATTTGATTATCAACAATTGGGCCACATTTACAGGTGTGTTGATAATTATTGGTAATTGAATCGTTGATAATCAAATTCTATGAGAGGGAACTGAATTTGGAATTCTGAAAAGATAAGCCTTACCATTTTATTAAAAAGTAGAAGTAGATTCTCTAATTTACATACATGAAAAGTGCACCCGTGGAGTATACAGATATGTATAATCATGAGATGACAGGTATGAGATGCTCTGGGGGTGTGCACAGCTTCACATTAAATTCAAACACAGAATATGTCAGGTTTTAAATATGTTCTTTTTTATCTAAATCTGCATTCTGATGATCACCCTTTCAAAGACGTTGCAAATATATAAACATGTGATCCAATGATTACATATTCAAATTAACCCGGTTTCTTTGAATAGTCTAATGATTGAATGATCCCCCAAACACTGCAACTCCTTTGGGAAATATGCTCTTGCCTCAGCACATATTCTCAAGGCCTGGAGAGTACTAGGTCTGCCAAGGAGTGCCTTGAAGCATGGAAACCCTGCTCTACCTAAACACGAGTCCTAGGCTTTAATCACAATGGCTAGGTTCACACTAAAGCAATTAACCATATGATTGCTTTCACAGGAGCCCAACCTCATCAGTATCTTTCCTTCGGGCAAAGTGACAAGGCTGGATATAGTCAATGACTCAAGTGGATTTGATTGCGTAAGAGGTACAAGTCTCTGAATACACTGTTCCCAAATGCAGAGTAGAAATATTCATCTCATTCTACTTTTTGAAGTTGCCATTTCACAATCAACACTTTAAATGATTACGGTAAAATAATTGTTCCATTAAAGGATTAAGAGTTGACAAGTATAGGGGCGCCTGGGTGGCTCAGCGGGTTAAAGCCTCTGCCTTCAGCTCAGGTCATGATCCCAGGGTCCTGGGATCGAGCCCCGCATCGGGCTCTCTGCTCAGCAAGGAGCCTGCTTCCTCCTCTCTCTCTGCCTGCTTCTCTGCCTACTTGTGATCTCGGTCTGTCAAATAAATAAATAAAATCTTTAAAAAAAAAAAAAGAGTTGACGAGTATAATCAGAAAGGTTAAGACCAAGTAATAATAATCTCTTTTATAGTTTGTTGTTCCGTGTGTGTGTGTGTGTGTTTGGTTTTGGTTTTGGTTTGGTTTATTTGTTTTGTTCTTTTTTTGGCTGGGTGTTGAGAGCGAGCCATGATAACTCGCAAAACCTTAAATAATAAACTTGACTTTGAAAGTCTGAAAGAGATAAAGATGCCTAAGGAATGTAGTTTGTAATTGAACAGGTAGCTTTAGATAAGGTTAGAAATGTGTGTGTGCATATGTATGTGTACATGTACATACAGAAACATATACGTGTATGTACTTGTGTATTTTTTAGGCTTATTTAATCTTGTGACTTCACTAGTCATTTCTGAATTTGGTGATACATCAAATGTGAATTTGAAACTTTCTAGTACGCTTTTCTTGGTATCCTAGTGGGAAATTTCTGCTGGCATAACAGGATTTTTGTTTCCTATCTCTTAAAATGATTTCTCCAAAAGTGAGCGACTAGAGGATTTTCAAGTTTTCCTAGCTTAAAAGCCAAGTATGAATACAAGATCTGAACAACACAGGGTTTGTCATTCATTTCTCAGCATGTTTATAGATCATCTTAAATATTCCTCAAATGCAATTAAAATGCATTACACAGCTAGGATTCCCTGTATTCTATTCTGGAATGCCAAGGTACTTATTTCTGTGAAAAATGTGTTGAAATCATGAGATCAATTCCCCCCAAAGATTTTCTCAATTTGGAATCCAACAGATGATTTTATCACCTTCAGTGAAAGAGAGTCTGCCTATGCAATTTTAGGCCTGATGATGTTGGGAGCCTCTTAAGTTAAAGCACTTATACAAGTAAAATGGAGATTTTTTTTTTTTTTTAAGCATAAGGATGATTCGTCTTGAATTAGAGAAGACTTTATAAAAGTTGCTAAATCTTACTTTTAAACACCATAATGCATTGTTTTCTCATGTCCACCTATTTAGATGAATGATCAGTTTATCCAGTGACTCACCAAAGTGTGTCCCAACCAAAGTCCACAATTATTTTGGCTCCTCACATTCAAAGCGGAATGTTCTGAGAATCTGGATGATCTCTCGCTGAGTGTCTGGGCCACAATGTAAAACACCTGAGGATCTGAGGGGAAAATGCTGAGGGGACCCAATTCTCTCACTGTCCCTGGGAGAACAAACCCCATGGAGATCAGAATATAATTGTCCTTGTAATCCACAGAGCCTATCCATCTATTTCTTTTCCCCTTTTTCTATTCTCAAAAAAAAAAAAAAAAGTAAACATATGTAAATAAATCTAAGGAAAATAGTCATGAAAAACTTTTGGCAATATGGAGTATACTTGCAGCCTGTGGGAAGACTGATTAAAAGATAAATGTGCCAGCACCCTCCTCCCACTTGCTGACAGTTGCATGCTTCCAAAAAGGCTGAGTCTCCCCAGCCCAGTGCATACGCCTCACTCTCCTCCTTCAGCTATTCTTGGCTGTGGATTCCCCTGTGCTCTTTGTGCACTTTAAGTTTAATTTTGCATTTAAAAACTCAATTGGCTCATCTGTTAAGCATTAAGCAGCTCCCTTTTGAGCCACAGAGGGAGCCCTGGGAAAACCCACAGCTGCTGGAACATGGAAAATGGGTTTAAAAAAACAAAACCATTTTGAAACTTTAAAGCATTTTAGCAGCCGTGGATTTCCCAATCCTTACCCCCCAAATGGTTCATCTGTTTAACTTTTATCTGGTATTGGAAAACACAAACCAGAGCATTAAATAGCCCTCAGATGACTTTTTGTTTAATACAGAATGAAAGTAAAAGCTAAGCAAGCCATGTGCGAGGATCTTCTGGAGCGCTATGGCCTCCAATACCTGCAAGGATATTCTCCCCCCCACCCCCCTCGTTACAGGAGCGATTTTGAAATCCAGCCCTGCCCGCTAGAACCACAACCTTTCTTCCCCTCCCTTTACAGCCCCGCCCTCCTTCAAAGAAAGTGGGGGAGGGGAGAGCCAGCTAATCCAAATCCCAACTGGAAAAGTTAATAGGCTGGGGATATTAATGAAAAGCTCAAGCAAGGTTTTAAGTTTCATAATGATTTGTCATTGACTAAAAATTCATGTTTAATTACAGTTTTATGAGCTCTGGATAAACCTAGATTCTTCTTTTTTTCATCTTTCCCGTATTCTCCTAATTTACCTGAAGTCTCCCAGTGGTAGGGCCCTAAATCCCACGGTTAGATACCAGTTCCTTCGAATGATGGACCCTCCTAGCAAAATGAAAATATTCTTTGGAAGAGTGACAACTGCAAGCCTGTTATTTATTAATAATACCTAACAGAAGAACACTCACAAGGAAGTTGGAAAGACGAAAGAAATTATTCACCTAACTTCTTTGCATGTTTTTTGCCCTGATGAAAATCACTGACTTCTCATAAAGAATCTGCTTGTTTTGTTTTTTAACCTACAGAAACTATGATATTCCAAATCAGATGAATAAATGAGGTTCAGAATATAATGCATCCCAAATCATTCCTTTGAATGGTTGACGTCAGATTCAGGAGTAAAATTATATAATTACTGATTCCTAGTCCAATTTTGGTCTTAGGATTTCTTCTTTGAGATGTCGTTGTTGTTTGGGGTGGGGATGGAGTCGTTAGCTTGTGAGGAACACGCTCATGGAACATTTTTTCATTGTGTACTTTTAAATAAATATTGTATTTTTCAAAGTCCTCAATTTCAAATTTATTTCATACTATTTTCTTCTCCCCCCTTCTCTCTCTCTGTCCAGTATGTCCATGAATATTTTTATGTATTAATAGGGCACTGTAGTAAGGAGTTGAATATATTCTATAAATGATCCAAACTTTATGATGCTCTGTGACAGGATTCTAAGTAAATTTGAAAGGTTGTGTATTTAAAAAAAATAGTAAAATAAACTTGTGGTGGAAAAGTAGTTACATAAAATATTAAGCCAGGCACATAGACTGACAAATTCTGAAATTAAGAAGAAAGAATTTATAGCCTCTTCAATTTAAGAAGACCAGAAAAGATGTCCATTTTTCCTATCATCAAACTCAAATATTAAAGTTTCAAACTGAGGAGACTAATGACATTTGTACATGTTTTGGAGATGGGGACTACTTCTTTTTGGTATTAAATTTAAGTTTTTACCAGGGGGAATAAGTCTTTATTGAACACCTATTACGTGCCAGGCACAATGCTAAGTGATTAATGTGATTTTGTGTTCAGGGATAATGCCAGTGACCTATTTTCATATTATTTAATTAAAACTGTCCAACTTCTCCCTTTTGGTCCATATTCCTTGAGCTTCAGCTGATGTTCCAAATTCAGAGAAGGGGCATTCAAAATTCATACACATATGAAAGAATTAGATTACTGTGTCTATTGGAGCTAAAAACTATAGTTTACAACCAGTTTGTACCATGAAATATAGAGCGAACAAGGACTATTCTCTGTAAGCAAATGAAATCCTTCTTAATGTAGCTTAATCTTGGCTTCTAACTGAAACCAAAAAGAGTATGAATTGTGGCTAATCTTAATGGGAAGGTAGAGCTAAACTCTTAACAGTGTTATCTAGACTTCCTTGTTCTCTTCAACTCTCATTTTAGCATTTCTCTAAATTCTGGCCACATTCTCTCTTCAGTTCCAAAAGCTTCCTTTGTATCATAAAGGTAGGGAGTGGAGTGAGGTTTTGGCATGTTTAAAGATTTTATTTATTTATTTGACAGACAGAGATCTCAAGTAGGTGGAGAGGCAGGCAGAGAGAGGAGGAAGCAGGCTCTCCACTGAGCAGAGAGCCCTATGAGGGGCTCAATCCCAGGACCCTGGGATCATGACCTGGGCCAAAGGCAAAGGCTTTAACCCACTGAGCCACCCAGGCACCCCTAAGTTTTGGCATGTTTAGTAGCCCCAGAGGGAAGATGATCTTCGTCCTGGCTTTCCTGTAAATAATCCTGGTGAAGGTTCTAATTGGCCTAGCTCAGGTAAGTGTGCCTGACTTCTGGCCCAGAGGCTGTGGTATTCTTCTTCTCGGGCCAGGGTCACCTGCATACTGCTATGTGTTGTGATTGACCTTTGTAAGAATCAGTTGGTCAGAGTGAAAAGGCAATGGAAGCATGGAGAGGTTAAGTAATTTGTTCAAGGTGACACACCTAACATCTAGAATTCAAACTCAAGGGATTTTATTCCAGAATCTGTGCCAATGCACTTGATATTGATATTGTTATATAACATTTCTTTTGGTATAGCATGATCCTGGTATCTCTTTTTTCCATTTCTTTATTTTTTATGTGATTTTGGTCGGTTGTCATTGTGATCACACAACATGTTTGAAGCTGCACCAACCACCTTGGGCTTTTTAAGGGAAGCTTTTTGGAGGTGTGGAAATCATTACTGTGCTGATCTGGTTGAATTAGCTATCCTGGAAACTACTACTTTTTATTTCTTGTCGTAAGAAATACTACATCCCTCATTGTTCAACTACTTTGGTTAGATATCCTGTTATTTGTAGCTACAAACATTCTAACTGGCTCAAGACTCTCTTTCTCTGTAATACTTTCTTGAGCCCCTCTATTGTTTTCCTTCTCTTTCTACAGCCTATATATCTTCAAATCCCAAAGAATGGTATAGTAGAAGAGCCTACGATTTCTCAGATTTAGGAGAGGACAATGGGAGAAGAAAGGAAGGACTTGGGAGAGGGTGAGAAGGATAGATCTGCAGGGATGATATGAGATTAGTAATTTCCTGTAGGATTTTGATGTCCCCTATGAGAATATTTCAAGAAGAAGGTGGGCCCTTCTCAGTTGACTGCTGTTAAAAAGAACACTGAAGGGTGCCTGGGTGGCTCAATGGGTTAAGCCTCTGCCTTCGGCTCAGGTCATGATCCCAGGGTCCTGGGATCAAGTCCCACATTGACAACCTGAATAGATTTTTGAAGTTTTGCATTATATTTTAAATCTAGTTGGGTAGGTCCTTCCTCATTAGCCATGTACTTTTAAAAGTGTTGGGCGGGGTGCCTGGGTGGCTCAGTGGGTTAAGCCTCTGCCTTCAGCTCAGGTCATGATCTCAGGGTCCTGGGATCAAGTCCCACATCAGGCGCTCTGCTCAGCAGGGAGCCTGCTTCCTCCTCTCTCTCTCTGCCTGCCTCTCTGCCTACTTGTGATCTCTGTTTGTCAAATAAATAAATAAAATCTTAAAAAAAAAAAGAACCCTGAAAAGTGGCCGTTGGATTTGATGACTTTAGTGAGAGCTATTTGGTAGTATGATGCTGGTAGAAGGAGACTGGAATGGGTTATAGAG
This sequence comes from Enhydra lutris kenyoni, assembly GCF_002288905.1. Lineage (NCBI taxonomy): Eukaryota > Metazoa > Chordata > Mammalia > Carnivora > Mustelidae > Enhydra > Enhydra lutris. Next base: position 40,672,669 of record NW_019154086.1, on the reverse strand, counting down.
GGAGAGGAAGGCGAGGAAATGGAGTGAGAATAGACCATCCACTGGAGAAGTTTGGCTGTGGAGGAGAGAAGAGGGGTAGGTGGATGCTGTGGGTTCTATGGAGATGGGGCAAGACTGGATGTTGTTTTGAAATGGATGAGACTGGGCCATGTTTAAAGGTTGATTACGTAGGAGAGAAAAAATGTATGTTCCCATATGAAGAAACAGAGAACAGAATCAGAACCACAGGTGGAAGGATTGGCCTTAGACTATTTGAAGACTATTCTGGATCAAAACAGGAAAGGATAAGAGCAGGGAGTTAAATGGTATACTTGTTGCTTCCTAGATTTAGGAAGATTAAGACCGTCACAGTTCATTTTGGTTACTTTGTGTTACTGTCATATTTTTTCCTTATACCTGTTCTTACATATTTGAGATTCCTTTGAAAATCCTCATCTAGGATTAAAAAGAAAGAACTGTCATTCTAATGTTTTTATATGATATGGAAAATAATAGTTCAACTAACTATTTGTTGTAATAATAAAGACCAGAAGCAAAACCAAAGGCCAGGATCCTGGAGTCTTTCATGTTGACCCCTGTTCTATTATGAACTTTAAAATCTGTTTTACATCAGACACTGCAGGAAATAAAATAGGAGAACATGGGAAAGGAATATATCCTGCTAAGGTTGCTTAGGTCCAGGGTGATTGGTGATGTTCCCAAAGAGAAACAAACAGCAGTTGATGAGGATTTTCAGTAAAAATGCTTTGATGTCAGATAATTTTTAAAAAGAGAGAGAGAGAGATGCAGATTTTAACAAGTACTATTAAAACAAAATCCAGGTTAACCAAAGTTACATCTAAGAAGGAATGTTTCAGAGAAGTGAGTATAGGTAAAGCCATAGAGCATAAAAAAAGTATTCATAAAGTCTTTTGTTAGAATTCATTAAAAGTAATTTCTTTAGTCATATGAATTTTTAAATTAAGCATCCTTTTAAAAAAAAGTGTGGTAACTTGGGAGGAATAAGTTTTAATATGACAAATTATTCAGAGCCTACTTGGAGGTGGATATTCTGTATTTTACTAAATTTTCAAATATATTGTCCTTTTGTCCTGTAAAATTTTAGCTTTCCTAGTTTCTGTCTCCTCTTCCACTCCTATCATTTCTTTTAAAACCATTCATGGTGTGACGTTATCTACCTTTTTCTGACAAGGTTAGAAGTGCTGTTAATTGACGACTAGTTCCAGTGAATGTGGTATGGTAACAATTAGAGTAATGAGTAAATAACTGTACAACTGCAACACGATGCTTGCACAACCTGTCTTCATGAATCAACATTGGACACATACTAGACAGAACTATTCCCTCATGAGATGCTACACTGGACGTAAGGGTCATAGTTGGGAGGTCAAGAGATGCGCCCAAAGTGACTTACTCCAAATAATACATAGTCATTCAGTTTCCACAACCCTAATCTTTCCTTCTTAACTTGAGGAGATGGAGCTCGTGAAAAGGTGCACACATGCACACAGACTGTTACCCACCTGGTAAACACTGCTGCGTCACTCAAGATTCATTTCAAGACTTAATGCATTCTGTGGGGTCTTTCTGACTCTCCTTTCCTCCAGGAGAATTTATTTCTCCTTTCTTTACACTCCCAATCTGGGGAGAGGGGAAAAAGAGAATGAATCTAAACTACTCCATTGGTTATTAATTAGTTAAACTATTTATTATACTTGGGTATAATTCTAAAATATATTTATAATCTGATTCTTGGGCAGGATAAGCCTGATTTCTTTGCTTTGCATTGTTATCAAAATCAATGTTGTAGGGGCACCTGGGTGGCTCAGTGGGTTAAAGCCTCTGCCTTCGGCTTAGGTCATGGTCCCAGTGTCCTGGGATCGAGCCCCACATCGGGCTCTGTGCTCTGCAGGGAGCCTGCTTCCACCTCTCTCTCTATCTGTCTGCCTCTCTGCCTACTTGTGATCTCTGTCAAATAAATAAATAAAACCTTTAAAAAAAAAATCAATGTTGTATTTGGAAAGAATTAATAAAAACAACAATCAAAACCTGAGTAGAGTCTGACTGGATATTTTAAACTTGTGAATAAGACACAATTAAAGTCAACGTAAAATAGACCTAGGCATTTTTTTAAAACTCAAAAATCATGTTGACCTTCTTAAAGTATGCATCAGTTTTGTTTGCCTGAATTACTTGAAATTTTTTACTAAGGGTAAAATAGGGAGAGAAAAGCAACAATATCTTAATAGTATTTTATTTTATTTCTTTAAATGGATTCAAATCTTTAAAAATTCTGATGCTGACCTGATTTTGAAAAATAATCATCTTTCATGTTAGAAAAATTTAAATAGCCAGTTTAAGCTTGTTAAAAATATTTTTATTGCATTCTTAGTAATTTCCCATGGAACGTTTCTAAAGGCTCAGCAAAACATTTACAATTTTATAAAACCCTTTAAATTAATTTACAACTTAGCTATGAGCTTCTTTTTGGGAGACTCAAAACAGTAGGCGACCTTATATCCATAATGCGTATGCTTAAATGTTTTATTACGACGAAATGAATTAGGATGGAATTACTTAACTGCAGACTCCAGCATTTCATTTAACTGCAATCTGTTTGGCCCTTTACTTAAGCCAGTTTAATTCCATTTTATACAATCACAAGTTCAGTTTTGTGTGTTCTGTTTTGTTTTGTTTTCAACTGTGCCATAGCTTCAAGAACTGAATAGGAGAAAATGCTGACCAAATTTAGTAATTCTCATGGCATTTTATCCCATTGGATGTCTAAGAAGATCAATGTTGCCTCATAGTCTTGCCCAGTCTCCACTCCATGTGCACCCAATCTCATGTCTTCTTAATCCACCCTTTGTAAAAAATCTCAACTGTTGTTATGACAACCAACTGCGTGCAGGTGTAACCTGACAGCACATGGCAACAGCCATACATGTCTTCTACTTTCTGTCCCAGAGCATTTTACCCTTATTTTAGTTCTATTTGTTTTCTAATAAATGCTTTCAATCATGTTCACATGATGAGCCACGTAGTATTCTCATTGCTTGTTTCTAGAATTTAATTTTAGCTTTCATTTCCCAAGTTAACCTGGGGTTACTTAGAGAAGTCTTCTGATGTCTAAATAAATATTTGCCTTTATTTTTGCAGTTTGTTGCCTGAAATGTACCCTGAGTGATTTCTGATTTGGGGTCCTCACTGAGATTTCCCTTGTGTGAAAGATTACACGGTCTTTTCAAATGACATTTCCATGGATACTGAACAATTTCTGTGTAACACAATGTTATATTGGAACTCTTTCTACCTCAGGTCTGGCTGACATCACAAACACTAAGAAGCAAGTATTCTCATATTCTACTATGAGGGGCTTATTCCAGTTATGTAACTCCTGCAAAGAAGGGCCTGAAATCAGCTTTGCAATTCTTGCCTACCAAGAGTCCAGCTCACGTCAACTGCAGACCCAGACTTCAGCCAAAGATAGGTTAATAAAGAGAGGTGGGTGAGCGGCTTTTTCTGGAGAAAATTGCTGGTGGATGTTGAGTATCACCCACCCCTGGAAGTGACAGATGAGAAATGCTTAAAATTTACATAAAGTCTAGTGTGGAAGAGACTTTCCTGAGACCACCCAGACAGCTCGGTATGTGTTTATCAGACACATTCCTGAGAAATTTCAAGAATGCAAATTGTGTGAAGCTCCTTGTGTCATCAGAGTAGAAAGCTAAAATGGATGGTAAGAAAACTCCCACTGACAGAGGGCCAAAAATGTGCATGTCTCCTGGTTAAGGCTGCATGTGCGGGAGTGCGCTGAAGCTGACATTGAGCTGTAACATTCACTCCACTGAGTGTTATAAATGTGAAAACTGATCAAAGGCAAGCTTTCCAAACTATTTACATTTTCTATGGGATTATAAGCCTAAAAAGATATTAATATAAAATTATTCAGTCAATTCAAATTAAGTCTTCCTATTAATGCCTACAGCACATGCATATTACTTTCAATAGTACTTTGGTAAAAGTCCCTCTATCACCTGGGTGGTGGTCTTCTCTCCCCAACAACAGACAACAACAAGCCATCACTGTGGATTGAGTCCCACACAATGACCCTTGTTAGTCAGAATGAGATCTGCATCTGTCTGGCCAGATTACTCTAGTGCCAGGAGAACTGAGGAACAAGTGGGGCCTTGTGGTGAGAGAAAAGTGCCTTTGAACTACAAAATGCCACATTCCCACCTATAGCAAGGAACTCCTTTTCTTTAATTGGTTCCCCTAGGAGTATGGTTCCTTTTCAGACCCTTGGCTCTGATTGGCTATATGTAAACTCATCCTACTGTGTTACTCCTTGATGTTATTAGCACAGGTATATTCTTTCTGCTACCCACACCCATACTTTTTATAGATATACCAATTAAACAATCTTCACTCACTGCTGCAGACAAGATACTGTGGTTGTGATTAGAATTTAGCCTCACAATTCATACACTCACATTCTTTAAACCCAACCAGGTGTGGATCCTAGGAAAAAATCAGCGGAGGTAATTTTAGGAATAGTTCGAGGTAACTGATCTGGGGTTGGGTTGAAGTGATCTCTGCGGAAAGAGGCCAGAAGCGTAACAGGACCCAAGACTGGATCATCAGGCACACTCAAGAGGGTTTGCTCTTAATTGTATCAAGGGGCCCACTGATTGGTATCCCCAGAAGAACCTGCACAACATCCTTGAAAGAAATACTGAGATTTGATGTCTTCCATAGCCAGAGTCAACACCAATCAAGAAAGACTTTTTCTGTTCCTTAATTTTATTCCCTTCCCTGTTTCCACGTTGGAGGAGCCCAGTGAGTAAGAGGGAAAAGGAATAGAAGAATCTCAAGCTACGACAATACTACAGAAGTCAACCATACTTCCTGCTTTCCCACTGCAGGCTTCGCATCAAGACTGGAGACAGTTGGAGAAGAGGAAGAAGCGCTAACATTCAATAACGCCCTGAGTTTCATCTACTGCATAGGACTGGACATCTAGTTATTGAATTAAGTGTGCATTATGATTCAAAGGGTCTGAAGGACGTTTTAGTTTCTGAGAGTGATCAGAAAAATGATAGATTTCACTCCAGGAAAAAGGAAGACTAGCCCAACAGAGTGGTGGTTTGGGATGGAATTAGTTTCTTCCTAATTGTATCCTGAGTCTCACTTCCTCAGTGGTTGCCTTATACGTTTATAGGTCAATTTCTTTGTCATGCTATTCAAATAATTCCAACAGAGGTTGGCAAACTATAGTCATAGGCCAAATCTCTATCATCTGTAATTGTGAAGGGTGGAAGAATGTGCCATCCCAGAATAAGGCTGTAGGAGTTCAGGACATGCCATCCCAAAATATGCACTTTGGTATTTTGATTATTTTGAACTGTGTGCATTTAAAATATAGTACAGGCAGATAGAGCTTTTCACTGTACTCCCCTTATTTGCTTAAAGATAATCTTCCAAAAGGAACCTGATTGTTGTGGATCTCCTCCCCAGGACTTTCACTGACTAGATAAGGTTGACTCTTATTCCAGGAGAGGAGATTAGAAGTTGACACCTAGCTCAGACAGTCTTTGTCACAGATTATCATACTTCCCATCTATTCTCCATTAAAAATCATTTACTCTTCCCTAAGAGGACCACATCCTGTTTCCTATTAAGATGACATTTAATCCTGAATTTTAAGCCACCTCTGTGAAAATTACTCATTTTTCCTGGGTATCTCTGATGTACACATGAGAAGTTAATAAACTTCTGTTAGTTTTCCTCTTGTTAATCAAACTTTTATTATAGGGGTCTTGGCCAAGAACTCACAGGGGTAGAGGGAAAATTAGTTTTCCTCCTCTACAGTTGAAAATAAAGTTTTATTAGAACACAGCCTTAAAAAAAAAAAAAAGAACACAGCTTTGCCCATTCGATTTTTGTATTATTTTTGTCCGCTATCACATTACAACAGCAAAGTCAAGTTGTGTGACAAAGACCGCCTAACCTCAGGTCCAAAGTGTTACCTACGTGGCCCTTTTCTGAAAATGTTTGCCACTACTGGTTTATATCTTTCTCAGTTTTAGTCACTGAATCACTTGATTTCTCCCACTATGTGAAATTGTCAATTTCCCTTGGTTTTTGCAACAGTTTATACTTTAAAAATTTCCAAAGCCTTGTGGCAGTCTCATGACCAATGTATTTTTTACGGGCCTCTGGCTTTATCATGTTCAATATACCTCCTTTTCCTTTTTAATGAACGTCACCTGAGATTCTCTTTTGTCCAATCTCAATAATTGGGTAACTGCTATCTTTGAGTTAATATTTGCCTAGTACTTCATTATCATCAATTGATTTTTAGTCTACTGCATTACTTCATGGATAGCTTTCTTTTTCTTGAAAAAAAATCTTATAATTATCTTTTTAAAATACTTTGACTTGGAGAATTTAAAGCATTTGTGTGTGTGTGTGTGTGTGTGTGTGTGTGTGTGAATTCTAATGCCTGAATTTTTCCTTACCATATTGTTGTGTATCACCCATACTCTTCTGCTTTGTTGCGGTGTTTTTCTTAACTTCTTTTAACTTGATCCATGACACATATTTGTTCCTTTTTCTTTCTTTCATTTGTGGGTTGATGTTGTAAATCTTACTTCTCTGTGATTAGTGTATATTCTTAAAATCTTAATGTATATACGTAAACTCATTTTTCTGCTGTTATTTAGATTTAGCCGTATTAATTTATTCCCTCCCACAGAATGTGAGCCTTGCCTACCTTTCTTCATCCTCCTCACTTGTCATTACTAAATGTTGTGATTAATTTGGAATAGTATGAGTAATATTATGAGAATATTATTTTTAAATGGTATCCTCAGTTATTTAGATTCATTAATTCATTTTATGAAATTATTTTTCTCTATCCATCTTTTCATCTTTTCCTAACATTTTCCTTTTTGCGAGTCATTACTTTTTTTTTTTTTTAAGATTTTATTTGTTTATTTGAGAGAAAGCACAAGTTGTGGGGAGGCACAGAGGGACAGAAGAAAGAGAATCTCAAGCAGACTCTGTGCTGAGCACAAAGCCCAACATGGGACTCCATCCCAGGATCCCAAGATCATGACCTTATCATAGTCAGACACTTAACTGACTGAGCCACCCAGGTGCCTTGAGTGTTCATGATAATAAGCTCTGTGAAGCTTACTGTATGTATGAAGAATGTGTATTTCATTATGAAGAATATATATTTTTCATGTATGAAGAATATGTGTTTTGATCTTTCACTTGAATATTTCCCTATCTTAACCATGTTCCTTTAAACCTGTTAAGTCCTCTCTGTACATATAGCCCATTAAACTTTCATCAGTGAAAAATTTAATGTGCTGACTGGTTTCTCCCAAGATATTGAATGTGACAGGTTTTATATCTTGAAAAATCAAAGAGATTATATAATACAAATCATCTCTTATTATCATCTTAGGAAATTGTCTGAACACAAAAAATGTCGCCAAACTATAGATATATATTACAAATATATGTCATGCCCACACATATGCTTTACACACAGGAGAAAAAAATGCTCGTACAGAAGTTCACCCCTTATCTGTGGTTTCACTTTCCAAGGTTTCTGTTACCTGTGGTCAGTGGTGGTCCAGAAATGGCTTATATTTTTCTGGAATATCATCAGAATATCAATAGTAGCCTAACACTATTTCCCAATGCCTATGCCATTCACCTCACTTCATCTCATCAGGTAGGCATTATATCATCTAACATCATCATAAGAAATGTGAGTATAGGAACAATAAGATATTTTGAGAGAGAGCAAAACACCACATTTATAATTTTTATTATAGTATATTGTTATAAATATTCTCTTTTATTATTAGTTATTGTTGTTAGTCTCTTACTGTGCCTAATTCATAAACTATCATTGGTATGTGTAGAGAAAAAAATCTATATGGGGTTCAGTATTATCTAAGACCCAGTGGGGGGTCTTAGAACATATCCCTCACCATTTAGGGGGGACTAATGTAGTCCTTATGCTAGTTGACAAAACCTTTTACCCAGGTAATAAATTAACCATGAAAAGAAAGGTACCTAGATGAAGAAAAGTATAAAATTTCATAAATAAATAAACAAAAAAATTTTACTGATGAGCAAGGAACCTGACCATAACAAAACGTAAACCACTTCTAGATGGCATCACAGTTGGGATGTGTTTGGTTGCAAATTATTATTAGCATCACCTGTGATCTTGTTAGAAATGCATATTCTCAGGGTGTACCCCAGAACTACTGAATTAGAATCTTAAGAGGTGGGTCCCAGGAATCTATATTATAGGCCTTCCAAGTGATTCTTAATCCACACGGAAGTTTAAGAAGCACAAGCGAAGGTGATTTATTGGTTTGCAAACTGGAAGTGTATTAAGTTCTGTGGCTCAGTGTATCTTTTTGCATTTTTGTTCTGCCTCTGTTCAGTTTCATTTTCATTCTGCTTCCCTTTGGGGATTGCCAGGCACTGCCAACAATGTTAGGGTTTTAGATTTCCTTACCCACTTGAAGAAGAAAGAAAGACTAGGTTACATATGGGAGCTCCTTTATAGAAATAAGGAAATTTCTTTCTCAAAAGCCCATTAAGTACTTTCTCCCTGTGCTTCATTGCCCAGTTTGGGTTGGGGGACTGTCCATAAATATGGGCCAGGAGATAGGATTATGCTGATCACTGGGTGGAACATGTCCTTTTCTGAGAGACACAGAGGGATTCAGTATCTCCCAACCTGATGGGATGTATGGGGCATGTGTGAATGCTTGAATTCAAATTAGAGCTCATGCCATGAGAAGGAATAATAAATGATGGGAAACCAAACACAGCATCAACTCAATATCATTAAAATGTCAATCTTTCAAATGATTATATAAAATTAATTTTAAGTCTATCAGAATCCTTACTAAAAAAGATTAAATCTATTCTAAAACTTAATAGAAAATTGCTTAACATTTTTATTTTTATTTTTTTTAAGATTTAATTAATTTATTTGACACACAGAGAGAGAGATCACAAGTAGGCAGAGGAGCAGGCAGAGAGAGAGGGGGAAGCAGGCTACCCACTGAGCAGAGAGCCCGACTCAGGGCTCCATCCCAATGATCCTGAGATCATGACCTGAGCTGAAGGCAGAGGCTTAACCCACTGAGCCATCCAGGCACCCTGTCCAGCATTTTTAAAAGTACATGGCTAATGAGGAAGGACCTACCCAACCAGATTTAAAATATAATGCAAAACTTCAAAAATCTATTCAGGTTGTCAATTTCTTCCTGATTCAGTTTTGGAAGTTTTTGGTTTCCACAAATGAATCCATTTTGTCTAGGTTGCTTAACTTATTGGCATATAACTGTTGATAATACTTTCTGATGATTGTTTCTATTTCCTTGGTCTTAGTTGAGATCTCTCCCTTTTCATTCATAATTTCATTAATTTGGGTTCTCTCTCTTTTCTTTTGGATTAGTTTGGCCAATGGTTTATCAATCTTATTGATTCTTTCAAAAAACCAGTTTTGTTGATGTGTTCTACTGTATCTCTAGTTTCTATCTCATTTATCTCTGCTCTAATCTTGATTATTTCCCTTCTTGTGTGTGGGGTTGGCTTAATTTGTTGTTGATTCTCCAGTTCTTTAAGGTGTAAAGTGAGCTGGTGTATTCTAGATTTTTCAATTTTCTTGAGGGAGGCTTAGATGGCTATGTATTTCCCCCTTAGGACCGCCTTTGCCGTATCCCATAGGTTTTGGACCAAAGAGTCTTCATTATCATTGGTTTCCATGAATAGTTCAAGTTCTTCTTTGATTTTCTGGTTGATCCAAACATTCTTTTTTTTTTTTTTTAAGATTTTATTTTTATTTATTTGACAGACAGAGATCTCAAGTAGGCAGAGAGGCAGGCAGAAAGAGAGGAGGAAGCAGGCTCCCCACTGAGCAGAGAGCCCGATGCAGGGCTTGATCCCAGGACCCTGGGATCATGACCTGAACCGAAGGCAGAGGATTTAACCCACTGAGCCACCCAGGTGCCCCATGATCCAAACATTCTTAAGCAAGGTGGTCTTTAGCTTCCAAGTATTTGAATTCCTTCCAAACTTTTTCTTGTGGTTGAGTTCCAGTTTCAAAACATTGTTGTCTGAGAATATGCAGGGAATAATCTCAATCTTTTGGTATCAGTTGGGCCCTGATTTGTGACCCAGTATGTGGTCTATTCTGGAAAAAGTTCAATGTGCACTTGAGAAGAATGAGTATTCTGTTGTTTTAGGGTGGAATGTTCTGTATATATCTATGAGGTCCATCTGGTCCAATGTGTCATTTAATGCTCTTGTTTCTTTACTGATTTTTCTGCTTGGATGATCTGTCTATTACTGAGAGTGGTGTGTTAAGATCCCCTACTATTAATATTCATATCAATATGACTCTTTATCTTGATTAACAGTTGTCTTATGTAGTTGACTGCTCCCATATTAGGGGCATAAATATTTACAACTGTTAGAACTTCTTGGTGGATAGAGCCTATAAGAATGATATAGTGTCCTTTATCTCTAACTACAGTCTTTAGTTTAAAATCCTAATTTATCTGATATGAGAATTGCTAACCCAGCTTTCTTTTGAGGCCGATTGGCATGAAAGATGCTTCTCCATCCCTTCACTTTCAGTCTGGATGTATCCTTAAGTTCAAAATGGGTCTCTTATAGACAACATATGGATGATCCTGTTGTTTTATCCAATTTGCAACCCTGTGCCATTTTATGGGAGCATTTAGGCCACTTACATTGAAAGTGATTATTGAAAGGATCAGAAGAATAAACATTGTTAAAATGCCTATACTGCCTAGAGCAATTTATACTTTCAATGCCATCCCAATCAAAATTCTACTGGCATTTTTCAAAGAGCTGGAACAAACAATCCTAAAATTTGTATGGAACCAGAAGAGACCCCATATTGTTAAGGAAATGTTGAAAAAGAAAAACAAAACTGGGGGCATCATGTTGCCTGATTTCAAGCTTTATTACAAAGATGTGATCACCAAGACAGCATGGTACTGACACAAAAACAGATACATAGACCAGGGGAACAGAGTAGAGAGCCCAGATATGGACCCTCAACTCTATGGTCAAATCTTCAAAGAAGCAGGAAAAAATATCCAGTGGAAAAAAGACAGTCTCTTCGATAAATGTGCTGGGAAAATTGAACAGCTACATGTAGAAGAATGAAACTTGACCATTCTCTTACACCCTGCACAAAGATAAACTCAAAATGGATAAAAGACCTCAATGTGAGGCAGGAATTTATCAAAATCCTAGAGGAGAACATAGGCAGTAATCTCTTCAACATTGGACATAGCAACTTCTTTCAAGATATGTCTCCAAAGGCAAAGGAAACAAAAGCAAAAATGAACTTTTGGGACTTCATCAAGATTAAAAGCTTCTGCACAGCAAAGGAAATAGTCAGCAAAACAAAGAGGCAACCCTCAGAATGGGAGAAGATACTTGCAAATGATACTACAAAGTGCTGATATCCAAGATCTATAAAGAACTCCTCAAGCTCAACACACACAAAACAAAGAATCATGTCAAAAAATGGGCAGAAGACATGAACAGACACTTCTCCAAAGAAGACATGCAAATGGCTAACAGACACATGAAAAAATGTTCATCATCATTAGCCATCAGGGAGATTAAAATCAAAACCACATTGAGACACTACACCAGTTAGAATGGCCAAAATCAACAAGACAGTAAACAACACATATTGGAAAGGATTTGGAGACAGGGGAACCCTCTTACACTGTTGGGGAATGCAAGCTGGTGCAGCTACTTTGGAAAACAGTTTGGAGATTCCTTAAGAAATTCAAAATAGAGCTTCCCTATGACTACTGGGTATTTACCCCAAAGATACTGATGTAGTGAAAAGAAAGGCCATCTGTATCCTAATGTTCATAGCAGCAATGGATACAGTCTCCAAACTGTGGAAAGAACCAAGATGCCCTTCAACCGACAAATGGATAAAAAAGATATGGTCCATATATACAATGGAGTATTATGCCTCCATCAGAAAGGATAAATACCCAACTTTTGTGTCAACATGGATGGGACTAGAAGAGATTATGCTGAGTGACATAAGTCAAGCAGAGAGAGTCAAGCATCATATGGTTTCACTTACTTGTGGAGCATAAGGAATAACACAGACGACACTGGGAGATGGCATGGAAATTGAGTTGTGGGAAATTGGAGGGGGAGACAAACCATGAAAGACTGTGGACTCTGAGAAAAAAACTGAGGGTTTTGGAGGGGAGATGGGTGGGGGGTTGGGTGAGCCTGGTGGTGGGTATTATGGAGGGCATGTATTGCATGGAGAACTGGGTATGGTGCATAAACAATGAATGCTGGAACACTGAAAAAAAAATCAAACCAAATGAAAAAAAATGACTGAAATCAGAGAAAGACAATTATTATATGATCTCTCTGATACGAAGAATTTGAGAGGCAAGGCAGGGGTTGTGGGGGGGTAGGGAAGGAAAAAATGAAACAAGATGGGATCAGGAGGGAGACAAACCATAAGAGACTCTTAATCTCATGAAACAAACAGGGTTGGTGGGTGATGGGAGGGTAGGTATAGGATGGCTGGGTTATGGACATTGGGGAGGCTATGTGCTATGGTGAGTGCTGTGAAATGTATAAGCCTGATAATTTACAGACCTGTACCCCTGGGGCAAATAATTCATTATATGTTAATAAAAAATAATAATAATAAAAATATGACTAAAAAAACCTTCAAAAATAAAAATTGTATACCTAGAAAACTTATTGAAATGAAAATAGACAATAGATTAATGGAACTGAGTAAAGATCCAAAATGCATAAATGGGAAGAACTTAATATATAATAAAGATGGTATTTCATTCTTATCATTTGATAAATATGTTCAACATAATTAGCCACCCATCTGTATAAAAATATATTATTTTTGTTACACCATTTATAAAAATAAATTCTAGGTGGGTTAAAAATATAAATGTAAAAGATACTCCATATTCACAAAACAATTAGGAAACTATTTGTATAACCATGTGGTGGTAAGAACCTCAGAAGTAATAAAGGAAACTTTATAGGAGAAGATTAAGAGATTTGATTACAAAGAAATGTGAACTTTCTACATAGAAAAATATACCACAAAAAAGTCCAACAACAGATGAGAGACTGAGAATAAATATTTGTAATGCATACAGAAGTAACAAATAAATTGATAAGTACATAAAAACCCATAATATTTGTCAGTAATATAAACCATCAAGTCACAGAGGAGGGAAAGTCAATGGAAGAGAGATAGTAATATATGAAAAGATGATTAATTTCACCAGCAGTCAGGAAAATGGGAAGAAATAGCAGTGACTGGGTACTTTGTTCAGTTCATGCATTTGGCAAAAAGTATGTGTATGTTTAATATATAGTGCCCAGCACTGATGAGAAGGTGGGGAAATGAGAATTCTTATACATGCTGGCAGAAGGATGAAATACTATGAGCCCTTTGCAACAGAATTGATAGTAACTATTAAAATTAAATATATATTTACATATACTTATTATATTACATGCATATTTATATATACACATATACCCCCCAAACACATACATATATATCCTTTAACCAAGTAATCTCAGTTTAGGGAATCTATCAGATAGAAATAAAACCACAAATATATAAAGAAATATGTACAAAAATGTTTATTGTAGCATTTTTAAGTGGCAAAAATAAATCAGCAAACTATATTGTCAATTAATAGAAGACAGGTTGAATAAATTAAGGTACACTCATGCTGGGAAATGCTACACAACCATAAAAAAGGAATGAGCTTATTCATTATTCCGTCCACTAACATTTAACATATACCTACAGTGTTCATGTCCTGTTAGAAGTACTGACATTAAAGCAAGTTCTACAGGAAAGTGTACCTTTCATGACTCATGTACTAGGGAGGAAGAGAAATAAATAAGAAAATAAAAAGATAAGGTAATTTTAGAGAGTGATTGTATACTAAGATTAAAGTAAAACAGGGTGCTATGATAGGAAATGATAGATAGGGAGATCAGCTAAGACCTGAACAAACTGCGAAAACCCCATGAAGATAATGGAAAAGAATATTTTAGGCAGAATGAACATCTTCCTTGTAACACTATCAATGGATCCAGAGGGATGGTCAGATAATAGTAAAAGAGAAAAATAACAGGAAAATATGGCATAGTGTGATCCCATTTTTTTGTTTAAGAAATTGGAAAATTACTCTCTAGGTTGGTATGTATATGTTTTTTTAGGTGAGCATAGAGAAAACAAAAGAATAAATCATGTTAATATTAGCTAACACAGGAGATAACATTGGAGTGGGGAGGTGCGGATATAGTTTACTTTTTCTTAGTAGATGTCTGCTTTGGGTTCATAGCAGCAACTAGATTTTGATTTTATAGTTTTGAGGAAAAACTATAATCTAGGTATTCAAATTATTTTGTAAAAATTTAGCATGTAGGTCATTTCTACTTGGAGATTCATTTCTTTAGTAATGAAAAATCTTCTTGTATCTTTTATTATTTCCTTCCCATTGCTCTCTCTAACAGTTCCTTATGGAACACCTGTAAATTGGTCATGCAGCCTGGCTACTCTGAATTGCTATTAATTATTTCCAATTAATACTCAAGACTCCACTAGGGCTGATGCCTGCTTACTGTCGTGTTGAATATAGGTTTTCAAAGCTTGAGCCACTTCCACCCCCATAGCTGTCTTGTGTAGATATTTTTGGCTATTGTTTCTTTGGCTTTCTCTCTTTTCAGAATTTTCCCTCGAAGTTTCTTCTAAGTACTCCCTCCTTCTCCTGATGTTACGTTTATCCCAATCAAGTTCTATGCCTCATTAGTCACATCCCATAATGTCAGAAGGCTTTCAAGCAATGTTTTTCAGTGCCTTACCCCCGAAGCCACCACTATCTTGTAACTGCTTTCAAAGAACCAAAATGTCTTGGTCAATTCAGACAGCTATAACAGAATATCTGAGACCCGTGGCCTACAAACAACAAATATTTTTTTCTCACAGCTCTGGAGAGTAGGAAGTCCAAGATCGAGGTACTGGCAAAGTCGGCATCTGGTGGGACCCCGCTCTCTGGTTCATAGATGGCTGTCTTCATGCTACATCCTCACATGACAGGAGGGGCCAGGGAGCTCACTGGGGTCTCTTTTATAGGGTACTAATCCCATTCCTGAGCGCTCTACCCTCATGACCTAATTACATCCCAAAGGTCCCACCTCTTAATACCAACACTGGGGGTTCGGATTTTAGCATATGAGTTTGGAGGGAACGTTAACGTTCAATCCATAACACTGAATAAATTTTGTGCTGGGGAAAGGTAGATGTTCAGTTTATCATCTTTATCCAACCTCCTGTTCCTTCTGCCACCTTAGAATTTACATGTCAGCCTTGCACAATAATTAAGGCTAAGTGGGAGTACTTGCAAAACGACGTGGTTTTAGAACACAAATAACTCCTTACATTTCATGCATTCCGAGTATTTATACTAGTTCTCAGAGTTTCCTTCTATTGCAGTTTTTATTATCCTGCCTACATTTTTCCTCTTAAAGCCATTGGTTTTGAACATGGGCAACCATGATTACTGAGGGCACAGCTCCTATAGCTAGAATGTTGGGTCTTTCATTCCTACTTCAACCAGAAGTACTTAGTTGTTATCCATTCAATATTGTGTGTATCTGTTTAAGGTCCTGTCAAAAAAAGAGATGATGATTTTAAGAAGAGTTAGAAAAGCACCTTAAGAAGGAAAACAAAAGCATTCATAATTCCTGGGTTATCTTTGCTCACTCCCAATGTTCTTGATCTTTTCTCATTTCTATTTCTCCTATGACCTGCCTTCCAGATGCTTACAACTCCATGTGGTCCTCAGATTCTAAAATCCATTCAGACTCAGCTTTGCAATAGGTATGTCCCTAGCAATCCAAGATTACCTTTGTCTGCTCCCCCACTAAAAATGGAAATTCCACTAGAGCATCAGATTTTATCAAAATGTTACTGAATTATCTGATTAAAAATTCACATGCAGATATTAAAAGTGTATAGGAAATCCCCGGGAAGCATGTTGCCTTCTAAAATTGGATATTATCTTACCTCTTGCTGGCAGGCATGTCTGTGTCTATGCAATCCATTCTTCTCCTCCCCTTGTCTGTTCGGTGACCTGACATATTCTTCCTATTGAAAAAGTAGGATGTATAACACTGCAAACTCTTTTTATGGGTCAAACTTAGTGATACTCAAATTAGTGAAGTTCTTGATGAAGTTTCTAGAGGTCTGTAACAAAATGAGAAAAATAAGGCCACTAGAGCACATTTTCATAAAGTCGAATTGATTCAGTTTGTAGAACTGCAATTTATTCTGTGAGGTGTGTCCTGTCTTAACGAAATAATTATTGTAGTAAAAAGTACAGTTGATCCTTGATCAACATGGGTTTGAACTGCATAGATCCATTTATATGCAGATTTTTTCAAGAAACAGTATGGTACTCTAAAGTATTTTTCTTATAATTTCTTACTAACATTTTCTTTTTTCCAGCTTACTTTATTGTAAGAACACAATGTACAATACATATAACATATGAAGATGTGTTATCGACTGTATGACTGGTAAGGCTTTTTTTGGTCAACAGCAATTAGCAGTTAAGTTTTGGGGGAGTCAAAAGTTACAGCAGATTTTTGGCTGTGGTGGGTCAGTGCCTCTAACTCCTACGTCAATATAGGGTAGGCTATATTCTTATTCTGACTGACAAAGCAGAATTTCCTATTGTACAAATCCCAATTAAAAAAATAAATCCGGGGCGCCTGGGTGGCTCAGTGGATTAAGCCGCTGCCTTCGGCTCAGGTCATGATCTCAGGGTCCTGGGATCGAGCCCCACATCGGGCTCTCTGCTCAGCAGGGAGTCTGCTTCCTCCTCTCTCTCTCTGCCTGCCTCTGCCTACTAGTGATCTCTCTCTCTGTCAAATAAATAAATAAAATCTTTAAAAAAAAAAAATAAATCCATAAAATACCAAAGCCTTTCAACCCAATATATGCTAAGCTTTTAGGGGAAAAGACTTTGTCTTATTTTGTATCATATCCCTCCTGCAGAGCTTAGAGTCATACTATTGAGCCTACTATTTGAAGAATTGAGTTATGAGGTAAATAGAGTAAGCCAAACCTTTTCATGCTATCATTAGAGTTTATGCTGATCTGTATTTGCAGAAACCCTATTAAAATTACATGTCATAAATTCTACTTCATATAAACCTCATGCTATGGTGTAGGTCTATGAGTACTCTATTTTTTCCCCATTTAGAATTAGAATCTCCCCAATTAGAATCTCAAGGGAGTTTATTCACATGGTCCCAAAGAATCGGCAAGATGATCTAAGTTTTCTGCCTCCCCATCTCCCCAGATTTTCATTTCTAAAAAAAATCCCTCATAGCATATTTAAAACTTTCTACCATCTTTCTAAAACAGGTTCCCAGCCGTCAAAATTGTGTGTCCTTTTACTCTAGCTGACTAGTTTCTTATCTATCTTTATATGTAAATTGTGCTAAATTTAACTAAGAAGACAAGGGGGTCTAATTTAAAATTCCTATGGCTCATTAGTCACATCCCATAGTGTTGGAAGTGTTTTAGGCATTGTTTTTTCAGTCCTGGAAAAGTTGTAAATGTACAACATAACATGTCTTGTTAGCAATGATTCTTTTCCCCCTGAGAAACTTAGCAAATGACCTGAAGAAATATTTGTAATGTATATCTAACTCATTATTTTATTAGACTTTTGTGTTTTCTCAAGTTTAATAAAAATATCCACATAATTTAACTTTTGCCAATTGAGATTTCTTGGCTTTTCCTTCTAAAGGAAAATTTCGTTCCCTTGGTTAGAACTCTGACCCCATAGAATGCACATTTTTCCCTTTTGAGGTCATTTAAGTACTTGTTTTCTCTCCATTTCAGTTAGTTCTATCTTGCAACAATGGAACAAAAATTCTCACGTACCGAATCCCTTTAATCTTGTTCTTCCTCTTTTCACCCTGTGCTCAGTCTGGTTGTCTGCTCCTCCTAGTGAATACAAGACTTCTCCCAGTTCCCCATGTTCCACCCCATGGAAGTACATGACAGTGATTATCCTTAATGTAGACTGTCATTTTAGAGGACGTGAACAGAACAAGACTGTGGATAAAATAGTGGCACGTATGTCTCACTTACTTATATCAATGCATTAATGAATGGCTAAAATATTTAGCAAAGGTCAATATCAGTGAATAAATTGTTGGATGTTCAAACATGTCTTTTTTGTCAGTTGCAGTTAAATAAAAATGCATGTATGCAAATTTTTGTGTAGTTGGCCTTTGATCATTAATGACAAAAGGGGCAAGACTACAGCATAGATGGCCATGGGAAAGCATGATGCCTCGGTGCCCTTAGAACACAGGCAAAAGACCTTGAGAGTTGAGACCATGAGCTCAGTTGTCCTTCAGTGTCAAAGGACCTCCCACTATCTGGACCCAAGCTCCACATCAGGCTCCCTATTGCTCTCATGCCGTTGCACATGCTATCCTTGAAATTACCGATAAATCTCTAAGGCCCTGTTATACTTTAACATTTCTTTCCCTACATCAAAAGGATATGGTTTAGATTTACTCCCAAATAGAAATATCCATGCTGTCATTAACATTTGTATCTGGCAGTGTAGCTTCATGGCTTCATGCATCTTTCATTCTAGCTAATATTTATTTATTTATTTATTTATTTAAAGATTTTATTTATTTATTTGACAGACAGAGATCACAAGTAGGCAGAGAGGCAGGCAGAGAGAGAGGGGGAAGCAGTTTCTCTGCTGAGCAGGGAGCCTGATGTGGGGCTCGATCCCAGGATTCGGGGATCATGACCTGAGCTGAAGGCAGAGGCTTTAACCCACTGAGCCACCCAGGTGCCCCTCATTCTATCTAATATTTATTAGCTGCCCATCGAACATGTTTATCACTACTTTTTATGTATACTTGACAAAAATTTTCTATCTTCAAATTCTGAGGTCTTACTGATGGCTTTTTAGAAATACCTGTGCTCATACCATCAAAAAGGTTTACTCCTCTATACATGTTATGATGATAAGGATGATAATCCTTCAAAGTTATGAAAACTTCATACATTACATAAATAGTAAAGACAGCAAGTAATTTCATTCGTGAGAATATCATGGAGCTAGTTTTCTTAACTAAATAATTTTTTTCAGTTATATTGCTTTAGCAGTAGATGGTTGACTATTTCCAATTTACAAAAATTATTTTTTTTCTTGAGTGAAAATGTTAGAAGATAATTTTCTAACAAAAAGATGAAATCATGATTATAATATGATATAAAAGGAACATGTGTCAAAGATTTTAACTTATTGATTGATGAGGGAGCAAAACTGATTTAAGGAAAACTCAAGTACCACAGGCTCATTTCAAGATAACAAATACTAAAATGAATTTACAAATGGATGTAAAGTTGGGAAAATTAGGGATGCCTGGGTGGCTTAGTCAGTTAAGCATTTGGCTTTGGCTCAGGTCATAATTCCTGAGGTCCTGGGATCGAGTCCCACATCGGGTTCTTTGCTCAGTGCAGAGCCTGCTTTTCCCTCTGCCCCTCTCCCTGCTTGTGCTTGCTCTCTCTCTCTCTTTCTGACAAATAAATAAATAAAATCTTTTAAAAAATTAAGAAAATTTGTCAGTATGCACAGGTCAGTATGCATGGGTCAAATGGATTCCATCAGACACATTTGTATCTTTACAGACAGAAATTATTTGCAATATTATTACTTTTTAAGAAACTAATGTTTATCTCTACAAAGTTGTGAAATATTCTGGTCAAAGAAAAAATAAATTGTACCTTCCTATTGGATCAGTTAAGCTCTGGAAGCTATGATGTTCCACTGAAAAGATACCCAGTGATTTCTTTCATCTATTTCAGTGGAAAAAATATCTAGTGATCTCTTTTATCCATAATTTTCCCTTCCTTTGTGATCTTAATAAACTCAAATAAAGATTATTCTTGATCACAAAATAAAGACGGCTTGGCATGATTACTCGCATATATGCAGTAAAAGTCTTAATTTACTATGTATGCCTTCTCAAGATTATGTTGCAAAATCCAGACCCACGCAGTATTGAACAATCACAGAATTAACTTCTTTCTGCAAATTGTCATAAGGACTCTCAGACTGGATTTTAATTTTAAAGGCTTCTATTATGAGAGTATGGCTATTACATGAGAGTATGAAACCAAGCCAAAAAACCTTCTTTATTCCAGACTTCACCTGCAGTATCTATACATTTCGATGAATTTTTCTTCTCTGCAAGTCCCCAAAACATCCTTAGGTGTTTTGGCATGCCAAGAAGTGAACTTTCTTACCATCTCCAACACTGGAACTCTATAAGCAATCTCTCCGAGGGGACTTTCTAGGTATCAGCTTTATAGGTAAAGTCAATCATGGTTTCTTAAAACTGGCTTGTCACACCTGATTAAATTATTTTCAACTCTAGCACCCTATACGAGGACATACGTGCATAATTAATTTTCTTGGTAGAAATAAGGACAGATTCTTACTGAGCCTAGGTAAGTAATTGAATTAACATGAACAGTCAGAAGACTTAGGACCTTCTGGAGAGGGTCAATGGAAAATATTTTTAAAAGTTTCATTTCAGTTTACAAAAGCCATCTATCAAGTTGTCATCCTTCACTGGATTTGGGGTTACGAGTCTCATGAAGTTGTTTAATTCGTGATTTAGCCCAGTCTGAAAATTATCTAAGCGATGCCATCAGAAGCTCTTATGCAAAGGTCTATTCTTTGAATCATCAATAGTGTGAAGTCCCTGGTATAGTGCTTTTCTGGTGATCTGACACCGTCTTTGTTGAGGACAAAAACGTTGGTAGCTTATAGCAGAGACAATCATCAGAGTAAAACAAAGACTGTAGAAGACAGAGACTTAATTGCTATTGTTAATCTATTACTGAAATTTTCAAGTGTGAAAGAATTAATGAGAGTTCGTAATAAGAATCTGTAAGTAACAAAAATGTGGGTTGTTTCTGTGGCATGCAAAACATGATAATAAACTAATCACAAAAATGATTGTAGATAAACTGTCTCTAGAGGTAACTGATTGAGCCCATTTTCAAAAAGTCAATGAATGTTACACTTAATTTATAAAACAAAATGAAAATAATATTTATAGAGGATAACTCTGGGACATTGTATACATAATACACAAAGAATATACTGGGAATCTGAGGTAAAGAGATTCAGTAAGTAAGGAGGAAGTCTTAGACATCTGTATTTTTATAAAACTATGAATAAGTCTGATATATATCTTTACTTAAGAACCACTGACCTTGCAGATACTAGACCCAAACTAAAGAAGTATTTTGTGACCAAGTTAACAAATTAAAATTTGTTTTTAATTAAAAAATAAATAATATTTATAATTAAATATTAAAATTAATTAATTAAATTAAATTTAAAAATGATGGCAAATGACACTATATTGCATCTAATATCTTCAGGCAAATCACCAGAACTATGACAAATACAGGGAAAATCAGCTGAACTATTTCATGAGAACTTTGATTAGTATTTCCCTGATCATAAAAAGTCATCGGTGATGGTAAGGGTTTTGAGCCTCACTATTCACGGATTCTGTATTTATGAATTTTCCTGCTTGCCAAAATTTATTTGTAATCTCAGAATTAACTCTTAAAGATGGGCAAGTCCTAGTTGAGGTCAAACAAGGAGATACTCTGCCTTATTTTCTAGCTTTCATATTGTAAATGCACAATTTAATGCTAACTTTTTCATATTTTTTCATATTTTTCTGCTCTTTTATTGGTGATTTCACAGTCTAAAATGAACCTCTTATGGCAAAAAGGGAACAATAATAGTAACATGTTATAACTCATTAAATAAAATTAGATTTCATGAGTCCCTGAGAATAACGGCTACAGAAATAAATAAATAGAAAGAGAAGAGAATATTGCTCCTTACATCAAGGCCTGGCTAATAAATATAAAAGGAACAATGGAATTAGGAATTATTTCACCACTGTCACTGTAAGCACCTATTAAGAAAAGAAAACTGTACAGTAAATCAAGGGTGGGGCAGGGAGGTTAGGATGAAGGTCCCAATATTTACATAATCTTGACAATCTCCCCGTGAGTTCTTTATTACAGTTGATCCTCATTATTCATGGATTCTGAATTTGTTGATTCATCTACATGCCCCTTAAGGCCTCAAGCAACTGGGAAGTGATTCACTTGGGGAAATTATTTTGGGTCATCCTCTAACTCTAACATCTGTCCTTTTTTTTTTTTTTCCCCCAGTTTTAGAGACACCTTAATCTCTAAAGTTTGGGTTTCCATTTCTACACAGAAATAGATTTTAGTGCCTTGATGTGAACTTCTGACCCTGATATATCACAGCCTTCATTCTACCCCACCCTGTGATTCTCTCTAACAGACTTTCTGGGA
Source organism: Enhydra lutris kenyoni (assembly GCF_002288905.1). Classification (NCBI taxonomy): domain Eukaryota; kingdom Metazoa; phylum Chordata; class Mammalia; order Carnivora; family Mustelidae; genus Enhydra; species Enhydra lutris. The sequence goes on along the minus strand of NW_019154086.1, from coordinate 40,650,081 downwards.
TTATGGGTGTGACCAAACACAGAGGCAGACCCATGAGCTGAAACAGGCATGGTGGCCCAGTCCACTTCAGCCTGTTAGTGGCAGGCCACATGGTATAGATGTTTGGTCTGTCTGTGTTCACTGTTGAAAGAATTCCACCTTCCCTTTAGTAGATGACATATATACCCTTATTTCAAGTTTTTAATTTTTGTCAACTGTTCCTGAGCCACCTTGTTTCATTTAGTACTGATCTTCTCAGCCTCATCAGTAGTGACATTTTCAACAACTCCTCATTGTTGGGAGGGGCCCTGTGCATTGTAGGATGGTTAGCAGCAGGCCTGACGTCTACTCAGGAGGTGTCAGTAGTACCCTCCAAGTAGTGACAATGAAAAATGTTTCCACACATTGCTAAAGGTGTCCCCAGTTGAGAACCACCAGTTAAATTCTTTGTTTTGAATCTTCATGGCCACTTACTAGCTAAGTAATCTTGACCACAATACCAAACTCCAATATCCTCAGCTGTAAAATGAGCAGACTATCTGATACAAATAATTGTTTTTTAAAGTACTGTATTTTAATTTTATTTATTTGAGAGAGAGAATGTATGGGGGGTATGGAGGGGAGAGAGGGCGAGAGAGAGATTCTCAAGCAGACTCTGTGCTGAGCATAAAGCCTGATGAGTGGCTTGATCTCATGACCTGGAAATCATGATCTGAGCTGAAATCAAGAGTCTGAGACTTAACCGACTGATCCACCCAGGGGTCCCTTGATACATGTATATATACATGTAGGAGATATATGTGGAGATTCATATATATAAGGAGATATGAGTTAATGTATTTCAAGCCTTTGGTATAGCAACTTGCGCATGAGAGGCACTCAAATAAATGAAAGCTCTTATTATTTATTATTGATTATAGATAGTTAAAGGAATAAGTAATGGTCAAAATGAACATTTGTATGCTACCTTGAAATGCAATGTTATCCCATAGACCGATGTTTAGAATAACAAATTTTAAAAAGTGCTTATTTTTGTAAAAGGCCTATTTAAACCATTTTGTTTATTTAATTACCCTGAAGCCCATGAGGTTATAAAAAGAATTTTCCCAACACTTTTTGAGGTCTTTAGTCTAATATCTAGGATGCTTTAAATTCATGTGCAGATTTGTCATTAAAATACTCTCATGAGGCTCTTGATGAATTAGAAGACTTTGCCTATTTCATCATAGTTAAACTTCCCTAATAGAAGATGGAAGTTCTCTAAGGCTGATGCAGTGTCCTATTTATTTTCTATACAGCACACAAAACACCATTCCTTTCAATGAACTCAATTTTCTCAGTATACCTCTTTCTGGGAGAATCTTGTTGAATTGGCACTGAATATTGGAGAGCATTAGTTTATTATGTGGGCTATCTTAGGTAGTTAAAGAAAATATATCAATATATCTCAACAAAGGTAAAAGCAAAAAAAAATTTCAAATAAAGGATGCTGAAAGATCTTCTCATTCTAAAACAGCACAGTTTCCAGAAGGTCTCTGTTTAAATTAAAATTTATTTTCCATTAATATATATTAATATATTATCCTAGTGAGGAGTACACAGGGCAGTTTGGTGATAATGGGGCATAAGGGGGATATAAATGCATTTAGAGCATGATATATAGTCTAAGAAGGGCTTATTTTAGTAATTCAAGCTGATAGATCC
>NW_019154086.1:40401784-40648388 GCF_002288905.1 Enhydra lutris kenyoni | reverse complement strand
AACTGGAAACTCTCATTTCCAGTTCTATGTGTCTTATATGTCTCCTGATGATGGTGGAAAGTTGGAGTCATACTCATCCCTGGAGCACCAGGGTCCAGGCTGGGCAGTGGGCATAGTCTCTGGAACTTCAAGCTATAGACAGATGCTGGGAAAGGAGCAATACTTATAGAAGTAGCCTCTTGTGAGAGTTTTTAATTCATAGAAAGATAAATACAATAAAGAGAGATTTCTAAAGTTGAAGAAACCAAAGAAAGACCAGCCACATAGAACTGGAAACTCTCATTTCCAGTTCTATGTGTCTTATATGTCTCCTGATGATGGTGGAAAGTTGGAGTCATACTCATCCCTGGAGCACCAGGGTCCAGGCTGGGCAGTGGGCATAGTCTCTGGAACTTCAAGCTATAGACAGATGCTGGGAAAGGAGCAATACTTATAGAAGTAGCCTCTTGTGAGAGTTTTTAATTCATAGAAAGATAAATACAATAAAGAGAGATTTCTAAAGTTGAAGAAACCAAAGAAAGACCAGCCACATAGAGATATCAAAAGCTTCAGAATCCAAGAAAGCTGGTGTAGAGGAAGATGGGAGCTATGAGCTGAAGCAATTCTCTTGAGTTGAGCTATTTGCCAAGTTGGATTTTTGTTGTTGTTCGGTTCGCTGTTTTTCTTACGTTTACTTACTTGTTTAAGGCAGAACTACACTTCCTATTGGAGATAAGAGAGCCTACTTCTTTAACATTCAATACATGTTCACTGAAAAGATCACTACCTGCCAGGCAATTTGTTAGGTGGCAGAGACACAATGGCAGCTCTATTCAGAACTGGTTCTTGCTCTCATAAAGTTCTCCAGTGAGTAAAAGGTATAAGTCATCATATGAATATGTAGTTGCATACAAATTAGCTGCTAATCATGAAAAGAAATGTGTTCTATTTCAGTAGAGAATAGGGTAACTGGATCCATCGTGGTGGTGAAGATGGTATGGAGGTAAAAATCAGGGGAAGCTTTCCCAAGGAAGTGGTTTGTTGTTTGTCTGTTTGTTTTTGTTTTTGCTGAGATTCCATAAATGTGTGAGCAAGCAGCAGCATTCCAAACAACGGGAATTCATGAGCACAAAGACTGGATAGAGCAGTGCAGCAGGACTCAGTAAGTGGAAGATGGTCAGGAAGGCTAGATCATGGAGACTAAGGGGAGGGGAGTACCTGGAGACCATGCACGAGGGTACTGGCCATCAAAGTGATCTGGATCCATATCCTAAGCTTATTAGATAATCATTGGAATTATTTAAGAAAGAATGAATGATCAGTTGTGTAATTTACAAGCATCCGTTTGACAACTCTGTGGTGACTCAAGGAAGATTCTTGGTAGGCTATCATCGTTCTTTGGCTATAAAATGATGGTGACTTGGATTAAAGTGAAAGCATTTGTAGCAGGATCCATGGTTGAATTGGGGAGATACTTAAGAGGTTTAACTGTCATGCTTCTATACTGGATAGAGTTGGGTGTGAGAGGAAGGGAGGTGTTAGAGTTGACTTGTGCATGGGATGCTGCCCTGGGAATTGAACAGATAATGATGCCCTTGTAAGTCTGATGGAGAAGATCACAGCACCATTTGATGTGTTGAAATACCAAGAGGAGGTGTCTAGGAGGCAGTTGTGGCTTTGAGATACTAATCTGTGAGTCTTCTCTCCATGGATGTCAACTGAAACCATAGGCTTGAATGAGATTTCTTAGAAAATATAGTTAGGAGAAAAGAGGCCTAAGCATAAGCTTGAAGAATCCCCATATTTAATAACTTAGCAGAAGGAGATACACTGGGAAGATACGCAGAAAAGAGAAAGACAAGCAGAGTGTGGCTCAACCAAAGACAAGAGAAAGGTGTTTCTGATAAAGAGAATATTAACAGAATAAAACCATGCTAAAAAGTTAGGTGAAGACAAGGATTTATTTGGGTATTATGGCCGTGATTAACCTTAGGGAACTCTTAGTGAGAGATGTTTTGGTGAAGGTAAAGGCCAGCTTTCTAACAGTGTTGGAGTCAGAAGGGGTCAGAAACAATGTCAGACATAAGTCTGGTTGCAGAATGTTAAGGTAATACTAGTAGTGGGATATAGGTCATAGGGAAATTGTTAAAAATTAAGCTGGCAGATGTTGAGCACATTCAAACCTGATCAGAGAAGATATGTGTGAGAGAAATCACTAGAATAAAAAGACGTTATAATTGAGAATGGAGAGTTGCTTACTATTATCTTGGAAAATCATTTGGAAGCAGAAGTAGATTACTGAGACACTAGTGAAGAGTAGCTTGGGCCTCTTTATTTGTGGTATATGCTATCTTTTTGGTCAGCTTTTTGAAAAATTTTAATTTATTTCTTTTCTCATTTTAAATTAATAGACGTTAATTCCTAACTTTCTATTTAGAATTTTGTATGACTTTTCTTAAAGAGGACCTCTCCTAATTTTGTATCAGTCAGCAAGTAGCCTGCTTCCACCCCATTTTGCAACTCAATTTTGGTCAACTTTATTATGTTTTCTAACAAAATGCACTAAAGTAGAACTTTACAGTCTAAAGGGGTTTCCTCTGCTGTGGTTTCTAGAATTCATTTTCCTCATTCTAATGCTCTGTTATTCTTGCTTGGGTTACCTTCCCTTTAAGTAGAACTAAGTACAGTATTTTACAAGAATCCTCCGGAGAACAATTTTCCTGGAGGTTTTCTTTAACATACAAGAACAATTCTGTGAGCTCAGCTAGAGCTTTGAAAGTTAAAGAGTTGAGGCCCCAGTTCACTAGTTTCAGAAGCAAGGCATCCATTCACTGTCATGATTTGCTAGCACCTAAGCAGCAGGAGGGATGGAAAGAGAAAGCAGACTGGATGGGTTCATCAGGCAGGGAGGAGAAACCTGTAAGCTCTATCCAAAATGTTGGCTGATATTGTCAAAGTAAAAATGGAAAGAGAGAGATCTGCTGCGTCATGTACCCTCACAATTTGACTTATAAATTTAGATAGTCTTAGACTGAGGAATGAGCTCAGTGGTCTGGGAAGTCATGTCCTTTAGTCCTTTATCCTAGAGAAAACATATGCTTCTGAACATGTCAGGCACAGCAGAGGAGTATTGCTACAGTAACCAGGTGACTTTCAGGATTGCGACAGTTTTTTTGTGCAAGGCAGCAGCCAGGAATGGCCCAGGGAAGCTACATCTACCGACCTCTCTAAAACTACCCTTTATCCATGCTTTGTCCATCTGGGGCCTTACCTAATCTTTACCATGTCCAGTGAAGAAGAAAGAAAAAATGAGTAGAATATTTTCATGGGAACTTCACTTTGGAATGTTATAGTACTTGAAAACTATCTAAGGCTCCGTGTAAAAATGTATTTGAATTTTAAGTGATTTTTTAAATAATTTAAAGACAAAATATACATTTTATGACAAAAATATATTTTATGATGTGTGTTTCAAATGGACAAGGCTCTATAGTTATCTAGTAATCGATCGGTAAATCACTCTGTCTATCGATCATCTGTCACCTCTATCATGATCAAGATGGCTGCCAGCGTAAGCACTTGGGCGAGTTGCTTCTTGACCTTCACTTTTCTGTTTCTACCCCTCTAAGTTACACTCCCTTTCTGTGCTGCCAGAGGACTCTGTCTTCTCTTTGTGCTTCCAGTGTCTACAGTATCTGTCCCACAGGAACTGCTCACTAACATCCACCAAATAAATGGGTACATTCTGAACTCTTATTTTTATAGGTAAGGAACAATACTATATGAAGAGGTCCCATTCTATTTTTCCCAGCTTTATTGAAGTACAGTTGACAACATTGTACTTATCTAAAGTATACACCATGATGATTTGATACATCATGAAATGATTGCCACAGTCAGGTTAATTAACACATCCATTGCCTCACATAGTTACTTGTTTATGTGTGTGTGGTGAGAATGGTTTAGATCAACTCTCTTGGCACATTTCAAGTATACAATACATATTATTAACTACAGCTGTGATATCCATTGGGTCCCCAGAACTATACATATTATGGCAAAAGGCTTATACTCTTTAACCTTCATCTCCCCATTCTGCCCCACTTCCTGACCTCTGGCAACTACCATCCTATTCTCAGTTTCTGTTAGTTAAAATTTTTTGTTTATTTGTTTTTAGATTCTGCACACAAGTAGGATCATATAGTATTTGTCTGTTTGGCTCATTGCTTTTACCTTAATTTTCTTCACATTCAACCATGTTTTCACAAATGGTAGGATTTCCTCCTTTCTCATGACTGAATGATATTATATATATTTGTATATACAGGACATCATTTTTGTCCTTTCATCTGCTGATGAACACTTTGCTTGTTTCCATGTCTTGAGTATTGTGAATAATGCTGCAGTGATGATGGGGGTGCAGAGATCTTTTTGAAATAGTGGTTTCATTTCCTTTGGTTATATACCCAGAAATAGTATAGCTGGATCACATAGTTGTTCTATTTTTAATTTTTTGAGTGACCTCCATACTGTTTACCAACAGGACTATACCAATTTACATTCCCACCAACAGTGTAGAGGGCTTCCTTTTTTCTCCACATCCTTACCAACTCTCGTTATCTTTTGTCTTGTTAATGGTAGTCTTTCTATCAAGTGTGAGTTGATATCTTATTGTGGTTTTGATTTCCATTTCCCTGATGATTAGAGCTGTTGGGCATCTTTTCATTACTTGTTGACCATTTGGAAGTCTTCTTTGGAAAGATGTCTTTTTAGTTCCTTTATCCATTTTTAAATCAGATACTTACTGTTATTGTATTATATGAGTTCATCATATATTTTGGATATTAACCCTTTTATTAAATATATGGTTTGCAAATCTTTTCTCGTGTTCCATAGGTTACCTTTTCTATTACATATTTTTTATTTATCATTAAACAATGCTTTTAAATGATTTAATCCTAAAATTATTGACTATATATTTTTTTCTCTTGAAATGAAATGAGCTCTTTTTTCTCCCTGTAAGATATATCTATACCATGGAATCTTAAAACCCTCTGCAAGCATGAACATAGATGCTCTCAATTTTAAAGTTTAGTATAATTTATTTCTTTAGTTAAATACCTGTTGTGACAAATAGCAGATATATTAATAAGGAATCTTTTGAGTCTTTAACACAAATCAACTTAAAGGAAAAAAAAAAGAGGGCTTTTTAATTTTTTTGTAATTAAAATTCTAGGAGTAAATCAGTCTCCGGACACATTTGGATCCAGGGTCCCCTGACCTCCTTTCTCTTCCCTTTCTCCCTCTTGCTCCTCTCACCCCATCCATTGATTCTGCTGCCCTTTGTACGTTAGTTTTACTTCTCATAAAGATTGTTTCCATCAGGGATATAATAACATGCAGTATTATTCGGAATTATAATATTGCGATCATGTATTATGATATATTTAATATAATTACAATTAACATATGATATTAATTGTATAATAATATATACTTTGATATGTTAATATTGATATTAATAACTAACATGCTAATATTGTATATTAATAGCATAACATAATTATAACATAATGTTAATATATATTATATAATTAATGTGTAGAAATGTAATTAAGATCATTATATATTTATTCTATGAGATTTCCTACATAAGTCAACATTGTATTATGAGCATAATTTAATTAATGTAACCTTATGAGAATTTCTTCATGCCATTAAATTTCTGTGAAAAATTTTTAATTAGATCTATTTAATAAACTAGCTTACAAATGCAATGCTTTTGCAAAAATCTTCCTTTATTATTGGAGAAACATAGTTTTTAAATTTAAATATGCTAACTCCTTTTTGGTTTATGCTTGATATAGGCAGGTTTTGTGGGGTTTTTGTCTTTTTTTTTATGAGTAAATTTAAGAAGAATGTAGAGGCTGAAGAATAATAATATCCTATTCTTTGTATATGAAAATGGCAGTCCTGACCTGCCATTAGTCGGGGCACTTATGCCCATGATAGATTTTTCCGGATCCATCTGCTTTTCCTTCCAGGCACCCCAGGCTTCTCAGGACGAAAGGCATAATCGGCGGTCTCAGAACAGAGCAACGCTAATGAGGATGACCCTGACCTCATGAGAATAGTGTTCTGACCCCCTGACCCAAACAGAAATAGAAAATCTTGAGTAGTACATTTAAGAGTAACTTTGGGATTAGTTCTATGAGTATAAAGATAAATGAGAAAATAAATTCTACTCACAAGGAGAGACACTTGGATAATTGTATGATATTTGAAACATAAAACTTAAACTGAAAACTATTACCCTTGTAAATTGAATTACATTATCATTCCTTTTAACTAACATCAGAATTACCTCTCCTTTAATATTTCCTTAGTTAATAAGAACCAAATCTTATAATAATTAAGGCTACTAAAAAGTCTTTAAGCCTTTTTCTTTTTAAGAGAGACATTTATTATTCATTTATTAGGTCTATGTGAAACATTTGGTGAAAGTGTGTTAGTTTTAGAAATTTCAATTGAAATATATTGATTATTGAGATATATATAGGTTGTAATTAAATATTGCCAAATATTTCTTTCCCACTAAATATTATGAAGACTCTTTAATCGATAATTAAACACCTACTATGCATCTTATCTCTATTAATAATGATCATTCTGAATTATTCTCTTGAATCTGTTTTACTAAAATCCTTGCATATGAATTCATTAATATTTTAATTACCTGATGGTAAATTTATATCAGAAACTTAAAATGTATTATCTCTAGATACAAATTATATGAAAATATACAGAATGAAATTATTGTTTATCTTTTTTTGCTTTGGTAAGAGATAGGGTTAATTTTCATATAAATTATAGTCATTTAGAGGCAATATGTTTATTAGTGATTGAAGTAAGAAACGCAACTGTGAAATGGTCTGAGAAAAGCAAAATTCTTATTTTTCTCTTTTAAAAGAGTAAAACAATTGCCTCCATGAGGACTGGTTGTACCATTTCACTATTTGTCCAATTACTTTTTTTTTTTTAATGGCAGCTTCAACTCTGAATTACCCAACAATGTATGAAAGCAAGGTACTTCTTGACCGTGGGCGTCAATTTTCACATAGGACATAAAACCAGAGTCCTGGTATTTTCTGGAAGAGTGGAGTCACTAGCTCCAGTGTCCTAGCCAAATTTCAATTTGGGTAATTGCATTCTGCTTCCTTCAAAGTTCCCTGGTTGGTTCCGTTAGATAAGGAACTCCACACCATGCCTGAACAGTTACAGAATGTGGCAGTGCTCTGGGAAATGGTTACCGGGTTTGCTCCTTAGATAGGTGAATGACACTGCAACACACACACACACACACACACACACACACACACACACACACATATGCAGATGCGTTTACACACTCACAACTACTAATACATGAGTGGTGAAGTGAAAACTCATGTGAAAGGCATGCTTTTGTACACATCCACATTTTCATAGGCCAGATTCCATTGTATCACCAAAAACATGGAACTAGGTAAGGTCTCCATCAGTACACACACAAAAATTCCAGTTATTGAAGAAGGCAATGATGGTTTAATTTTTAGGAGTCCATTATGTTATAACTAAAGCATACCACATAAAAAATAAAACAGTAACTTACTGGAGAAGAAGAAATTATATGTTGGAGGCCCCATCTTATGGCTCTAAGGATAGCCCAACTGATAAAAACATTACTGTGCCTTCCTTTAAGAAAGCTTCAATGCATGTGTAGCAATTTTTTAAGGAGATTTCCAGTAACCTATAACTACCCCAAGTTACTATTCACAATAAGAAGAGCAGAATTTTAGAAGTCTCCCTAAAGAGAGTAATAGCAGGATTTAGTTCCTAGTGGATTACAGCCCACATTATGAAACTACTGCACATTTGGCACAATTATGCACCACTGGCAGCCTTTTCTCAAAGGAAGCCTCATGTTAAATGAACACTTAGAATCATTTTGGAACTCATGCATCTTGCAGCTAACACTGTGCTAAGTTAAGCATCTAACACCATGCCCATCTGGTAGAGAGAGAATATCAGGGCTGCAATATCATCAGTCCTTTCCCCTTAAAAGCTTTGATTTCATTAAAGGTGGCCTCTCAAAGTGCTTTAGAAAATGAGCTACTCTGTGAAATGTGCTGAATAGGACAGAGGGGCATTGAGTACATAAATTACTGTCTTACCCATTGTCGTTTTTAAGGTTTCACAGGATCATGCAGGTTGGCTGTTTTTCTGCTTTGTTTTCCTATGAAGCCTGTCTAGCAGATATTCCGTGGGAGCCGAAGGGTTGAGGAATATGCATTTGCAGCGAGATGTTCTGGCCATTACTCTCTGGTGTGTGATTGGGATCGGAGATTTCAGAAGAGAATTTGGAGACCTCAGAAACAAAATACAGGCTTCCATTCCCTTCCAGAACTAAGCATTTGGAAAACTGAGTTTCAAAGAATGAATATAAGTTTATTTCCTACTGTCTCTACTCTCACTACAAAATGGTGTTTTAAGAACTCTGACACAAATGTTTTACAAAAATACGTAATCACACAGCCACAAACCACATATTCTAGCCCCATCCACCTTGCAATCATACCTATTTGGAACACGGTACAAAACATAAACCAAGCATTAACACGTCTGCGAAGACAACCAATCAGGCGAAATTGAAATTGACTTGTACTTACCACAAAGCCTCCAGAGCTACTGCTCAGAGATGATTTATTTAATTTATTTTATTGAAATGATTTATTTTTGCTTAATTCACAATTCCCTGAACTTAGTGATCCAGCTTCAAAGTCAAAATTAAGAATAGCGGGGCACCTGGGTGGCTCAGTGGGTTAAGGCCTCTGCCTTCAGCTCAGGTCATGATCCCAGGGTTCTGGGATCGAGCCCCACACCGGGCTCTCTGCTCTGCGGGGAGCCTGCTTCCTCCTCTCTCTCTGCCTGCCTCTCTGCCTACTTGTGATCTCTGTCTGTCGAATAAATAAATAAAATCTTAAAAAAAAAAATTAAGAATAGCAACTGCAGGTGGGCTGCCATAACCTAGTCTATGAATATTAGTGGAAAGTGATAGCATTCAAAATTTCAAAAGCTACAGCAGCCTTTCATTTGCATGGTTTATTTTGCCTAGAGTAGATTCCAGGGGGATAAAGTAAAATAATCTTGGCCATCATCCTTTTTTTCTTATGTCCATGTGCTAATTTCCAAAATACAAAGTTGGAATGGCCAAACACATATATGTAAGTTTTACTCCACGTTTCTCTTCGTATCTCTATTTGGCTTTGGCTTGTTAGTTCATCTCTCAGTTTATTTAACCATTCAATAAGAATGGTAATCATTGTTCATAGAAACAGATCATGGAAAAAGTTGATGTTTCAACAGATTTTAAACTTATAATTATATAAGAATTTTTTATTTCTATTGAATAAAATAAAGTTAATGATCTTAACTGAGCAAGGCTGTATTTTAAATATTAGGAGACTGTATTTTAGAAATATTTCATTTGAATTAAAGTAGATTTTTAAATGTTGATAATTTCATGTTGAATTTTCATTCTTTCTGGGGATGAGCTTACCCAGATTGCACAATCCTCAAGAGTTCTAAATAGCTTATATTATACTCCACAAAATATGTCAGTTTCATTTATTTCCTATTCTTTTAGTAGAACCTGGAAGAATACAAATTAAAACAAAACAAAACTAAACAAAAAAATGGACACTACACTTGTTTGTTTTTATCTTATATTCATGTATTAATTTTCAAAATACACACTTATAAACAGATTTTAATATATATTGTATCTATACTTTATGTTGTATTTGTCATTTTTATTTCAAATCTTTTTTGTGTTTGGATTATTGATTCTATTTTTTTGGCCTCATGAATTCTTCATTTCACCTTTTTCCAAATGAAAACACATATTTATATTATTATAATTTCAAAATATAAGTGAACGCTCACTGTATACATTTTAAATATTAAGAAGCTGATTAATCAATAAATAAAAGTTCCTTTTAACCCTCTTTACCCTTATTAAATAGTCATCACTCAAGAGACCGTCAACACACAACTCCTGGACTTCAGAGTTCTGTGAACCAGGGACTGGTCTGGGTCTCTTCTTTCACACCTTTTGAATAAGAGTGCTTCCACTCGCTACCTTATGTTTGTCCCACCATTGTATATTGGGTGTTTTGGGAGCTGATAACCTATCTCCTTAGTTCACAGTTTTTTGCGGGTTTTTTTTGGTTTTGTTTTGTTTTGTTTTTTAAGATTTTATTTATTTATTTGACAGAGAGAGAGACAGCGAGAGAGGGAACACAAGCAGGGGGAGTGGGAGAGGGAGAAGCAAGCTTCCCACAGAGCAAGGAGCCCCATGCAGGATTCGATCCCAGGACCCTGGGATCATGACCTGAGGCAAAGGCAGATGCCTAATGACTGAGCCACCCATTCTCTTCAGGTTGTATAAATCTTTTGTGTTTTACAGTTTGTTTTTTAAATTAAGACCTATTCTCAAGGAGCTTATACTTAAGAATCACACACTGAGGAGCCTCCTGTGCAAGTGCGCATAACTTACATTTGAACCTGTACCTGAAACCATGATGGGATGAGATCTGGGGGACCTTAAAGAGTAGGTAAATTATTTTACATGTGGGATGAGTGTGGGTTTTGTAACCAGAGGGAAAACTGTGTCAGGCTGTATTTTATAAAATCAGACACTGCAATATTTCTGGCCCTACAAATTTTTCCAGACCTTGTCATCCCTCAGTGAAGAATTACAGTCGATTTCCCATATCTTTGAAACTAGATGGAACTTTGTGGCTATTCTGATTTAATAAAATGTGGTGGAAATGATGCTACATGACTTTCGATTCTATCTCATAAAGTAATATGGCTTCCACCTGGCTCTCTGCCTTTTGGGACACTCACCCTTTGAACCCAAACACAATATCCCAGACCACATCAAAACATCATGTATAGGTGTTCTGCCTGGTAGCCTCAGCTCAAATCCCAATTGACAGACAGCAACAGTTGCCAGACATGTAAGTGAATACGCCTTAAGATGATTCTAGTTCCCAGCAACCAGGCCATTTCTGCAGATGCAAAACAGAGGAGAGAAGTATGCCACACTAAGTACTGCATAAGTTATAGACAAACTTTTTAGCAAAATAAATTTGTTTAAGTCATTGATTTGGGATGGGGGGCTGTTGGTTTTTCCATACAGATGAAGATAGCCAGAATAGATCACAAACTATTTTAGATAGCTGATTAGAAATGTATGAAAATAAATCTGAGCTAATTTGGCATGCCTTCATCTAGAAGACTCAGAATTATTTATGTATTACCTAAGCCTTACTAAACCTGGTTTTGGGGGTATCAGACTACTGTCTTAAGACCTTTTATCAGTGCCGTAGGACCAGAGAAGACCAGACCTAGGCTTATGTGTGAATGTACTTAGGGATAAAGTTTCCCACTCTGTATGTATATGTACAGAAGGACATGTATATTCTCACTTTAATTACAATATAAAGAGACCAGTGCTGGGGCAGGAAATCAAAACTCAAGGAGAGACTGAATGAGTGAGCAAGTGAGTTTGTAAAGGGAAAACTTTTTTCTTCCCTTTAGTGTAAGGGCTACTCTTGCCTAAATCGAAACACAAAGATGCCTGGAGTCCTACTGTGGTGATAGTTTTGGGAGGGAACTGCCCCCACTCATGGTAAAGCTGAGTTTTGTCTTCTAGCAGTGGGGGTGAGATGCCTCTGGCTTATTGAAGTCAGAACCATTCCGGGGAGAGCACATGGACTGGTGTAGTATTGCTTTCTGTTTTGAATTTCCCTTCCGGTGTTTCTAAACATTCAACAAAGTTTCATGAGAAATTGTTTCCTGATCTTTGCTCTCCTGAGCCTATACAAACAAGGAAAAAGACCTGTTCTATACTTGCAGGAAGTAGATAAACAGATATTAGTGTTTGATACCAGAGGAAAGACAGCAATACTAGTCTCTAGTGAAAAGTGGTACATAGTAGAGCAGCCATCTGGTGAAGTTCATCAGAAGCAAAAGAAGCATTTTGGTTGCATGATGCAGAGATTGGAACTAACTAATTGCAAAGTTCCATAATCAAGTCTGATTAAGCAGCACTCCAGGAAATTCTTGTAGAAAGCTAATTTATGTCAATAAAGCTGCTGAGAAGACTTTTGATACAATTGTGGATTTTAACAGTTAAATACACCACATACTAGATGTTTGACCATCTGTAAAAACATCTCTCTCTCTCTGCCTCTGTTTTCTGCTAAGAATAGTGATGTCTAGCTCATGGAATTAATGAGGTAGTTAAATGAACTACTGTAGATGCACTACAGTTGAGGACTTCTCTAACCAATCATTAAAATAAATCCCACAATTAAAGTAAATGTAACAAAATCATGAAGCACTCAGAAGAAAATAAGGATCTTTTTTCTAATCTTAGGTTTGGGAAGGATTGTCTAAACATAATACTAGCAAGAGAAAAAATTAATTCGATTTACACCAAATTAAAAAAAAAGCCTCTTGACATTAAAAATTAAAAGGGAGGGGCACCTGGGTGGCTCAGCAGGTTAAAGCCTCTGCCTTCAGCTCAGGTCATGATCCCAGGGTCCTGGGATCGAGCCCCACATCGGGCTCTCTGCTCAGCAGGGAGCCTGCTTCCCCCCCTTCTCTCTGCCTGTCTCTCTGCCTACTTGTGATCTCTGTCTGTCAAATAAATAAATAAAAAAAAATTAAAAGGGAAAATGAAAATAGGAAATACATCAACAAAGAGGATAAGAGCTGAAGATCGATAATTTATTTAAAATTAACATAAATATTCCAGAAAGTATAATAGTATGTTCAAACTCACTGGTAAAGAAATGAATTTCAAAATGCTCCCATGGAGATTATTCTATTATCAAATCTCAGCTGAATAGAGTAGGATGATAGTGGAGCTTTCTTATGTTGATGGAAGGTGGGATAAATTGGTGAAAACATTCCAGATTCTAGAATTGTTCTAGAATCTAGAGAATAATTTGACAACATGTAAGAAAAACTGCAAAATGGTACTGTGGTTGATCCCACATTCCACTTATAAGAAGATATTCTGAGGAAATAGAAACACATAAAAAGATCTACATATGATTCTCTTACAATGCTTAAATAAATAATACATAATACATATAACTATAGTATAATAGTTCAAATACTCTGAGTATAATAGTGACGTTACTAATACTGTATGACACTGGCATTACAAACTCTCAGAGTGATAAGACAGACTGATAGTAACATGTTCTTCAGAGAAAGAATAAGTGACAAAAAGAGGAAACTATAAAACGATTCCAAAAGATGCGTGAGGAAAATATTGGAATAAAATGTAGCAAAATAAATATGATGAATTTTTAGATAACTTTTTTCTCCTTTAATTTTTCTATGTTACAATTTCTTTTCAAAGAATTTACATTACTTCAAATTGGGAAAAGTATTTGAATATTAGAGTTCATAAAAATGTTGTAATAAAACACAGAAGATAACATTTTAGAATTTTCTAAACACTTTGCTTTACAGATTAAATTGCTATTAAAGTGTATTAAAACTTGTTCTGCTGGAATGACTGTAGGTCTTGTATGTTCTAAGTATCCCTAGTAAAATTACAATTGAAAAGTTTCAACTCTTGAATAAGGAGGGGAATGAGAAACCTGGGCTTCCAGTTACGGAGTAAATTACAGGGATGAAAGGTACAGTTTAGGGAACAGAGTTGATTTAGTAACAGCATTGTTTGGTGGCTACACTTGTTGTAAGCATGGCATAATATATAGAGTTCTCCATCACTATGTTGTACACCCAAAACTAATGTAACATTGTGTATCAACTTTTCTTCAGTTAAAAAAAAAAAAAAAGATATTCAGTTGATAAATTCCCATTGGTAATAAGAGAGCTGACTTTTAGTATCAAAGTATATCTGAAAACTGCTGAACTAAAATGTTACCTGATAGAAGAGTCAGAATTAAGGACATTAATTTTGTTTCAGTTGCTTAGACAACCATTTCCTTTCACTATATGCTCAGATGGTAACTCATTTAGAACCTGTGTCTTGGGATATCTGGACTCCCCAACCTCCCCTACCTTCCATAGCAGGGGATCAGACAGAGTAAAAGTGACTAAAATGGCAATATATATGATAGGCAAATTTAACTCTAGCTTAAAAAATTATAACCTGGCAGAATATTGACATTTACCGACAATTCAATATTAAATACCAGTAATTTGAAGGGTGACATCAGCAAGATGGCAGACTAAGAGAACCCAATGTTCATTGTTCCAACAAAAACAACAGTGAGTACACAACGACATGCCAAAGAAAATAACTCTGGGAGAGCTCTGGAGTACAGCAGGAGAGCTGGAGGAACACTATGGAGCACTTCTGGGTATAAATCCTAAGGAAACAAAACTTTAGGATCTTGAAAAGATTTCTGTACTTCCATGTTCATTTCAGCATTATTCACAATAGCCAAGATATGAAACAACCTAAATGTCTGACAATGAATGAAGAAAGAAAGAAAATGTGGTGTATACATACACACACAGGAATATTACTCATTCTGAAAAAAGAAGGAAATCCTGTCATTTGTAACAATGTGAATGAATGTGGAGAGCAATAATATAATGTTAATATATTATACTAGATATTAATGTATATAATATAATAATAAGTATGATAAGCCCAATTTAGAAAGGTAAATACTGCATGATCTGAGTTATATGTAGAATCTAAAAAAGGTGACTCCTGTAAGGAGAGAGAAGAATGGTAGTGTCCAGGAGCTGGGAGGGAGGGGTATATGCAGAAATGTTGGTCAAGAGGTACAAAGTTGCAGTTATGCAAAATGAGTAAGTACTGGAGATCTAATGTACAATAAGATGACTGAAGGTAACAATACTCTATCTTATACTTGGAATTTGCTAATAAAGTAAATTTTAAGTGCTCCTAGCAAACCAAAAACGTGGTAAGTATCTGAAGTGATGGATATGTTAATCAGCTTGAGTGTGGTGATTATTTCACAATATATACATATATCAAATCATCAAATTATATGCCTTAAATATATATTAATTGTCAAGGAAAAATATCAAATAGCAATATATTGAATTTTACATATATAAGATAGAATGTTTAACATTTACATATATGTACACATTTATGCATGTGGAAAATCAACTTCCAAAAATACATTTTAAATGAAATTATTTAAAATATGTATATTTTAAATGTCCAAAATGTTCTTTAAGTATGCATTTGGTTTAAAATGTTCCAAATTTTTTTACATCTCATGGTTGTCAAATAAAAACTTGAATGAAAAATTTGAAGGTTGGGGCACCTGGGTGGCTCAGGGGGTTAAAGCCTCTGCCTTTGGCTCAGGTCATGATCCCAGTGTCCTGGGATCGAGCCCCACATCGGGTTCTCTGCTCGGTGGGGAGCCTGTTTCCTCCTCTCTCTCTGCCTGCCTCTCTGCCTACTTGAGATCTCTGTCTGTCAAATAAATAAAAATAAAATCTTAAAAAAAAAATTTGAAGGTTGAGAGTAAATTTAATCCTCAGATCAATTTCCTAGTTGTTCAAAATGTTTTGATGCCGATCCAGCTGTGTTTGAGGGACAAAGAAAGCCACTACTCCTCCATCTTAATTTCCTCAATGGATTTCACCTCTTGGTTGGGGATGAACTAAAAAAAAAAATTAAAGGGGAACATGTTAGAACCATAATGTGGACTTGAGCACCTCAAAGTACATTTTTTTTCTTTTCTTTTCTTTTCTTTTTTTTTTTAGACTTCTTTATTTTAGAGAGGGAGAGTTGGGGGAAGGGACAGAGGGAGTGGAAAAGGAGAGAATCTCAAGCAGACAATGTGAGGCTCCATTCCATGACCCTGAGATCATGACCTGAACTGAAACCAAAAGTCAGATGCTTAACTGACTGAGCCACATAAATGCCCCTAAAGTACATTTTCTAATTGCAGATATATTCTTACTTATGCATCCAAGATACACATGTCTACACATAAGAATATAACTTTTTAATTCCTCACTTATGAGAATTTTTGTGAGCTAGCCAAGGTATTACAGAAAATACACATAAACACATTTGTAAGTGAATACTGCAACTTTGATGTTTTAGATGTAATAAAATATTGTTATTGTAGATTACATTAACTAGAATTTTTATCCAGATAAGGTCTTAACATCACTGGCATCTTTAGAAGCCTAAAAGCCAATAACTTGTCCCTTACCCAAGTTTATCAGAAAAGGAAAGCTAAGGCCAATTATAGACCTTTATTATTTATATAGCTAATATTGGAGAATGTGGTTTATATTGGCAGGCAAGTGAGATATTGACTATCACTTTCAGTAATAAGCATATTTACCCATCTAAAGATAGGATTAGTCTCAGGGTGACCTTACCTGTGTAAAATTCCTGCCTTGGAAGACCAGAGCTAAATTTATGCTCACCGTGGGCAACTTCCTCAACGTGCTTGACACTGGTATATTTAAGGGCTTTAATCTATTTTACTATACCTACTGCTACTAATGAGTAATTAAAAATTGTAGATAGGCAAATTAATGTGCTTGCAGTTATTTTGTCTACTTGATGAAAGATTTTAGTAGTATGTGCTTCAAATTAACAGAATATTAATAAATGATCCATATGCATTGATTATGGCTAATCAGAAACAAATCTGATCTCTAAGTGCACTTCATTTTGACAGTTTATATATGGAGAATAAGAGTATTTCAACAGAGGCTGGAAAATACATGCGGGGTGTTTACAAAGGAGAGTCCGTGATTGTGAGGTGTTACATTTCTGATATGGGCAATCCACTTTCTCTGTGTGTTGATTTTACTACCATAGTGATCGAAAACACTACTACAGAGAGGGAAGGAGAAAAACTGAAACATGTGTTTAAAAAAGCAATTTTTGTGGTTAAAGAAAATAGTAGGTGAAAAGGTGATGAAAATAGAAGTATGATTGAAACTAGAGAAAATGTCGAGAGAGATTTACAAGGTTTTTTAGACAATTTTGAGGGATTCTAGATCTTGTATCTATTGCATAGTATATATTGACCTCCTAGATCCCATGACCTCTGCTTGCTAAGGGAATTTCTTTTTCATCCTCCCCATTTACTGGACCTTGAGTTCATCCACATTGATTTAACACACCATCATCTAAAGAATGTGATAAGTTGGTGTTTCTATCTGTCAAGGGACCAAGGAGATGAAAACAAGGCTTCACCAAAAGGTGTAATTTTAGGTTGATACCCCTGCATTTTTCTTAATTATTTCTGACATTTTATCTATTTCACCATGAGCTTCCTTGGAGGTTACAGATTAAAAAAAATGTTCTTCATGACCCAGAAGAAGAAATACATCTTCTCTTAATAAATCCCACCTGAAATCATATAGGGGAAGGAAAGAAAGAGTAACAGTTCACATTTATCACTTGTGCTCTTTCATTTGCTAAACTCTTTTTGGAACCTGAAACACAGTTTCTTTTCAGCATGAAGGGGATTCCAGATAAAATGTGAGTCTCGGAGAAAAAAGCAAATATTTTTGGACAAACTATATAAGGAGCTGTCCAAGGAAATTGCAATGTGAAAACTGCAGGCTCTGTCTGTCCTTATCCTAAGTTCTCTGAGGATAAAACAGCATTTTAAAATCATTGTTTCTCTAGCATTTGGCATTTATCATATAGTGGGTATTCAGTGAGTAGACTTGAAATATTTTGAGTTTTATATGGCATTTTATTTTTAGTTAAGAAAGCATGAATCTTTCAGAAAAGTAATATGCTAAACCAGAACAACAAGCATAAATCAATGACAACCAGAGAGGTGTCTCTATTGCACACCACAATTAGGACCTAGAAAGTTAGTGTTTGTGGTATATGATAGAGGATGTTGTTGAATCCATGGTTTAAAACTTCGAAGCACACCAAAAATATTGAGTCAAAGGCAAAAATGCACTCTTTGTAAATGGTCTATTTTTCTTGGCTTAAGAAGTTAGGGGAGATGGCAGAACTTCAAAGACGCACCAGTGAGCTTTGCTTCCTGGTTATTTGTACCTTTGCATTGTCCCTTTTATGTTGAATCTAGGCAAGCTCTGTATAAGAGAATGCAGTGGAAATGACTGCAACTTTTTAAAATCTTAAAAAAGTTTTAAATTTTTATTTAAATTTCAAATGACTGTAACTTTTAAGGTCAAGTCCTAAGAAGCATAGTAACTTCCTTTTTCGCTTTCTCAGAAGAAGCACCCTTGGGGAAGCCAGGCACCATGCAAGTAACCTGCCAATCCTGAGCCCACCATACTGTGAATGAGTCCAAGCTAGCCACATGGAAAAGTCTCTGGAGAGATAGAGATGCCAGCCTGCTTCACATCATTTTAGCCTTCTCAGCTAAGGCAGCAGCCTTGTAGATGAAGTAAACCAAATAGGTAGTTACGCTTAAACTTTGAATCGATTGTGAAATCTGTTGGGAATTGGAATGGGGGGAAGGAATATTAAAGGAATAGCTTAAAGGAAGTTCAATTGCTATGAATCAGAATACACTCATAGTATATTCTTCAGATAGAAAAATCTAAAGAGGTACACTAGATCAGAAAGTTTCCAAAGGCAGAGATATTCATAAATTTAGGTATAAATCAAGAAGCTTCTATAATTCTATTATTTTCTATTTCCACAAGGCATTTTCAGATTTCAATTTATTGTATTTTCAATAAGCTCTCCTTGTACAGGTTTCTGTTAAGAGTAGGTATATGTTATTGAAGGCATATATATTTTTTCTGATATATGTTCAGAAATGCAGATCAACTGACATATAAAGCTTCTCCTGCTCTGACAGATTACAGGAAGCCAGGAGACCAAAATAATATCATATGTATGAGCAAATATTTTACTAATTACTTCTTTATTTATAGGTCAAGACTAAACATGATGACAAGTATGCTCAGCAACAGATATGATATTAAACAAGAACCAAAAGAAAGAAAATAATTTATTGGAGAATACATTTTTCCTACTGATTGTTTTTATTAATTGGTTCATTCAAACATGTATTTATTCAACTTTAATCAAGTACCCATTATCTGTTAAGGATGGTACAAAGTGTAGAAGATATAACTGGAAAGAGGACAGGGAAAAGTCCTCTGTCCCCAAGGAGACTACAACTAAGCTCTAAAGCTGGTGAGTAAGGGCAAGTAAACAGACAAACGGGAAGCCAACATAAATCTTCAAGATGTCAAATACTGAGGCACATTAGAAATTCTAGGTAATCCTCACATACCTGTTGATAATAGAATCCTGGAAAAAAAATATTCCATATCATTTGAGTTGTGAAGGCAATTCATTATTAAAAATAGACACTGACGTGCATGTATGAATGGTTAGATTTTTCTCTTTCTCTTTGTGTGTGTCTGTATTTAGGCCAGTAGTCGTATTATATTTGTTCCATTTTCTTGTTCTTTGACCATGCCAGCAATTTGGTAAGGGGCAGTAATATTGGTAATCAAAGTATTAAGACTTCATTCTGCACATTTTCTTTTGATTTATTTTCTGATTTTAACTTTCTCTTCAGATATGTTTAAGCTATTAATTAACCTTCCATTGAGTTCCTAATATCATTCACTGTGTTTTTTAGTTCCAAAATGTCTGTTTGGTTATTATTTATAGTTTTCATTTCCTGACAACATTATAAATTTTCTTGTGTATCTTCTCAAACATATAAATATAGATATGCTGCTGTATGCATCACATTACTCTGCTATCTTAACACACTCTGATTGTATTTCAACTGACTCTTGTTTCTACTGGTTCTCTTTCATTTGTTTCCTTTTAATGTACAGTTAATTTTTTTTTCAATTTTTTTAAATTTATTTATTTGAGAGAGAGAGAAAGAGATCACAAGTAGGCAGGGAGGCAGGCAGAGAGAGAGGGGGAAGCAGGCTCCCTGCTGAGCAGAGAGCCCGATGCGGGGCTCGATCCCAGGACCCTGAGATCATGACCTGGGCGGAAGGCAGAGGCTAAGCCACTGAGCCACCCAGGCGCCCCTGTACAGTTAATTTTGATTGAGGGTCAATTATTCATATGAAACGTCATTGTAATATCTGAGGTTTCTAGATAGAATTCACACCTGCTCCTGGTGAGCGGCCAGGACTTTTGCAATCCAAGCTAATCTAATTGTACTCCGGGTTTTCGATATTTTAAAGCTAGGCTTTGGTACGTGCTAGGGATAGTTAACTTCCAGTTTCCCCTTCATTCCGAGATAATAGCCTTTCAGGGCCTGTCTTCAGAGAGTGCTCATGAAGATATTTACCAAAACATACTCTTTAGCCAGACACTGGCATCCAGAAGTGATCCTCCTGGTTTAGAGGCTGATGGAACTTTTGTTCTGTTTTGCTCAATGGAAGCTTCTAGTACAAAAGTGATAACCTTCCCAATGCAGTGCCATCAGTCTGGGGATCCTTCTTCCACTGACTTGCGGCCTTGTGAGCCCTTGCTGCCTTTTTAGTTTTCTGATGTACTGAAGCATGTTTGAAAAAATGTTTTATCTGGTTTTTCTGGTTGTTTTCCGTGGGAGGGTTGGCTCAAGTTGCTTATTTTGACAAGATTTAGAAGATTTCTTATTTCTTTGCATTCTTCTAAAAATTCGAAGGAAAAATAGAAAATAAGTTAATTCTTATTCAGAAAGTTCGTATGTCCTTTTTCAGGAGGAGATTAAGGTATTCCTTTGCACAAAGAAATTTTTAGTTGTTTTTACTTAATTGTTCACAGGCTTTATGCCCAGATCCTCTGGACACAGATCAAGATTGGCAGAACTTCCATGTTCAATACTCTGCTCTTTCTTACATGTGAATTATTAGTTAAGAACAGAGTAAGATCATTCGCAAAACTCTTCATTAATAGATTTTATTTTAAAATGAAAGTTCAGGGGTTTTGTGGGGGGGCTTGTTTTTTTGTTGTTGTTGTTGTTTGTTTATTAATACACAATAGAAACTAACTCTGGTTGGCAAAGTCTTGGGTGGTTCTGAGGATCTCAAAAAGGGTACCTCATGGATAGATTCCTCAGAGGAACAATGATCCAAACATTTTTATACATTGGGTCTCTCTCATCAAAACCCTTGTTTTGCCTTGGAGTCCTATCAACAAGGAAAAGTACTGCAATGTTTTTTATGTAACCATTTACTGTGACTTCGTTCTTTTCCTAGTGCTGTTACTGTTGCCTCACTTATGGCCTGGCTGTAACAACATTGCAGGGTCAATATCATACTTTTCATATTACACAGAATTTAAATAAGTTGTTTCCCTGGAGTCAGAAGAATATGAGTAATATTGAACTTTTTTTGGAGGGAAAAAATGGGTTTAAAAAGAGTTTAAATCATGTTCCTAAGGTCATGGGATCAGTACATGGCAGACCGGTATTTCCACTTGGACTTAAATCCTTCCCACCACATTATCTCTTTACATTTGGGGACAGCTTGTTTTCATGAAATTCAAAAGGAAAAGTTATGATAAAAAATAGGATCTCTCTGTTCACCTTAAAAGATTAAAAGAATGATATAAAATTGAAAGCAATCTTGCTGCTGTGTTCATTTTGTCACCTCATCTTCAGAACTGTGATCTGTATTGGGTTGTATCTACCTTACAGGAATGACAATAGCTTTTAAAAATGGACACAAAAGAAAATAGTATAAAAATATGTGTATACCAGAGTACAACTATTAAATCATATTACGGGACATCAAGAGAATGAGATTTACTACTGCTGGGGCATAATGTTAACCATTCATTAGTTAAAGCAAGTCATTAAAGCTCATTAATAAAGACATACTTTTTTCAAATGTGTACAGATCTCTTTAGGGAAGCTTCTAGATTAAAAATAAATTTTATTATTTTAGCTGAGAGCAGGCCTTTCTAAAGTCATAGAAATTATATCGCTAATTAGTAGTGTTAGTTACCAGTAATGCTAGCAATCCCTTAAGGACAAGCTAATGTTTTTTAGCCAAGCTTCTAAGAATTTGAATATCCTTGACTGGTTACTTTCTTTGTGCTTAGCTCCTGAACATTCTTCAAAGTCACCAAATCTCATAGGTAAGTATTATTTTTACTTCATATGGCTTTTTTCCTCTATGATGATATAAATTTGGTAACCAATAATTGAGCCAATAATTTCACAATTTATGCGTCACCTTATTTGGCATCTCATTTATGAACTGATGCTTGAAATTCTCTACCTAATCAAGATCACAAACATAGTAACTGGTCTTTTTAAAACGTTCTCCATGAAATGCTGCATGCAGTAATTTTCTAAACAGTTCCAAAGTCAGATGTTCTTATTTGTCATATAGTATCATAAATGATAATTAATCTTACCATTTTTATTCATATTTTAAAGTGTCTCATCCTAATAAACTATTATAGTATATAAAAATTATTCTTTTAACATTATAGCATAACAAGACTCTCTATTGGATAGTTTTGCACATTAAATCTATTTTCAAAAATCTGCAAGTACAAATTATACAATGTCAGCATACAATTAGATGTAAGTGCTTTTTCCACTAACAAAAATTTTAAAAATGCTTAGACTGTTAAGAATGTAAAGCTAAACTATTAACTGTAGAGTTATTTGATAATAATAGGTTGATTTGCAAATTACTAATAAGGCTTTTGTGAAATAAAATAACTACTGGGACTGGGGGCTAAGTGTTCTGAAAAGATGACATGGTTCTAGCATGTTCTCCTGGCAGCCTTGGTGCATTTTATGAGTCAGGTAAGGGATGGAAGGCAGTACAGGCTGTGGATCACAGAGAAGGAGGGAAGCAAAAGTATGCCACAATCTTTGACGCCAGTCAGGAAGGAATACAACCTGCAGGTATGAGGGTAAAGGTCAGGGACTTCACATGCTGAAGTAGCCCTAGAAGTCTCAGTTTCTAAATGTCATCTAAACACTTATATTTGATTATTATGTTATAAAGTACGTTACTTCCAATAAATTCTTTATTATATCTTTAGCATGTCTTGCTAGGAGTGCTCTTTTTCTGTATTTAGAAGATAGTGATTTTGCTGTCTGGCAATATTACATGAGACTAATTACGTGGAAATTACATTTTAGTGTTTCATTTTCCTGAGATAGTTATTATATTGTGTTATTACACTTGTGTTATTTCTTAATCCTCACAGCTACTCCTCAAGGAATGGATTATTACTCTCCTTATAAAGGCTCATATATGGGGAGGGGCAGCTCCCTGGGACAATGTGTTAGTAGAGACATTTTCTAGACCCAGATTTGTTTTGACTAAAATCTTTTTGCAGTTCATCATGATGCAAAAAATACTTTATTTCCCCAAAGCTGAGAATACTTTCAAGCAATGGGCTTTTTTCTACACCTAAAGATTGTATAACCAGTCATCACTATAAAGTGAATATACCCTCAGTTTTGTTTGTTTTCCTCCAGAGGTGATTATTTGCTTCCTCTATTTTATTTTTAATCTCTTATTTATGATGCATTTGCAAAATGTCTGAGGGGGTGAGCAGTTGCACGTGAGTGGAGTTGAATATCTTACAGGAGATCAAATCTTTAAGTTTAATCTCAATAACATTCTGTTCTGATCTTAGTGCAGATATTTTGCACCCAAAATTATTGCACATATTTTTGACTATCATCATGGGATGGTTGAGTTTGGACAGCCCTAGGAAGAAAAAAAGGGCTGCCACATTTCTTTTTTTCAGTATTTTTTATGGTGCTTCATGCTTCTCTTTCTCCTCCCAGTCTAATTCATCCATGGCACATTTATCCCCCCAGCTTCGTTATCATTTTTTAAAATGTGTTATCATTTTTTAATGTGTTAACTATGAAGTAGTTATCCTTCAAAAATATGTTTTGTTTAAGATTCTCAAGTCTGAAACTATAACACCAAAATATCAAGGGATAGATTTTAGATGACTTTCTTGGTGATCCCCTTAAACACATCATATAAATGGTTGTCTAATCTACTAAACTACAAATATTTCAAGCAAAAGAGTTTAAGTGTATTTGTTTTTGTATAAATCAGTGTGTGTGTATATGTGTTTGCTCATATGCACATGTACACACAGAAAACTACTTTCATGCATTACTATGTTTACACATATGCTTGCAGGTGCTTATAAATGTCTCAAATAAAAATATTAACTGTCTTGTCTATTACAAGACAAGTGCTAATTTGAAACAAATTAGGAAGACTTTGAGAAAACATTTAGGTATTTTACCCTTGCATGACACAAAGCAAATAGTAGATTAAGGCAGATACATATCAAATTTATAGGAAAATATCAGAAGTTGAATAACCATAGATCTTTCAGCAAGTTGCACACTAATTTAATATTAAGAATTCAAAAAGCAAACCCAGGTTTTACTCAGGCATCATTGTCACGCTATTATACCCAGTGTTAGTCTCACCAACTAAATTAAAGATAATTAAATTTTTTAGTGTAGCAATCTGTTAATAGCACTCATGAGTAAAAAATTACACAAACTGACAAAAGTCAATGCTTTCTTTTGTTATTTCAAAGTTATTCACCAACAGGAGGTTAAAAAAAAAAACATGCAAATGGGAAAGCTATACCAACTAACTAGTATATTTAAGCGAAATCTATTTACCTTTTATCCAGTTTGAATAGATGCTTTTTAATTATTGCTAATTGTTTAAGATGCCTTTGCATGCCCCAGAAGATTTAGTCTGAATAAATTTAATTCCTTTAAAATCCCCTTCACTTACAGGCAAATACAGTAAGAAGCCCCATAGGTATGGCAGTAACATAGTCATAAAGGCAGAAGCATTTAAATGAGCAGAGTAAGGAAGTCTTCCCCAAAAGAGGCAGAAAAGCTATACGGCTGGAGATGCAAGAACCAAACAGAAACATTTAAGATGACTGTGAAACAGGTCTATGTTTGCTCGTGAAAGAATGCGCCAGGGCAGACTAAAGCATATGAATGGTTCTTTCACAGGTCACAGCATCCATTCAGCCCATGGACATTGTTATGACCCGACAGAAATAGATGGGCCTAATTAATATTCTGAACATACCTGGGAGAACATTCTTAAGGAAATCATCCTCTGGTGGTTTGGAAATTTTTTAAAAAGAAAGAAAGAAAACTTAACAGTAAGCATTAAAAATTGGATCTAGATAACAGTAAATTGCTCTCAAAGTTTAATGCCGCCTACAAATAGGAGCCTTGTTTGTGTACATTTCTCAGTGGAAATGCCTGTGCCTTGTGAAATAAAGTTGAAGAGTCGGTTTGAATTTGTTAGTAATTATATTCTTGCCATTTTAATCAAACAATGTAAAAATCAGCTGTGGAAAACTTGTCATAGTGGACTTGCAAATTCACATCACAAAGGAATAGTCTAGCCATTCATAAAGTTGGTATTTTTTCATGTAAAATGCATAGAGTGAAAATGAAATATCAGGAAAAAAAACTATTTTAATGAAAAAGTGTGTACTTATTCACTGGGAAACAACCACCTGCAAAGAATGTTTAAAGTATTTCAAAATGTTTTCTACATAAATTATTAATTTAAATATTATTTTTCATATATGATTAAATCTAAATTTATCATATACACCTATGATATAATAAGCTATAAGCTTTTCATTATGTAAATTGTGAGCATTTTACATTTTGAATATCATTTATGCAAAATTAACTGTAATTGTACTTTCAAAATTTGCTGCTGCAAATAGGACTCTAAAACCATAATTACTTCAGAAATATCATAATGATATGGTAGAGGACAAATTTTATGAGCTACTCCTGCGTTTTCTGAGTATATATAAAACATATATCATATGTATATTTATATATAAGTGCATAGATGCATACATAACACACACATACATATATCTATATACACATTTTAAAGAAAGAACAGAGAATCACGTTATAAAATATTTGATAAAACAAGTTTGGAGAATTGAGTAAAGTACCTATCCTGTTCAAATACATGCATTTAACAAAGTAATTCACTCTAAAATGAGAGTCAAGTGTTTAGTGCCCAAACCCAATACAGTACATATAAAACAAAATTCCTATTGAAATGAATGGAGCCATTCATTTCCGAGACACAAAAAGCTGTACTTTCTTTGTCTTGCTACTTTAAAGCCCCTTGATAGCATTTTTCCTTTTTATGGTGCTTTAGGTATAGATGTTTGTCTGCTTAAAAAATCATGAAAAAACCACAAGTAGCAAACACCTAAATATGTAGCAGATGTATAAGTGCTCCTTGGGATAAATGGATTATGGACAATTAACTGTCATCACATCCCTGTCTCCATTTCCACTCGCTCCTATAGTATACACCTGTGGCTTATTAGGAATATAACCAAAGTGGTAGCACAAATTCCAGGTTCAAAGGTAACCTAGGAAATCAGCTTCCTTACCTTCTTGAGTGTTTCTTATGAATAGAACAATAAGCAATGTAGAAACAAAAAAACTCAAACAAATTAAACCAACTGTAAAAAAAACAGATTATGAAGAAAATCAAAGAAATCTGAACACTGATGTGATTTGATGACATTAAAAATTATGTTTTTCAGTTGTGAAAATCACATTGTGGTTTTGGGGAGGTTTTTGAAGTATTTGTAGGTAAAATGATGTGTTGTCTAAAACTCCTTCAAAATCATTGGAATGATGAACAGAAACTGGCTGATATGTGATTTTAAACTATGTTCAAGAATTCTTTGATACTCCTTCTTTCAAGATGTGGAGCTTGATTCCTCTCTCCTCCAGTGTTGGTTGTATACAGTGACC
This sequence comes from Enhydra lutris kenyoni, assembly GCF_002288905.1. Classification (NCBI taxonomy): domain Eukaryota; kingdom Metazoa; phylum Chordata; class Mammalia; order Carnivora; family Mustelidae; genus Enhydra; species Enhydra lutris. The sequence continues at coordinate 40,621,554 of NW_019154086.1, read as the reverse complement.
TACTTCTAACAAGTAGAATAATGCAGTGTAGCAGTGTGTGATTTCCAAAACTAAATCGTACAAGTCATTATGGCTTCCTCTTTGTAGTTCCTCGTGTATCTCTTGGGGCGTGGGGAAATCAGTGGCCATGTCACAAGAACAATCCAGCAGTCCTACATGGTGAGGAAATGAGTCTTACCAAAAACCACTGAGGCCCCCTGCTAATAGTCATGTGAGATGATCACCCTGGAAGTGGACCCTCTGGTCCTTGTCATACTTTAGGTGACCACAGCCTAAGACAACATCTTGACTGCAACTTCTAGAGTGACTCTCAGAATGACCCAGCTAAATTGTTCCTAAATTTCTGATTCAGAGAATAAGATAAGACATGTTTATTGTTCTAAGCTACTAGGATGCTCTTGTTTTGTGGGTTTTTTTTTTTTTTTCTTTTCTGGCAGCAGTAGATAATTAAAACAGTGTCTACAAAACTAAATTATCAGTTGAGGTTTTGATGCTGGATAATGAACACGTGAGATGTTATAATATTTTATCCACATCATGTATATTTCAATAAGTATATAACTTTTAAAATTGATTTTCATTTTTCTTTATGTTGCAAGGATGTAATTCAAATGAAAACTATTGATATTTTAGTTAATATTAGAAATTTGTAGTTTTCTTTAAAAAGAATTCTTTAAGCCCCTCTGCTGATTTTTTCTCTAATAATATTTAAATGTATTTGGATTATCCTCACCCATTTTCAGCAACTTTCCAAAAAATAAATCTTAATGGAAAAGCTATAACAACAAAAAGATGTAGGACTATAAAGTAGAGACAGCCTCAAGAAGAAACTTGGAGAAGTAATTTAGGTATCCCCCCACAACATAGTATTTATCACTCTTCCGCAAATAAGCATACTCTGTGAGTAAAACAGTATGCTTTCTTGACAAGCACAGCTTCCAGGTGAGACCCCTTGAGCCCAGGGGGGGGCTATAGCAAAATAAGACTATAAATATGAAAAGATATTATCTTTAAAGATTGCTGTGATATGATTACCCAAAATCTATCTAAAATGAATATAATCAGCAAATAACATATTTAATAGCCTGAACTAAGTACTAAATGAAATTGAAATACAGTTAAACTTAAGGAAAATAAAGTTGTTATCTTTTGTATACAGTGACTTCTAAAGGGGTTAATTTCTGAAGTTTTGAGTTTTGGCTTTTAAATATGTAAGTTCCACATACCATATTAAGTAGAAAGCATATGTATGTAATCAAGCATTTATGAAGGAAAATAAAGCATATCAGACACATAGCATATCTGATACATTTTTTATGTGCCAGGTTTTTTTATTAATTATTTTTATTAACATATAATGTAGTATTTGCCCCAAGGGTCTAGGTCTGATAATCGGCAGGCTTACACACTTCACAGCACTCACCATATCACTTACCCTCCCCAGTGTCCATAACCCAACCACCCTCTCCACAACCCCCATCCCCTCCAGCAACCCTCAGTTTGTTTTGTGAGATTTAGAGTCTCTTATGGTTTGTCTCCTTCCTGATCCTATCTTGTTTCATTTTTTCCGTCCCTATACCCCAAACCACCCACTCTGCCTCTTAAATTTTATTATATTGATTTCTCATATTTTTCCCATGAGCTATCTTTTTTTCACATTGATAGAGGAGGAAACAAACATGAAAGGCCAATTTTCTTGCTAGGACTACGCAAGTAAAATTAGTGGTTTGTAATTTCAGATTTGAACTTCTCTGAATCAAAATCCCAAATCACATGGAACACCATTATGTGCTCAGCAAGGTGTTGGTTCTGTGTGAACAGAAAAGAGGATAACATAGCCTCAGCCCTCAGTGCACACTTACATTTTTAGAAAACAAAACATTAAATGGAAACTGGTAGGGCATGGAAATATTAGTGGTATACTGCATGGGACTGCGATAAATGAAATGGAAAGCCGCAAGAATTAGGGATATGTGGTCAGCAGCAGCTGAACAAATTTTTATGGAAGAATTGAGACTTTAAGTAGGCTTTGGGGGGAAAAAGTATAATTTGGACTGAAGGAAGCATATGGATATTATTGGTAAATTTAATCCCCAGTGGTAGACACATTTCAGTTGGAGGAAGTTCATATGAGAGTCCTGAATGATGACCCTTACAAGGAAGCCAGCTGCACAATCCTGGGTAGCCCGCTGTTTTCCTCAGACCCCTTTTCTTGCTTCTTGCTGGAATGCAGATGTACCAATGGAGCCGCCAAAATTAAAAACAAACAAACAAACAAAAAAAAAAAACAAAACAGTGTCCTCATCACTTCATTAAGCTGCTCAACCAGCACCAGCTGCTGCTTATCTGAGGCTTGTTACATAACAAAAACAAAACTGCCCTTGTTTAAGCCTCTATAGTTGGGTTTTCTACTTCCTTACTAACATTCCTAATAGATACGGCATAATCTACAATATTCCAGGCAAGAGACATACCACTGAAAATGCACTCATCTTGGACATAAAAAGTTTAGATTTCCATAACTGACAGTGTTTGACTATAACTTAGCCTGATTCCAGGCATAATCTTTGACTAATAAATTTTGGTGAGCTACTGAATTAGGGTCACTGTTTCTTTTAAGGTGCCATCTTCAAATTTCTCCAGGAAGTAGTATCTGAGATTGTCCACCAAAAAATAGGGTAAAATGAAGATTTGAGATTGTGTGGAGAGAAGACATGAGTAATCTTTATTGGAACGTTAATGGAGCTCTCATGAAATGAAATAAAAGTCTGGGTAAGCAACTGTAGAGGTTAAAGGAAAGTTAGTAAACTAGTGTTTATTATTTTTGAGACTTAAGTTCTGTGATCAACTGTGGAGATTTGGTTTAAATTGGCTTGTGTGATTTTATTTCTGATACATTTGGAAGGAATTAATGACAATATTAAAATAGTTTTATATAAGATACGAAGGGAAAGTATTATCTAGGCTTTCCAGTTTAAGAGATTGTTAATGTTGATACCTCTGATGGAAATGAAACTTTTTGAAAAGAGTGCTGGTGTTGGAGGAAGAAATAACCTCCCTGTTGGTTGTATTGCACTTGAGCACCCCTGATGCAGACTTGGGTAAGCTGCGAACCATCTCAGAGACAAAGGCAGTGAGTTATGAATGGAGTTCCACAGTTAGAAGTAATCAGGATATATATATATATATATATATATATATATATATATATATATATATATGCTAAGTAATGAAGGTAATTAATTTAATAAAACTGCTATGTTCAAATTGTATGTTATCAAAAACAGAAATTTGAGTTCCCATAAGAGGAAAACAACAGTGCATAAATAGCAACAGAGAGGAGCAGTGAGAAAGGAGAAGGGTCCAGGGAGCCAAGGAGACTGGTTTGGGACACAGGAAAGCAACACAGTCAAGTGTAGTGTTGGGATCCACGAAAGATCTTGTGTAAGAAGGCAATGGGAACCTGTAGGGGAACAGTTCTGATAGAGCCAGGAGTGAGGAAGTGCCTACATTCCAGGCATGGGCTAAGAAATGAGACAGAGAATAGAGAATATTTAGCAAAAGAGTGAAAACTTCTAGTTCCAGCCAATAAAGAGTCAATTCCAAAAAGCACATGTGAGGGACTGACGTGAAGTTTTGGCGGGGGGAGTGGTTTATTCTAATTATGGTAGTTGTTGGAGGACGCAGATTTTGGAAGCATAATCTCCTTTTGACTTAACAATTTGAAATAATATCTTTAAATATATAAATGATATCTTTAAATATCTTTTTGTTTTGTTGTATTATAGTAATTGCTTTTGAACTTTAAAAAAATTGTGCAAACACTTTTGAGTCGTACAAAGATTATAAAAAATTATCTTCTCCACTTTATACTAATTGACCTGAACATGTTAAGACACAGAAAATTGCAAGTGTTCAACTCAATGAAAAAGTTTCTTTCTACTTTTAAAGATCAAACAAAAGTTTGTACCACCTGTTTAGACAGAAAAACACCTTTTGTTCCATAGAATAACTTTAAGTGTACATAAAATACGTAAGTATTTTACATAAAATACATAAAATACATAAAAATACATAAGTATTTTTACACTTATGCTTTTATGTCTAAGTTTGTAAAATATAATAATTATTCTTTCCTATCTACATTCTAATCATTATTGTATGGGATCAGAGAGCTGCAAACTCACCTGTTACTAGCATGGCTTTGCACAAAATTACCTCTATAGGATTATACAATAATTATTTGATTTTAAATTATGTCACACCTTTAATCTAGGAGATAAGTAGGAAAGTCATGAACAAACATATGCATTAGATATTAAAATAAAAACAAACAATAAAATGACTAAGGAAAAAAGTCCTATGTCTTATGCTATTCATTATCTTTTACTTAAAATTCACATGATTAATTCTTCTTAGGAGGCTCATGTTAAGAAAACAGACAAAAGAAAGAAGTAAAATCACTAAAATAGTGATACATCATATGCACTTTAGATCTGAGTTTCCTGAGATAAAATGAAAGGGAAGACGATCTTTTTTTGTCATATGAGAGCTCTATAAACTATTGTGTTCCTCCTTTCTCCTTGATTCTCAGGAAACTCAAATTGAAATTTTGTTGGGAAAGCCTAGAATACATTAGTTTTTCTGGCATAATCACAACTCTCTTCTGTCTTTACTTCTTGGTTCTCCATTCTTTCTTATGCTTTATTGATTCACCATTCTATGATACCTGCTTTGATGTCATCTGTTTCTTGTATCCTTTTTGGAATTTGTTAGAACATAAGTATTAATATACAAATATTAAATAATAAATTTGATCACTGTGAAATCCTACTAAAGAGCAATACATAAGTGCATTTTATGGAAAGTAGTAATATAAATTTAAAAAGAATTAACTAACCTTAAGTTAAAAGTGTAGATTTAAAACACCATGAATGTTGATATCAGCTTCATTAATGGAACTCACTCACATTACCAGTAAAATAATCTATAGGAAAAAAGGGAACGATAGAATAAAACACTAACTAGAAATACTCTAAATTGTATAAGCCATGAAATAAAAATCAGTAATATCAATTAAGGGTAGTAGATATTGCCTTGATTTGGGTGACTGGAAATTCATGACTTACCCTGAGACTGTAGTGTTCTTATCTATAAAATGAATAAATTTGACTTAGTAAGTTTCCTTCCTACTTTAAAACTTCTTTCCTGGAATGTTTTTTAAAGTTTCTCTCTCAATTTTTAAAAAAAGATTTATTTATTTGTTTTAGAGAGAGAGAGAATAGAGTGAGTGGCAGAAAGAGAGAGGGAAATAGAGAATCCCAGGCAGACTCCCTGTTGAGCACAGAGCCAGACAAGGGAGTCGATCCCAACACCCAGTGATCATGACCTGAGCCAAATTCAAGAGTTGGACACTTAACTAACTGAACCACCCATACATTCATCAATGTCTCTATATTTTAAGTGTACTATTTATTTTGTTGTTTTATCTTGTTTTACTAGGTATAATGATGGGTTCGGGGAGGCCAAAAATTGCATAGAAATGACACAGGAAGAAAAGAACATAGATATCTCTGGTGTTCTGGCATTTATTTTGAAATAACATGCTTATTACACTTTAGTAAGCTTAAATTAGAAATATTTAACTTCAAAAAGTTTGTGAAATTGTAAACAATGAGCAGTACTTAAAACCAGTTGCACTTTGCCATAAAAGACAGAGTCTGGGAGTAATTTTTTTTTTTTTAAAGATTTTATTTATTTATTTGACAGAGATCACAAGTAGACAGAGAGGCAGGCAGAGAGAGAGAGAGAGAGGGAAGCAGGCTCCCTGAGCAGAGAGCCCGATACGGGACTCGATCCCAGGACCCTGAGATCATGACCTGAGCCAAAGGCAGCGGCCCAACCCACTGAGATACCCAGGCGCCCAGTCTGGGAGTAATTTAACAGAACTTACGATTTTGGCATCTTACAAAGTTGTATTTGGTTTGCTGAGTTTTGTGGATAACGTGTCACATGACTGCGTTCTTTCAGGGTTTCAACACTTCTATTCCAGTGGGACTCAGGAAAACAGAGTTTGATGGAAATGAAAAATATATATTTTAACATCATTCTTCCCTTTTTCTCTGAGATTCCAAAAAGTTTTGATTCTAATTTGATTTGTGTTTATGGTGATTTGGGAGGGAGTTTCCAGGATTGCAAATCTCCATTTCAGAGTGATGACTGGAGGGCATTCAACAACCACAGACCGAAAACAGCAAAGTAGAACTAGAATTTAAAAGAAAATTAAGGAATCTGCATTAGTAAAATTTCCATTTTACTTTACCAGCTGGCTTGGTGTCTTGTTTATGTCCTTTTTCAAGTATTTTAATGTCTTCTTTTTCCTTGTGTTTCGTAAGTTTTGTTTTTATTTAGAATCATTTTATCTATTTCTGGCAAAGTTGTAGAATCCAAAAGAACAATATCATTTTGGCTGACTCACTAAAGAGAGGTGGTAAAATCCACAGTTTTTATATTTCCCTGACACCATAAGACCATAAGGCCTTTTACAATGTATGTTACAATATCTGTTTCATTAACATTTTTTACTATCTTCTAACCTATTGATATTTTTGTAGAGAAGTTGATGAGTACTTCAATAGAATAAGAAAGTCACTACTTCAGGGGCGCCTGGGTGGCTCAGTGGATTAAAGCCTCTGCCTTCAGCTCGGGTCATGATCCCAGGGTCCTGGGATCGAGCCCCGCATCAGGCTCTCTGCTCGGCAGGGAGCCTGCTTCCTCCTCTCTCTCTCTCTGCCTGCCTCTCTGCCTACTTGTGATCTCTATCTGTCAAATAAAATAAATAAAATCTAAAAAAAAAAAAGAAAAAAAAGTTGCTACTTCAAACACTAACATAGATGTTAGACCATTTGCAAAATTGATAGTCTCCAAATGTTAAATTAATTTATATAGCAACTGTCCAAAACTACTCCTGAGTTTATTTATTTATTTATTTTGAAAAATATAGAATGTTACTACCAACATCCCAAAGGTGGTAATTAATATAGAGAATCAACAAAACCAAAAGTTAGTTCTTTGAAAACGTCAAAAAAAATTACAATCCTTTACCTAGACTTTAAAAAAAATAGAAAAGAGATGCAATTAATTAAAATCAGAAATGCAACTGAAGCTTTTAGTACTAATCTTATAGAAATTAAAAGGGTATTAGGAGAATAATGAACAATTATACACCAACAAATTTAATAATCTAGATGAGTGGACAAATTCCTGGAAACATGCAAATTACCAAACTGACTCAAGATGAAATAGAAAATCTCAACAGACATAAAGCAGGTACAGAGATTGATGCAGTAATCAAAAACCTCCCAATAAAGAAAAGTTCAAGACCAGATCAAGTGACTTCACTGGTGAATTTTACCAAATATTTAAAGAATTAACATCAGCTCTCCCCAAATTCTTCTAAAGAAGAAGAAGAAAAAAAGAGGAAGATGAAGGAGAGAATACTTCCTAATACATTCAATGTGGACAGCATTACCCTGATACAAAAGACAAAGTCACCACCAGAGAAGAAAACCACAGAACAACATCTCTTATGAATATTGATGCAAAAATCCTCAACAGAATACTTGCAAACCAAATCCAATAGCAAATTAAAAGGATTATACACTGTGACCAAGTGGGATTTATCCTTTGAATGGCTCAACATAAGAAAATAAATTAATTTAGTAGACCATATACTTAGAACAAAAGAAAACAAAACCCACATAAATATCCCAATTGCAGCAGAAAATATTTGAAAAATTTTAATACTCTTTCATAATAAAAAAATCATGTACAAGGAATTTCCTAATGTAAAACATTAATGAAAACCTTATAGTTTATATATATATATATATATATATATTCAATGGTGAAAGACTGAAAGCTTACTCCTCAGATCAGAGACAAGACAAGGATGCCCACTTTTGCCACTGCTATTCAACATTGTTGAATAGGAAGACCTAGCCAGAGCACATAGGCAAGAAAAAGAAATAAGGCATCCAAATTGGAAAGGAGAAACTAAAGCTATCTCTATTTGTAGATGACATGATTCTATACATAGAATATCCCAAGAATCACAAAAATACTATTAGAGCTAATCAAAGTTGCAGGGCTCAAGGTCAATATGTAAAATCAGGCATGTTTTTATATACTGTCAATGAATAATCTAAAATCAAGAAAACAACTCCACCTACAAAATAATCAAAAATAATCAAATATCTAGGGGATGCCTGGGTAGCTCAGTTAGTTAAGCAGCTGCTTTTAGCTCAGGTCGTGATCTCAGGGTCCTGGGATCGAGACAAGTGTCACTGCATTCTCTGCTCAGTGGGGATCATGCTTCTCCCTCTCCCTCGGTCTGTTGCTCCTCCTGCTTGTGCTCTTTCTGTCAAATAAATAAATAAAATCTTTTAAAAAATAAAAATGAAATAAAAGTATCTAGGAAATCTTTCACCAAGAAGTGAAAGATTTGTACACTGAAAATTATAAAAAAGGAAAATGCTGAAATTAAGGAGGACCTAATTAAGTAAGAAGACATCACAGGTTGATAGATTAAAATTGTTAAAACGGCAATACTTGTCAAAATATTCTACTGGATTCAATGCAATCTCAATAAAAACTGTAATTGCCTTTTCTGCAGAAGTGGAAAAACCTATCCTTAAAACCATACCAAATCTGAAGGGGCTGTAAATCACTAAAAACAATATTGAGAAAGAAAAACAAAGTTGAAGAACATAAATTTTTATTTTAAAACTTATTACAAGGCTACAATAATTGAAGGGGTTAATACTGGAATAAGGACAAACATATAAATAAATGGAATAGAATTGAGGGTCCAGAAATAAACCCAATACCTATGGTCAATAAATTTTGACAAAATGTCAAGAACATTCTACTTGGAAAGTGAGATCCCTTCAAAAAAATAGTGCTAGAACAACTGGATAAGCACCTGGCAAAGAATGATTTTGGACTTCTTCCTCAATCTGTATATAAAAATTAACCCAAAATAGATCAATTACCTATATGTGAATTAAAATTATAAAGCTATTAGACTAAAACATTGAGGTTATACTATCATGACCTCAGGTTTGACAATAGATTCTTAGGTTGGACACCAAAAATACAAACAAAAGAAAAAAAATAGAGAAATTGACTTCATGAAAATTAGAAACTTTTGAGCATCAAATGACATTATCAAGAAAATTAAAAGATAACTCAAAGAATGAGAGAGAATATTTGCAAATCCCATATCTGATAAAGATTTAATTTCTAGAATACATTAAAAAATACAACACAAAAACAAAAAGCTCAATCAAAAATGGGCAATGGATTTAACTAGACATTTCTCCAAAGATGTGGCCAAAAGCACATGAAAATATATTCAACTTCATTAGTCATTAATAAAATGCAAATCAAAGCCACAATGAGAAACCACTTCACACTTAATAGGATGGCTATAATCAGAAACAGAAAAAATAAGTCTCTTCATCACCTAGCCACCTTAGAACTTTTCAGGGTGTTTGCTTTTATTGTTGACTTTATTTTATGATTCTCTAAGTTGAACAGAGCCTATAGGATATCTCACCCTATTTCATTTATTAGTTATTTCCTAGTATTGTAAGGATTAGTGTTTATTTTTTTCATTCACGTTTATAAAGGCTCTGTAATCCCTTGGAGAAAAACATTCCAGAAAGCAGTATCTTATATCATCTTTCTACAGGTCATATGAGCTACACTATCAAAAGAGACACGGTAAAATGCTACAAAGTCTAAAAGCTCTATCACAAAGCTCAGAGGACTGAGGTCTTTCTCCTGAGCATCAAATACCTGCCATGTGCAAAGTTGACAATAATATGGACGTGGGCAGAGCACCCAGTGGAACACAGTTATCAAAGCCTGTGGGTAAAAGGGTATTGAGTTCTGTGGGGAGGGTGTGTCTAGAGACAGGGTGTCATTTTCTTCCTGAGAAGCAGTTATACCAGCCGTCTGCAATCTAGACTCATTGCTGGAGAATCATCAAGGAATTTGTGTTACAAAGTCTCCCTTCCTATTTTCACGATCACATTTTCTTTAAATTCTTTTATACTGTTTTAATAGAACAGGTTTGAAATTCCTACTTTCTTCCATTCTTTCCCATACAGGACTTTCATTCTCTACTTTGAACAAGTCATGATTGGTCTTTATCTCTTACTTGCTGGATAGAGTCTTTATGACTAACAATCTTCACATCCTGGCATGTGCTATGATGACTAGGACTTAGTAAGTACCCAATACATATTAATGGATTGTTATTAATATTAGATTGTTAATTTGAGTACATCTTCTTTTTCTTTTCAAAATCTATTTCCCAAAGATAGCCAGTCAACAAATCACTGACTGCAAATATTTAATAAGGTGTTCAGCTGATGCTTTAAGGATTTCAAAGATGGACTTCCACTTTAGGGGATTCCATTTAGGGGATTGTTTAAAAAGCTAAATTATTAGATAAATTATTATTAGATAAATTTTAATTTTGTCAAAAAGAAAAATAACTGCCATGGAATGCTTTAAACCACAAACTGGGTCAATAACAAAAAAACATTAGAAGAGGCTATTATAGCATATAAACAAGTAAAATTCAAATGTGAAGGGGTTCTATTATAACTGTTATGTAATGTGACTTAAATGTGTAGCTAATAGTTACTATTGGAAATGTTAGAGAAAGACTAGAGTTCACTTCAAAAAGAACACCTGAGCCTTAAAGGATTGGTGGGTATGAGATAAAAAAACAGAATGGGAAACATTCTAGGTGAGGGAATGAGCAAATATTCTAAACAGGTAAGCTATATATAGTCAGAATATATATATATGTATACATACATATATATATATATACACATACATATTTTATATATATATATAAAATGTATGGTTGGAAAATAAGATATAATAGAGCAAATAAAGGATTCCTCAAAAGTCTGTATCTTAGAAACATCCCCTTTTCTAATTATTATGGCCAAAATTAGTATCTTAAGAGGATTTGCTGATGAAGAATCTCTTCCAGGGAACCATCCTTGCTGGCAAATGAGCTGAGGGACCAACAGGACTAGCTAATTTGGGCCAATGGGAAAATGACAGAATTGGCAAATTCCTTAATTCCCTTCCTTGCAGGACAAAAACTCAAGTGGTTAGATGAAAAATACAGAGTGTCTTCCTGATGAAAATCCTTAACCAGTGAATTTGTCAGAAAGTTGGGGATGAATGATGGCTCCAATGATGGTCACTCCTTCCCCAGTGACCCAAAGAATCACCAGTCCTAAGCTCCTTGCCTGGATTGGGGTGCAGTAAGGAGAAAAGGTATCCTGAGGGGAAGGCATAAAATATCTAAACAACCAGACCAAGAAGGGAAGCAGGTGTTATGGGCTGAATTGTGTCCCCTGAACCCCACAAATTAATACACTGAAGTCTTAACCCCCAGAACCTCAGTCACCAAAATGTGATTATATTTGGAGAGTTAGTCTTTAAAGAGGTAAGTTAAGTTAAAATGAGGTCATTAGGGTAGGCTTTAATCCAATTTGACTGATGCCTTTATAAGAAAAGGAGATTAAAAAAAAAAAAAAGACACACACAAGAAAGACCATGTGAAAACACAAGGAGAAGGCAGCTATCTACAAACCAAAAAGAGAGACCTGGAAGACATCAACACCATTGACACTCTGATCTTGGACTTCTAGCTTCCAGAACTGTGAGAAAATAAATTTCTGTAGTGTGAGCCACCCAGCCTGTGGTACCTTGCTATGGTACCCCACCCAGACTAATACAGCAGGACCCCCAAAAAGGGCCTTAATATACAGTCTGATCACACCCACTAGAAGAACTAGAAGTAGGTTGATTCAAGACACCAATAAAGTCAAGAGCCTCCAAAAAATTTCATTTGCATCTCTACATTTATTTACTCAAGTCTTTTATAGCAGAGTGTCAAACCTTTTCTGAGAGCAAAGCGGGGCAAATACCAACCTCTAAAAAGTATCTGTTACACTGAGCACATGGTAAATGGAAGATACATACAATTGAAGGTAGAAAATTGGAAATGAGCTAAATTGCTCTACATAAGAAAGGAATGAGCTGTGAGAAGCCTGAAGACAAGTTTCCAGGTAAAGAGTCAGAAATCTGGAGGCCTAGGCCAAAAAGAGGAGGGTGAGAAAGAGGAGACCAAGAGGTGAGACGAGGAGAGAGCTGGAGAGGCAATCCTGCAGCTGAATCTACCTACCTACACCAGATTTCCTAAGAAATTTCTCTACAGGCCTTGATAAGTGGATTTGTCTTTGAGACCAAGGAGAAGTGTTGCACCAGTTGGCAAATTTGATGCTGGCAAAAACACAGACTGGGGGATGATTCAAAACATGACCTCCCCAGTGAAGATTACCAGGGAAAGAAAAAGGGATTATAAGGCACTGGTGTTGAACAGGTGGAATTGTGCAAAATTGTGGATCTGGACGAATATGTGGATTTCTTCTATAGTGCGGATCCAGGTTCGAGTCAGACATGGACATTGGGTGTTGGCATGGAAACCTGAGCTGCTTTCTCAGAGAATTCCATTTGTTTTGTGATCGTGATCCTCAGGAGAGCCTTAGCTGTCACACCTTAGCTATCAGCACAGGAAGGCCCCATGGGTGCCACTTCCAGAGCAAATGTCACAGAACTCATTGGTCAATATCTTGAGAAACAGCACTTTCATTGATAGAATTCAGAACTTTTTTCCTCTCTTACCCCCCTTGCCTATATTAAATAACTAAATAAACTGAAAAAGAAAGAAAACTTTGCACAGCCCTGGAGAGGAGGCAATATTGTTAATAGCCCATCCAGGACTGTAGCAGGTGCCACCCTTCACCATAGACCCCAGCACAGCCTCCGGCTGCCGGCAGCTACAGGGCTTTGGAGGTGGTGCCCAGAAAAGGCCAATGCCCAACAGAATAATGGTGGCATGCAGACGTCAACGGTGCCTGCTTGCATTGCAGAAATGCCCATGCCCTTCGGAGCAACAGTGACCCCAGCAGGAGAAAAAAGTGATAGGGCAGAGATGATGGAGCAGAGCTACTTTGAGAATGGCACTGTGGTTGCAGTCACAGCATCTGACTTCTGGTGGTGCCCAAAGGAACCGGAAGCTTACCCTGCCTGCAGGCTTGAGGAATAAGAGCAGCGGAAAGGAAGAACTATACATGCAAGCAGGGTGCCAACCGTTCCCAGTGGGAGTGACTTGTTTAGGGCAAGACTGAAACACCCTCTGGGGACTCCCCGAAATACTTGGGTGGGGTAAGTGCTTTGTAAGGGGCTGGGGTCCTGTGTAATTCATGTGAGGGCAGGAGGCAGTGAGATTCTAGATATTAATGTTAATGTGATCTCATTTGCTTCCATAGGCTGGTGTGGCCTGGGGAAATTTCAGTTCTGTTGTGTGTAATGGGGAGTTTCTGACTTTTAAAAGAAAAAGAGTGGTATAATGAAAGTAATGTTTTAGAAAGATTAAATTCCAATTTATGAGGAAAGAGAAATGACTTTACCAGTAGGAAAACGTTACATTGCTTTAAAAATTGAGGGAAAAAAATCACTGTAGGTTTTAAACAAAGCTATCCCATTTAACATGCTAATTTACATACATACCTCAAAAAAAAGAAAAATACCCAAAACTCTGGAATAACACAACAGAGTCTACAAAGCTACTGCTAATTAAGGTTCTTAGAAGCCCTTTAGCCTGAAACAAAGGTAGCATGGCTTGACTTCTAGTTTGTGCTAACACTTTTGAATAATTGCTGACATCTTGCCCTCAAGTATATTGCCAGGTTCATGCTCCTTGATCTGGTTTCTGAATCTTGTAGTTTATACACAACATACAAAGCTTCTCTACAAGCTGTATACGTGGAGGGAAATGACTCTCGTTTGGATAGAATGGGCCAAACAAGACAATTGATGACTATATCATTTCGCCAGGCTCAAACACTTCTGTTTCACCATCTTAGATCAGTTACTGATGCTCTTTCTGTCTCATCTTTTTTATGTGTGAAATAAAAAGGTCTAGATGATCATTAGTCTTTCCCTCCTTAAAATTATATAATTCTAGAAAAAATTGCCATACAATTTTTTTGAGAATCACTTCTTTTTCCCATATTGACTAAATGCTCATGTACTTTTCTCTCAGGCCAGATTGAAAAGATTCAGAATTTCTCTTTAATCTAAGCAAAATTGCTCTATCTTTCAAAAAAGGCAGACGACAGCTTTTGCTCTTAGAAAAGGGAGCAGAATGGAAGCAAGGAGTAACTCCAGCCTAAATGAAAGCTTCATTAGGAAAAATGAACTAATCAGCGTCCTCTGAGGAAAATTCATCTGTTCAGAAGGGCATAGCCTCTGCTGCTACAGATCCTTAACATAATTTATATTATTATTAAGATTGCTACATAAATATATATACATATATATTTATATTTATATATTTGGAACACAGCTAATGGACCATATTTTACTACTTAGTATCATTTCTATCAGGAATTACTAGCTATTGTGATATTACATTTGAATATGGATGAGATAACATATTCAAGCAAATATTATGTGCACTGTGGTGCCAGGAATATGAAATAAACTCATGAAACAGAACCTTCTGCAGAGTTCCACATTCTGTGGTGAGTCAATCAGTAGGACACAATAGCAGCGTTGAAAGATCAGTTCAAGTTTCATCCAATTGCAGTTTTTTTGCGTTAAAAAAAATCAGAAAGACTTCCATTAATCCAAGTTAAGACATAGCTGAAGAAAAATTCAGTATACAGAAGTAGGAAATAAAAATATTTATGAATTATTATTTGGCTTGTCAAATCCTTGAAATCAAACCTTAAACAGCACAGGATTTCACAGAATCTCAGAGGGTATGCTTAAGAAAGAGGAAGGAAGGAAGGAAGGAAGGAAAAGAGGCAGGAACAATTATGAAAAATGTGGCCATCAAGAGACATTATACAGGGGTGCCTGGGTAGCTCAGTTCATTAAGTATCAGACTTTTGATTTCTGCTCAGCCCTGCACCAGACTCTGTGCTGAGTGCGAAGTCTGCCTGAGATTCTCTCTCCCGGTCGTCTACCCAGCCCCTTCCCCACATGTGCTCTCTCTCTCTCTCTCTCAAATAAATACATAAATCTTTTTAAAAAATTAACATCATACAGTAGTAGTATAAAAGTAAATTTTTTGTTTCATGCATAATTTATCTTGACTAACAGTTTTATATAGATACATATTGATATAAAATAAATTACAAGTGTTTAAAATATACAATGTGATATTTTGACATGTGTATATACTCACAAATCAATCACTGTAACAAGACAGTGAATATTCCCATCACACTCAAAAGCTTCCTTGTGGCCCTTTATAATCCCTCCACCTGCCCTCTTTTCCATCCCCACAGGCAGGCAACCAGCAATGAGCTTCCTATCACTATAGATTAGTTTGCATTTTCTAGGCCTTATTGTTGTGTAAATAGTATTCCTTTGTGTGGCCACACTATAATTTGTTTATGCATGCACCTGTTTATGGACTTTGGGTTATATCCAATTTGGGGCTATTAGAAATAAAGATGTTACCAACATTTGTGTACAAATCCCTTTTTTAATGTATACAAACTTTATCTTGGATAAATATCTAAGAGTTGAGTATGGCTTATAGAGTAGGTGGCTGTTAACATTTTAAGAAACTAATTTTTCCAAAATGGTTGTAACATTTAAAATTTCTACCAGCTGAAAATGAGAGCTCCCAATGCTACATGTACTTGTCAATATTTGGTACATTAGTCTTTTTAATTTTACACATTCTAATCAGTGTGCAATGGTATTTTTTTATTATTATGTTCAGTTAGCCATTATATAATACATAATTAGTCCTTGATGCAGTGTTCAAATAATTTAATCATGGTTTAAATAGATGATAAACTTTATTGAATGTAGGAAATAATTTTCTAAGTAATTTCCTAGAATTTTACAGGAGAAATGGAAGCAAAAAAAGAAACAATATTTATTGAAGTCCACTATAGCTTTGACTATTTATCAACCTTTGCAACTACCCAGTGATCTCAATATTACAAATCCTTTTAAATCGAAACATTTTAACAGAGAACAGTATGAGAAAAATTATAGGAAACCACACCTTAGGACCAAAGGGTCACATGAGTGAATGCAGATATAGGTAAAGACAACAAATTTCTGATAGATGGAAAGAAAAAAATCAAAATCTTAGGTAAGTTTTTTTTTCATTAAAATTAAGAAGTATTACAGACAATTAAAAGCAAGCAGAAGAGGCCAGTGTTAAAAATCTTTTGAAACAACATTAAACTGTTACTAAAGAAAAAAATAATAAAGTAGTTGGCACAGATCAGACAAATATTCAATGAAAAGAGGAGGGATTAATTTCCTCCGCCTTCATTACTTTCTCTTTCTTTATTGAAGATGATCTTTTGTCCTCTGGGTAATTAAAGAAAGATCAATGGCAACATGGAAGGCAATAGACCAGATGCAGAGAGTGTAACCAAATTAAAAAAAAAACAAAAAACAAAAAACAAAACAGCAGTCAAAAGAATCACTTTTAAAAAGTCTTCACAAAGTATTAATGAAGCAAACATTTAGAGTTAATTATATCAGCAATAGTGGAATCAAAAACATGTAGTCAGACCAAAAGTTTGTATGGAAAGTAGAACTTATGATACACACACACACACACACACACACACACACACACACACACACACACAAAGGAGGAAAGAAGCAAAGCACATAGAGGAGAAAATAAGGATGATTTAATATAACTAAAAAGTGTTCTCTTAATCATGTCATTTATTTTATTATACCATTTTAGAGTAATAATCTAGTTTATTCCTAATAACTCTTTAATGATAATAAAATTATTATTTCCTTTTTTATATTGCAAAACATATTTTTGTTGAACAAACAGCTTATCTGTAAAACAGATAAGCCAAAACAGCTATATATTTATCAGGCTTGGCTAGGTTGTGCCATGGTAAAAAAAAAAAAAAAAAAAAAAGAAATTCCCAAATTCCAGGGGTTTAAAATAAATAAACAGAAAGGTCTTATTTTTCCTCACTTATGCAATATTGCCTGTTGTGAGTTGTTATATAAGGCTTCTTAAGCTGCCATAACAAAATCTCATGGTCTGGGTCGTGTAAACAACAGAAATTTGTTTTCTCACAAGTCTGGAGATTGTTCTGAGGCCCTCTTACTAGCTGTAGATGGCTACCATCTCACTGTGCCTTCACCACCATATATGACAACACCATATATGAACCATAGTTCATATATTCCATATATATATATGGAATTGATATTTAATCAGTATTTGTGTGAGCAAGGGAAGAGAGAGAAAGTCTGGTTCTCTTCCTCTTCTTATAAGGACACCATTTCTATCAAATAAGAGCCCCACCCTTATGATCTCACTTAATTTTAACGACCTCCCTGGAGGCACTGTCTCTAAATATAGTCACATTGTGGGTTAGAGCTTCAACATAAGAATTTGGGGGTGGGGGACACAATTCAGCCCATAACAGTTGTCTTGAAAGTCACATGACAATGCCTAACTTCAATAGGGGGGGAGAGAGGCAGTCCCATCATGTTCCTAGAAAGGAGAAAACTGGAATGCTGAAAAATACCACAAATGACTATTAAACTGTGCATAATTTTCTATTGTATCATTATTTTATAAGTAATCTAATTGATAATACTAGGATAAAGATCATTATATGAAATTTTCCAAAATATATTCTTCTAGTATGAGTTCTTCAAGAAAAATTCTTAGAAGTGGTGTAGATGTGTTAAACAGGTTCAAACATTGGGACACCTGGGTGTCCACTGCCTTCGGCTCAGGTCATGATCCCAGGGTCCTGGGATTGAGTCCCACATGGGGCTCCTTGCTCTGTGGGGAGTCTGCTTCTCTCACTGTCTCTGCCTGCCACTCTGCCTGCTTGTGCTTTCTCTTTCTCTCTCTCTCTCCCTGACAAATAATTAATTAATTAATTAGTTAATTATTAAAAAAACAGGTTGGAATGTTTTGAGCATTTTATTGTGTCCTGGCAAATTTTCTTCCTGAAAAATATTATACAATCATTCCAATTCCTTAAATCCTTGCAAATAATAGAGATTATTATTAAAGAATAAAAAATGGAGGACAAGGAGAAAAAAGAATTAAAACTTTTGCCAGGCATACTGTCCCAAAACACCATTACATTGGTTTAATTTGACTTAATTTTTTTAACAACAAGGCATATTATTCTTTTTTTGTATTATTATCCTTTTCTTGCATATATTTTTGATGACATGGGAAATGTAGTCACTATTTTGGTTATTTTCTTTTTTCTCAGAGATGCTTTTGCCATTCAGTTACAGACATCTTAAGTTATTCATTACTTTGAGGAAGAGCTCTAACTTCTAATATGTACAAAAGACTGTACATGCATGTTGGTCGAAGAGTTCATATATGGAATTGATATTTAATCAGCACTTTATCCTGACAAAGTTCTAAAGATCAAAGTTTAAAAGTAGATGCAAAATTGTCTTTCTCTGAGCCTGTTTTTAACATAAATCAAAAACTCATGTAACACCATCTGAAAGAGCATATCTGTCATATGAGAAAGAACACAAACTTTTTCCAAAAATAATATTAGAATCTGACAGATGAATAAACTTCTCTGATCTTCACCATTGCTTCTTTATCTCTTTATCTCACCAGAGATCTGAGGTAGAGGCAGAAAGCCCCCAAGAAGGTACAAGTCCATGAACCAAGCAAGTGCTGAACTTCCTCCTGGCTCTCCTGTGCTCCCAACGTCTTCAGCTGGATGTGAGCTCTTGCCTCAAGCTATTTACACCATGATCAGGCTAGTAATTAGCAAAATGTTTAATATAATATAGAAGCAATTAGGAGGTGATAACATGCAATTAAGATGTGTTTTCAGATTAAAGATTTTATAGTGCTCTTTTTCTTGAAAAGATAAAGTGCCTATCTCAGAATGTCAAACTGCAGTGATTTAATCTGAATTATTTTCAATTAATATGCATGTATTCTTGCGATGTGTTCACTGTTGTTATTGACATTGATAAATTAAGCTCATCCCAGCTGAATTTATCCTTGAGTCACTCTATATTTCCTGAATGTCAGCTCTTCATTCGTATTTTTTTCTTTGCCTACAAGCTGTGCGTGATCTAACTCTAAGTCCCTTGATTCATCCCT
This sequence comes from Enhydra lutris kenyoni, assembly GCF_002288905.1. NCBI lineage: Eukaryota > Metazoa > Chordata > Mammalia > Carnivora > Mustelidae > Enhydra > Enhydra lutris. The sequence goes on along the minus strand of NW_019154086.1, from coordinate 40,602,275 downwards.
GGGATTACAGTGATGTGTCAGTCTGGAGGAACAATAATCTGAAAGGGCATTGTTATAAATAGAGTGTTAGAATATAATTGTTTGTCATGTCATTTCTCCTCTTTAAATTCCCTTGAGTCCTGTTGAAGTAATTTAGACAGCTAAGATGACAAGAGTCTTGAGACTGTACTTATAGAGTTGTCCAACACATCTTTAGCCTATTCTGCCTTTTGAGACCATCTTGCCTGCAAAGTAGGAAATGCAAACATCAAATGAGTTTTGACTACAGTGTGGATTTAATTTGAGAGTTTACATAGGCCACTCTGTACAATACAAGCATTATGTCTCCTAATTCTTCTGTACTTGTTGGGACAATGGCTATTAAATGCCATTTAAAATTAATTAGAAATTGTCATGAGTGAGCGCAGCAGCTATTGAAGATAACTTAGAGGAATTAAATATTTAACGTGTAGGAGGGTTTTTTGTTTTTTGTTCTGTAAAGACAATGTACAGATAAATGGCTTGGGAGTAAGAGATTTAATTTTTTAGCTAAAAGAACTGACCACAGCTATTATTTTCTATCAACTTTTCCATTTGTAAATTAAGAATTATATTAATAATTATGGCAGTAATCTATATGCCTTATAATATAAAATTGATTATTCAGAAACAAATTTAATATTTCTTTCTAAACAAAATGTAGAGAAATGCCTCAAATTTGAGAATTATTATTTTATTAAGAAACATTTCAATCTACAGTTGGGTTAGCACTTAAAATTAAAGTTTTATAAATTATGAAAAGTGTGATTTAAGAGGCAATAGTTCATAGAGTAATGAGTATGCCTTATACCAGGGTGGATTTACAAATGTATTTATTGGCCCTAGTAAACAAACACTTGTTTTAGATTTGACTAATTTGTTTTTACATATTCAAGTTCACTAAAATGAAGAAAATCAATATTTGATTAATTTTATTAAAAGTAACAAAACTTGTTTATATTTATAAAGAAAGAATTTAACATTTATTTACTTGGTAGGCTCTGTGAGTTTGACATTATCAATGATTGTGGTCCATGGTCTTTAAAGAAGGATGCATCCACCTGGAGAAGCTAGACCATCTCTTTAGGTGTGAAAACAAAATATTTAAACTTTAAGTTATATTTACATTTCATCTATAAATAAGACATATATTGAACTTTACTAATATCTAATATGCCAATGACATCCTGTCCTCACACCATCCCACGTCAAGAGCCCACACAGAGACCATATGCAAGTACAATGTGTCCTAGAGCAAGAGAGGGATTCATAGCATGGAAGTATTAACAGAGGAATCAAGGCTTTTGTTTGCTTTTGTTGTATTTCCACACAGTGCATAGTTAAGTGGATTTGTGGACTTCATTATTTAGTTTTAATTAGCTAGCCCTCAAAACTGACAGTGACTTTATAAGATTCCTGCAAAGAAAATGCAGCTGAACATACTCACCCTGCAAGTGTGAGTGAATTTCAGCAAAAACCTTTGTATAATTGGAGATAGGATTGAAAAATTAACATTCTAATTTAGGAAGAGAGACCAATAATGCACTTCTTGCATTTGGGACTACTTGTCTTTGAGAAGTATCTCTTTCAGTGGTGACAATCATTAAACAGGTATCAAAATAAATTGAACTTAAAACTTGTGCTTTAATGAGTAATAATAATTGGGATTGCTTCTATCAAATACTATTTCAGTGATAGAGATAGGATGTGTAACATTAATAAATAAAGTAAATATTTTCAATTTTTGTTTATCTAGATGAATTTCATTTTAACTTTGAGCTTACTGTATGTATTCACAGAATAAATATCATATACAACCATAAAATAGATTAGCTCAAAGATAAGGATTCATATTAAAACTAAATAATCATTTGGCAAGCATTTGGCCAGTCAAGCAAAGTAATGCTTGATAAAAAGTTTAGAGACCATTGCTATAGACAGTGAGTCCTTTGCCCATTCAATATACTCAAGGTTATAAAGTGCATTTAAGCATATATATAAGCTAAACACACACATGTGTGTAACTATATACTTCTGAACCTATATATGAGACTGTGTAAAATTGTGCTTTCATTAAGTACACTTTTATTAAATATCAAGATACTGCTCTAAGTGCAGGAAAGAAAATATGTGATGAGTTTTGCCTTCAAAGGAGCCACAGTATGAAACGCTTATATGTTTGTTGCAAAATTACTTGAAGGAAGTGTGTGATGAAGAGGTCAATAGGTCATGAAAATCACATAGAGAAAAATACCTAATAATTATCCTATGGTAGGAAGTAAACATTTTTCTGTATAAATTATAATAATAAATCATTTTGTATACCTAGAAAATACCTTTATTATTATAAAAATATATGTATGAACAAAAACAATAGTTTAACTCTATGCAATTGATATCTTTGCAGATCCAAAATTATTGTTGGTGATTTATGGACATTAAATGTCACAGAATAAAATTTCTTTATTTTAGATAGACCCATTTCTTTCTAAAACTATGAATGCCTAGAACAATGCCTTGTTTGTGGTGGGTGCACAATAAATATTTGTTGAATAAACAGTATTAACACAGCTCTTCTCACACATCATTATCACCCAGCCACGCCAATCACCTTCTCCCCTCTCTCAACCTCTTCCTTAGAGTACCTATTCCTTGCTGGCCACAGCTGGTGAACAGCTGATAAGCTGCGCAGTTTAATTCCTCCCTGAAATAAGAAACTGGCAATCCAGAGCAGACAGGCACAAAGCATCAACTCAAGCTTGCTGACATTTTTGGGGACCCAGACCCAGGCTGAGGTTGTGAAGCTCTTGGTAAATTCAGAGCATTAGGATGACTAAACATGCTTTTGTAACTGTTGCTTTGTGAATTCTGATAAATAATATCTTGGGTAAGCCAACTTACCTAGACATTAGGTCCATGCTTTGCTTCGGACTAAATGAGACTGGAAGTCCAAAGACAGAGAATAGCCATTCAGGCTCTAGTTATTTGATTTTTAACCTTCAAAGAATGATGTTCTAGTATAAGCACATTTTTCCATGGCTGATCAAATTAGACATTACTGCAAAATTTGATTGAGCTGGTTTTCTATTTTCAGAAAATTTCTCATATGGTTTTTACTGCCCAAGGGGAATGTGAATAAATACTGTATCTGATGTATATGTCAACTTTTTCCATTTTTTCTCATTCTGCAATGTACCTAGAGGTAGCCTTTAGAAAAACATACCAATCAATAAATTCTGTTGGCAAAATGGTAAAGAATATTGATCCATTTAAATGAAAACACTTAAATAGATTTACTTATATAAAAAGTTCCAGTATTTAAAAAATTTTAATATTAAAATTTTGTGGATTTGGTAAAATAATCTCTTGAATTCAATCAGATCAATAAAGCATTGCTAAAAATTTCAATATTAATTTATTAATTTTTTTCAGAATTGGCAAAATATATTCTTTTAAGTTTCTTTATATCAATAAATAAGAATGTTTTATCTACATGTCAAAATATGAATGCTTTATCTACAAATAATTTCATGTATTTAAAAGGTTTATATTTCATATAAATGCCTCAAGAGAATAAAATTTCCCCCATTAATTATTATAAAATAAGAAAGCATGTTTAGAGCCTAATATTTAAGAAACACCCTACAAAGCTCATTTTGTTTTTTGTATTTCATTTTAAACAATCTAACCATGTGATGGCATAGGAAAATTGCCTTTACTTTTATCAGAGAAACAGCACCCATCAAATGCTAAAACCACAGTTTCTACTATTTGTATAATTTGTAGATAATTTCTCAGCTACTGCCATATATGAACCTGATCATAAAATAGTACCCATCTCTTAGTTAGTATTCTGAATGTTATCCAAATTAGAAGTAAGCCACTGGCATTCAGGATAGACTAACAGTTTTAATTTTATGTTTGTTTATTTTTAGCCAGTTAGTAAAGAGTTAAGTTGCTTTCTACACTAGTCAGTGTTTGTAGCTCTCTGTGGTTAAACAAAACAGCTAGACAATAATACTGATCTTTCCAAAATAAACTTATTCATATATATTATATATATATATATTCATAATGTTTGGGAACACGCAGTTCTTTAAAACCATGAAATGTTTCAGTTCGTCAGTAACTAAGCTAAGAATCTGCAATGAAGCCTTTTAAAATCCTCCTGATCAAATTTAATTCTACTGGGTGATATAAAGGACCCATTTACATTTCCAAACCTTTAAGGAAAATTGAAAGAAGAGTTTTAACAACTGTGCAATTTGGTTACAATTGTTTGCTAATAAAAGACTGATTTTATTTCAGAGCAAGTAAAAATTACCGATACCAGCAATGCCCCAACTAACACACAGACTTCATTATGTTCTACCTAGACGTATGCATGTGTTTATAAAATGTGGGCTCTCTGCTTTACAATACATAGAATAACTAACTAATTTTGAAAATCCAATCTTAAAACCTAATTCAAGGGGAAAACCTCTCAACCTGACAAAAGGAATTATTGCCGGAGATTAAACTGCTTGATGTTCTTCATTGTTCTAGTTGAGTCAGGAGGGAATATTAATTGAGATGTGCCATGGATTCCGGTGTGTGTTCCATAGTGTTTCACAGGTTTCCTGGTGGTCCTTCCAACAGGAATAGCATAAATGAGTGGAATAAGACGGATCATTCTGAACCACAGTAGTTAAGCCATTGTTCTGTTTGGCACAAAAGGTAATGGTTGGTTGATTTGCTTTATTTCTGTGCTGTTCTGATTTTTCCCCCATACACCCTAATCTCTACCACTTCCTCTGTGAGTCATCAGCAGCTGGACCCAGTGAGACCACGGGAACTGGCTCCTGGAAAAGAGCTCTAATGGAGCTATTACTCAAGTTCAATTCTCTTTAAGTTGGGTAAGAACTGTGAGTCACAAGGAGATAGAAAAAAAGAATTATTTTGCATTTTTTTTTTTTTTTTTGCTTTGAAGAGCCTCCAAATCATACTGACCTAGTTGTATTTCTGTGAAGATACATGATAGATATATTTATCCCAGTAGTTCTTAGGAACAAATACAAAAAAAAAAAAATAATAAAAAAGTAAGAATATTTTACATTATTACCGACAGAAATTTAATGATTTTTGCTGGAGATTTTTGTTTATTGGTTTTGTTTTGTAGTAGTTTGTTTTCTTTTGCAAATTCCAAAAGCAGAATTTAGTACTTTTCTTCCCACATAGAATCCATCCAAAAGTTTTTGCCTGTCTACATCTGATACAGATACTATTATAACCCCCGTTAAACATAAACATCCTTGTTTTCTCACCACACAAGGGGATCATGAATCAGATTCACAAAGAACAGCTTGATTTGTAGTTGTTTTTTCTCCATTCTATTTGAAAAAATGTAGCATGGCGTCAGGGCTTTGATATGAGAGAATTCCCACAGACTGCAGGCAAAATCTCTCTGGCTGTGTACCTAAATCAGAAATTAGGCCAGAGGTTTTACTAAAGAGGAAGTAGTTGGGTGCACCTGTAACTGTGGCCATGGTGTTGAGTTATTAATATTTAGCAAGACTCTGAATACGAAAGCCCAGATCTTAGGCTTTATTGTTCTTTAACTCCTTGTGTGGAATCTCAGATTCCTTCAAGTAAAACAAGATATTTTTGAAATGCTAAGAATTATTAAAGAAAGCTTATTATTTAATATATTTTTCCTAGAGGTGATATAAAGGAAATTTGCAGGAAATACAACAACCACAGATGATAGTGTACCTTCACTGACTGGAAGCATGAGGAAATAAGATGAGATCTTTGAAGGCAATTATACAAGTAGAGAGAGTATGCATTGCTGGAGAACCTCTCCCCACCATGAACTCTCGAGCCATACAGACTTACCTTCTTTCATTAATGCTCACTTAAGGCACCCAGTATCTTTTTGCTGCCAGTCTCCATATTACTATGTGTTGACCAGAAGGCTCCATCTATTGAACCCAACTCACCATTCGTCTCTCAAAGGTCATGTTTCCTGAAACTCTTTTAGTCATTCTTCCCCTACCTTACATACTTCAATGCTAAAATTGTTGAAAAATATTTAATAATTTGCCCTACTTAGAATTTTTTTCAGCCAACAAAAGACTCCAGGAGTTTTTAAAAGGGCAGTATAAATTCTCTCATACATCTGCATTTAAAATCTATTTCCCCTGAAGAGGATTAAGCCTAAATTACTTTGTCGGTAAGAAAATTACTTTTTTAGCCTTAGTTATATCAGGAATTGGGAAGTTTTAAATATCATATATGTTAGTATTAATCCATTCAAAAAGTGTATTTTTAGTACCACAGAAATGCCTGCCAAAACGTAATGTTACTTTTCCAGAGAATTTTAATTATCTCTATTTAAATTTAAAGAAATCTTTGGGGAGTTGAGAAATATTAAGGGATTTAAAGACTCAATGTTTATAAATCCCACATCAGTCTACAGCAATAGGTAGCTTTAAAAGTAACCATCCAAAGTCTTGAAAATAACTGGTTTTTTAATATGTGTGTTTTAAATTTTATGACATTGTCAGATAATTTTAAGAGTCATGATTACATACTGGAAAACATCACCATATCTATTCAACTGGTTAACCTTTCTCAAAATGAGTAATGTGGTACACAAGCAAAGTTTCAAAAGATCAAAGGTAAATTAATTTTTGGTTAGAAAAAAAGTAATTAAGATTTACTCGTGTGTTTTGGAGAAATTCACTAAGTTTTATAGCATTACACTGCAAATTAATCCCTGATTAATGCTCATTTGTTTTCATGCATGATCTCTGATACTAGGAACACAATACTTTTCCCCATATGTTTTAGCTTTTATTCATACAGAATGTATTAGTTTTACATAATAAGGCATCTGACAATTTTCCAATCGTTAGATGCATAAGAAGTTGGAATTACCCTGAAAGCCTGCCAGATATACCCAGTTTAATCACACTTATTTGCTCTAATTGGAAATGGCTTTCTTCTTTAAATCTTTGAACTATTTAAAATTGTTAGTTTTCTTTTGCTGTCATTAAAATTTACATTAACATTGGAAATACTCTAGAAATGTATAGTGGCTTTAATGATGTTTATTGTATGTGAAACATTAAACAGATCTCAATAAGAAATTCCAAAAAACATGTGTATTTTGTGACCAGATGAATACCCATATTGATTATTAATTTCTCCTTTTTCATTACTTCCTCATTTTTCCACAAAGGTTCATTAAGCATCTTTTATATATAAGACATTGATCTAGGTAGTTTTTACTTAAATCCTAAGTGGCTTACCCTTCAGATTTATAAAAATGTATTAATGATAGTAATCACATTGATATTTGCTGTATAATTCTTTTTTCAATGCCCGTTTACCTCCTGAACAAGTTTGCAAATATTTCATTTCATGGAACTTCTGTACTCCAAGAAAACAGAAAAGTTTCTGGTATCTTCGCCAAGCTTTCCTGCCTCAAAACTTTTAACCACACAGTTTTCTTAAATGAAAATGTCTCATCTCTTTACCCATTTCTTTATATCCTTGCAACACAGAGTGTAGGAGTAGGAGGTCTCACCATCTCTCATCATTCATAAACAAAACCATAATAAACTAAAAGTAGAAAATAGAAGGGGCCCTAAAAGTCATCTCTTCCTCCGATGCTGTTTTGAATCTATCTCAACAAAGTGAGAGTGAAGACCAGTGATTCTTTGGAATTCATGCTCTTCAGCATCCATTCCACAGAGAACCAGGTATTGGCTCAAGGCAAGTGGTTTGATAATGGGTTCAGTGATGATTCTGGGGGAAGTGTAGAAAATTGGAGCTACAAATTTGGAAGATGGAAGGAAAAGTGCTAGGAAACTTTCAGGTTACCATCAGTGGGACGTTCTCACCAGCACTATCCATAAAGGTCTACTTAACTTGGTATTTGTTGCAATTTTTGGATCCTCAGGCAGATTGTATAAAACACGAGCCAAAAGAGTATTTGGTTAATAAGGGATATGGTGACTGAATAAATGTCAAAATCAATAACAACACAAGAATAAACTTCTGGGAAATGGGGTAGCTTTCCAAATATATGAAGACCTATTGGTAGAAAAGAATCATTCCAAATTGTGGTAAAGTTCAATTGCATCACTATATACTTAGTATAAGAATAAGAATATTGATATATGGAAGTATTACCTATGAGACTACAGGTTTCAACTTATACCCATCCATAAAAATATAAATGTACATTAAGTCATATCCTAAAACAAGAAAAATGAAGAAGGCTTCTTATAGGAAGAGGAATAAAGAAGTGGTTCAAAGCATGAATGCTAAAGTCAGGCAGGTCCTGTTTAAATCCTAGGTCTTCCTTTGTTACCTTGGGCAAATTATGTCACTTCTCTAAGCTTCTGTTGTCTCATCTGAGTAATGAGAATAAGATTAGTTCCTGCTACATAAACTGGTAGTGACTATTCAGTGATTAGCTGTGAATTAATTTTATTGTGTTTTCGGCTTTTTATGTCTCTCCTATAAAGTGTGTATACATGAAGCTGATTCATTAATATGAAGCTGTATACAAATAATTTAAAATTGGTTTTGGAAGTGTAACTGGAAAATGAAAATCCCCAAAACACAAATGAAATGAGATAGAATCATTTGCTTAGATCTTTTCACTTCCTCTAAAGTATATTTATTCTGCATCTATTGATAATAATATTTGAGTAAATTTTAAATAAGGGCTAGCATGAAAATATAATGCATCATATATTCCGTTAAATAATTATTTACTGAGTACTGCATTAGTTTCCCAGAGTTCCCATAAAAAAGTACTATAAACTGAGAGTCTTATTATTCTATATCACATTTTCTAAGCAGTGATAATGGTGTGCACAGGCCTCCAGTTATAGAATTAGATATGGTCCTAAGTTGGCATACTGTCAAATTGGACATAGACCTGATGCAAACAAACATTAAGAGGATGTGAATAGTAATAGAGAATAAAGCTCAATGAATATTTTCATTATTCTGTTTCTAGTATTGCTTGTATTATCAATGTTGAAATTCTAAGAGAGTTAAAGAGGAAAAAATGGAAATTCCTATGTAGACCTATGGAGGAAATTAACACACACTTTTTAGAAAATTTCAAGCAATTTAGAGGAAAAATTAATTTCTCCCCAATAACCTTCCAGTTCCACTCTTTTTTCCTGTTATTATGCGATTTTATGTGTATTGTTTAAAAGAAAAAAAGAATATTGTTATTGTATATAATTTACAATGTGCTTTTTTTACTAACAGTTCTATTACATGCTGAAAATTATATGTTAAAATCTCTTGTATTTTATTCTATTAAATCTGTCAGATGCTTTTTTTTTATATCTTAAGGCTATGTTATTAGGTGCGTACATATTTATGATTGTTAAAACTTCTCAGTAGATTAAAACTTTTATCATATAAAATGTCTATCGCTAGTTCTACTAATACTTTTTGCCTTAAAACCTATTGTTCCTGATATAAGAAAACTAAATCAACTTTCTCTTAGTGTTTCATTGTGTACATTTTTTACACCATCCTATTCTTTTAAGATTTCTGTTTTCACTATTTAAGGGTGTTTATTGTAAGCAGTATGCAAATGTGTTTTGTTTTTATTGTATCTCACTTTATAATTTTTTAAAATGGAGTATTACCTATTTAATGTAATAATATTTTAACATTACTTCTACCCTTTTAGTAATTGTTTTGTATTTGTCCCATCTAATTTTATTGAAGTTTATGATTTTTTAAAATTAAACTTTTTATTTTGAGGTAATTGTAAATTCACATGCATTCTAAAAAGTAATACAGAGAGATCACATGTATCTTACCCAGTTTGCTTCAATGGCAATATCTTGCAAAACTCTAGTACAATATCACAACAAGGATATTGACATTGATACAGTCAAGACAGAAAACATTTCTTCACTGCAAGGATCCCTCATATTGCCCTTTTATAGTCACATCAGCTTCCATCATACTCCCACACCTTCCTTACACCTGACAACCATGATATGTTCTCCATTCCATAATTTTGTCATATCAAAATGTTATGTAAAAGGAATCATACAATCTAATCATGTAATCATTAGAGATTGATTTTGCTCTGGCTATTCATCCAAACTGTTATGTATGTGTATCAGCAGTTTATTCCTTTTATTACTGAGTAATATTCCCTGATACAAATATACTGCAATTTGTTTAACCATTCACCCATTGAAGGATATCTGTGCTACTTCCACATTGAAGCTATGAACAATATATTCAAGTGTTTATGTAAATATGTTTTTTTTTTTATGTCTCTGGGATAAATGTCCAGAAGTGTAATTTCTGGGTCATATTGTAGTATATATTAAGTTTTTTTTTTTTTTTAAGAAAATGCTAAGCTGTTTACCAAAATAATTGTACCACTTTACATTCTCTCCAGCAACCCGGTGATCAAGTTTTTCTGCATCCTTACCATCATTTGGTGTCATATAAATATATATATATATATAATTTATTATATATAATAAAATTTTATATATTATATATTTATATAGTATTTTATGTTTTATATATAAAAATATATTATTTTATATATATATATTTTTTTCTATATAGAGAGAGAGAAAGAGAAAGAGAAAATTTTAGCCATTTTTGGTAGGTGTATAGTGATATATACTGTATATCACTTGGAGTATAGTGATATAGTGATATCTCATTGTGGTTTTAATTTGTATTTGTCTTATGCCTAATATTGATCATCTTTTCATGTGCTTTTTGCCATCAGTATATTTTCTTTAGGGAAATGTGCCTTCATGTATTTTCCTCATTTTTAATTGGATTGCTTCTTTTTTTACAGTTGAACTTTGAGGGTTCTTTATGTATTGGTGATATAGTCTTTTTCTGGATATAAGGTTTGGAAACATTTTCACCCATTCTGGTACATGACTTTTTTTATTCTCTTCAGAAACTGCTACAGAACAAAGTTTTAAATTTTGATAATGTCCAATTTATAATTTGTTTTTCTTTTATGGATCATGCTCATGGTGTTGTCTAAGAATTCTCTGCTTAACTTTAGATCCCAAATATTTTTTCCTATATTTTTCTAGAAGTTTCATACTTTACCTTTTATATTTAAATCTTTAACTAATTCTGAGTTAATTTTTGTATGAGGTATGATGCTTGGTTAGATTGTTTTGACTCTGGGTGTCTAGTTGCTTCAGAATGAATTGTTGAAATGTTCTACTTCTTCCACTGAATTGTTTTACACTTCTGTTTAAAAATCATTTGGGCATATTTGTGTGAGTCTATTTCTGGATTCTCTATTCTGTTCCACTGATCAATGTGTCTATCCCTCCACCAATATCACACTTTCAATATCTTGAAATTGGGTAGAATAGTTCCTCCCATTATGTATCTTTTCAGAATTATTTTAGCTATTCTACTTCTTTGCCTTTCTATGAAAGTTTTACAATAATCTTGTGTATACCTACAAAATACCTTGCTAGAATTTTAATAGAACTTGTGTTAAACCTTTGTATCTGGGGAAAACTAATATCTTAGTACATTGAGTATCCCATTGCAATTCAATATGTGTAAACACATTATGTCTCTTCATTTATTTAGATGTATTTAAATTTTTTAAAATTCACTTATCAGCATTGTGTAATTTTCAGTATAAAGGTTCTGTACATGTTCTTGATAGATTAATACCTAACTAGTTAACTTATTTTTGAGTTATTATAGATAGTATTACATTTCTAATTGACCTCTATGTATTGATTGCTATGGTATAGCAATGTATGTAATTTTTGCATGTTTATTTTGCTACCTAAGAACTTGCTGAATTCACATATAGGTTTAAGAGTTTTTTGGTAGACTCCTTAGAATTTTCTACACAATCATATCATCTACAGATAGGGGTCATTTTATTTCTTCCTTTATCATCTGATTATGTTATGTCTTCTTCTTGCTTTTTCACATTAGCTGAAACTCTACAACTGTGTTGAATAAGAGTGGTGAGAGTGGACATCTTTGCCTAATCCCTGAACACTGTGGGGAAGTTTTCAGTCTTTCACCATTAGATATAATTTTAGCTGTAGGGGGTTTTGTTTTGTTTTATTTTGTTTTCTTTTGGTAGATGTTCTTTATCAAGTTGAAGTTTCCCTTTATTTTTGTTTTTCTGAGAGTTTAATCATGAATGGGTTTTGAATTTTATCAAGTTCTTTTTCTGTATCAACTGTCATGATCATGTGAAATTTCTTCTTTATTCCTTTTAAAATGATAGATTACACTAATTTTTTAAATATGTTGAGTCAGCCTGCATCCCTGGAATAATCCCCACTTGGTCATGGTGCATAATTTTTATATATACTGTTGAATCCTATTTGCTAATATCCTGTTAAAAATTTTATTGTGTCTCCATTTATGAGATATATTGGTCTTTAGTTTTACAAAACTTTGTACTGATTTGATATTAGACCAGTATTTGTTTCATAAAATTAATTGGGAAGTGCTCCCTCCTCTTCTGTCTTCTGGAAGAGATTCTGTAGAATCAGTTCTTCAACATTTGATAGATCTCCTGTGGAACAATCTGGCCTTGGAGATTTCTTTTTTTGGAAAATTTTTAAATTTATGAGTTCAATTTTCTTAAAAGTCATAATGATATTCACATTATCTATTTGATTCTGAGTGTATTGTGATAGTCTGTATTTTCTTAGGAAGTGGCCCATTTAGCCTAGAGTATCTAATTTATGTGTTTTGCATTCTTTATTATTCTTTTGGTGTCTGCCTAGTCTATACAGTTTTCCCTTATTCCATACCTGATATTAGTAACTTATGCCTTTCCTTTTTTCTTTTTCAGTCTTGCTGGAAGTTTGTCATGTTATTGAGCTTTTCATAAAACAGTTTTTTGCTCATTGATATTCTTTGTTATCTTTCTGGTTTTTTTTTTTATTTCATTGATTATTTCTGTTTGTTTTCTTTGAGTATATTTTGTTCTTTTTGAAGGTTCTTGAGGTGGAAACTTAGATTATTAAAATGAATGCTTTCCTCTTTTACAAATGTATACATTTAGTGCTATAATTTTTCTCTTAGCAATGCTTTAGCTGTGTTCCACAAACTTTGATTTGTTTTATTTTCATTTTCATTCAGTTCAATGTATTTTTTACATTTTTCTTGAGATTTTTTTTCTTTAATCCATGGATTATTTAGAATTGTGTTTAGTTTCCAAATGTTTAGGATTTTTTTCTATCTTTGTATTAATTGTTTTTTGTTTAATCCCATTATGGTCAGAGATTGCACCCTGTATGATTTCAATTCCTTTAAACTTTTTGAAGGTTGTTTTATTGCCCAATGTAAGGCCTATCTTGGTACACTTTTTGTGAGAACTTGGAAAGAATCTGTGCTCATCTGTTCTTGGACAAAGTGTTATAAATGTAAGCTGTTGAATCCTTTATCTTTGCTAATTTTCTACCAAGTTATTCTATCAATTGTTGAGAAAGATGGGTATTTCTGGTTTTTTGTTAAAGATTTATTTATTTATTTATTTATTTATTTAAAAGAGAGAGAGTGGGGGAGAGGGGTAGAGGAAGAGGGAGAGAGAAACCCAAGCAGACTCTGTGCTTAGCTCAGAGCTCCATGCAGGGCTTGATCTTATGACCCTAAGATCATGACCTGAGCTGAAAGTCAGATGCTTAACCAACTGCACCACTCAGGAGACACCTATGTTTGTCTATTTCTCCTTTTGGTTCTATGGTTTTGCTTCAAATATTTTGCTGCTGTGTTTTTTAGTGCAAATACATTTATGTTCATTATTTATTGTTGATAAATTAACACTTTTATCATTATATAATGTCACTTTCTGTCTCTGATAATTTTCTTTGCTCTAAAGTCTATCCTATATGATATGCATGTAGGTATTATTGCTTTCCTTTGAGTAATATTTGCATGATATATCTTTTCCTACCTTTTAATTTTCAACCTTTTACCTTTAACCCACTGTCTGTAGTGAGTTTCTTGTAGACAACACATAGTTGGGTCATGTATGTAATCCAGTTGCCAATCTTCTTATTTTAATTGTATATTTTGTCCATTTACATTTAATGTAAGTATTTAAAATTTACAGTTTGAATCAGTCATTTTATTTTGTTTGTTTTGCTATTTATTATGCTTTTGTTCTCTGAGTTTTTTTGATTTGTGGTCTGCTCTCCATCATCAATTTTGAAAAACACTCAGCTATCATTACTTCAAATATTTTTCTGTTCTTTCCTTCCTTCCTTCCTCTCTCTCTTTCTTTTTTTCTTGTGGTATTCCTATAAAATGTATGTTACATCTTCTGTAATTGCAGTACAATTTTGCATAGTCTGTTTTGTTTTTCTTTTTTCTCTTTTTAGTTTAGTTTTAGACATCTCTATCAACATTTCTTTAGGTTCACTGATTCTTACCTTCCTTATGTCCAATTGTTGGTGAGCCCATCAAAACATTCTTCATTTCTCTTCTAGTGTTTTTGAATTTAGGCAGTTCCTTCTTATTCTTTCTTGGAGTTTTCATCTCTCTGTTTACATATTCCATCTGTTCTTGCATATAATGGACCATTGCATATAATTGGCTATTATATGCAATAGTTGATATCTTTCTTTTCTGCTAGAGCCCTTAGCATGGTAACCATAGTTGCTTTAAATTCCCAGACTGATAATTACAACATCTCTGTCATATCTGAGTCTAGTTATGATACTTTTTCTGTCTCTTCAAACTGTGATTGCTCTTTTAGAGTATGCATTGTCAATTTTTGCTGGAAGCTAAACATGACGTACTACGTAAAATGAACTGTATTGAATAAGTCATTAGCATAAAGTTCATGTCTACCTGGATAGGAATTAGGCTGTGTTTAGGGTTTACTATAGCCATAGGTGTTAGGGACAAAAATTCAGCGGGTCATTTTGTTTTTCTCCCCTTGTTATCTTTGGTTTTCTTAGACATATTTCTAAACATGTTTCCAATGACTTACACTACCCTGTGGCTAGCCATTTCATTACCTTAGAGTTATATGACCAATAAGAGTTGTGTTTTTTTTTCTCAAATGTAGTTCACTTACCAATGTTTTTCCTTATAGTTAATGCTTTTTGTGTCTTGTTTAAATATTCCTACTCTCAGTTCATGATGGGATACTACTATATTCTCTTTTGAGTGCTTTACTATTTTTTTCACTTATATTTAGCTCCATGATCTGCCCAGAATTATTTTCTATATATGGTGTGAGATAGTAATCAAATTTTATATTAATTTTATGTGGCTAAACTATCTCTGTAGTTTATGTTCCAAAACAGGACATTCTGAGAATGAAAAGGGACACAATAAATAATTACATCAGTTCCAAATCATCCCCATACCAATATTGAAATATCTTCTTTCCTATTGCTTAGCAGCACCATATTAGTCATAAATCAAGTGTTCATGTATGCATGATTCACCATATTTGTCATAAGTCAAGTGTTCATGTATGTGTAAGGATATATTTGTCTATCCTCATATTAATACAATCCTGTATACTATATCACATATTTATAATAAGACTTGTTATACTGTAAAGCAAGCTCTTTAATCTTCTTCAAGGGTGTTCTGGCTATTCTTGACTCTTTGCAAATTTTACAGTTAGTTTATTAACTTCCACAAAAAAAAAATTCTTTTATAACACTATGAGATGCATTGATTTTATATATACGTTTACAAAAAATTGATACCTGTACAATGGTAAGCCTTCTGATTCATGAGTGTGGTATATCTCTTCATTTATTTAGAGTTTCTTTAATGTCACTTAATAATGTTTCATAATCCTTTACAATTTTTTTGTATCTTTGTTAAATTTATTTTTAAGCATTTATATGACTAAAAATATTTTTGAAACTAGTTTCTATTTGTTTTTATTATATGGAAATTGATTTATATATATTTGTTTGTTTCTAGAAATATTGCAGGTCTCTTATTAATTTAAATTATTTATGTGAAAATTATTTTGGATTTTTTAAATGTAAGCAATATTTAATCTGAAAATTATTTCTAGTCCTTTAATTTTTTCTTCTTGATATTCTGCAGTAGATAGTATTCTGTAATTTCTAAGCAAAGGCCGTTATTTCCACTGCCATACAAATAAATAAATAAAATTTGAGAGTTTTTGCCCAAGATTACTAAGTCATGAATGTATTTTTCCAGTGTTTTCTATTATACTACATTAGTCTCATCAGCTATGAATGCATTATCAACAAGATTAGAAAGACATGAAAATGAGCATTTAACATACTAAATTGTACTTAAATTGTACCCTGTTACTTTCACCACCATAACACCAACCTTATAGGAGAAATTGGGGATAAATTAATGTCATCTTCAATAATTATGTTTTGCTTTATTTTTCCCATCCTGAACTTTCTGAACATAACTAGATTCAGCAAAATTGGAAGCTCAAAAGAACCAACACTATAAGACATTCCATTTGAATTATTTTGGCATTAGAATTTATCTCAGTACAAATATTCTGGGTTTTTTTAAACTAGTTTTAGCAGTTCAAAATTATCACTTCTACTGAATCAAATTTTACTTGTATTTTTTTCTGAGAGAATGTCATGATGTGGAGAAAAGATAGATAATAATCTATGAAATTAGAAATCATGTAGTTCACAGGTTCACTGTTGGTTGGTCTGTTACTAGGGGCTCAGGCATATGTGAATATTGTCTGGTTTTTGGGTGTTTGAAACTTTGTTCATAAGTGCTGGTTTAGGGACAAGAGTATGTTTTAGGGTCTGCAGTTGGGTCCACAAACAGTGGGCCAGTTACTAGATGTGTGAATGGTGTGGCTCTGTCAAGTCCCTAGAAGGACTCCTGCGGGGTCACTGTGTGGGTCCCTGGATAGGCAGAACTGGCCTTGAAGTGGCTGAGAGGGGCTGGGATTGAGTCCCAGGGCTGCTTCAGGATTAACAGTCAAGACAAAAGTCTACAGACCTGGCTTTAGAGGCACAAAGGGGCATGTCTCTTGCCAGATTCCTAGCTAAGCAAGACTGCCCCTGATCACAGCAAGGAGGTCCTGAAGCTAAGTTATAAAACTGTTCCAGGATCTACAGTCAGACCAATTTGTGAGCTTAACTCTGAGTGCACAGCTGGGGTTTTTTCCTGCTGGGTCTCTTGGGGAGCAAAACTACACAACTGAGAGGGGCTGGAGTTGAGTCACTGGCCATCAGCTGTCAGATGGTTATCTATCAGTTGGTTACCTATTACCCAGGGGCCCTGTCGTAGGCCTCCTAGTGGGTGTCCAGCCTGGCAGGACTGCGTATGGACTATGGCTGGGAGGACTGGAGTCCAGTTACAAGGGCCATTTCAGAACCAAAAGTTGGACTGAGTTTGGTGGCCTTGCTTTCAGATCATAGCTGAGTGGGCCCAGAGCTGGGTCACAGAGTCACCTCATGATCCATACCATAGGCCAAAAGTTGCGGGTCTACTGCTTAAGGCATGAACACACTTGACTCCTCTTGGGTCCCTCCAGCATATAGCAGGATCAAAGTCAAATCAGGTTGTAGCCAGTCCACAAAGGAATGGAACTATTTTTCCAGTTTATAACTGGGACAACAGTCATCAAGTCAGCCACTTGGGCACTGGCCTGCTTTCTCAAAAAAGTCCTCCTTGGTCTTGGACTCCACTAGGTTTCACAATCTCCTACCCAGATCCCAACGCTCCCACAAAGGCTTTTGAAAGACTTTTCTTTTTTCTTGTGTGTGGCTAACAAATTATCATTGTATAGGGGGATATGAATGAGGGACATCCTATTCCATTATCTTGCTGACATCACTCCCTCTGGAGAAATTTTAATGCATTTTAGCAAACAAAAGAGGCCAACCTGAAAAGCTATATACTATGTGATTCCAACTATATAACATTCCAAAAATAGAAAAACTATGGAAAGAGTAAAAAATATCAGAGGTTAAAAATTGCCAGGGGTTAGGGGAGAGGGAGAGATGAATAGGAGAAACTACCCTGCGTGATACCATAGTACTGGATGCATTTCATTCCAAATTTCTCCAAACCTATAGAATATATGACATAAGGAGTTAACCTTGATGCAAACTACAGACTCTAGATAATAATGATGTGTTGGTGTAGGTTCATCAAGTGTAATCAATGTAGGCTCATCATCTGATGGGGGATTATAGTTGGAAAAGCTATGCGTTTGTGCAAGCAGGGGGTAATAAGGAAAGTCTGTGCCTTCATTTTTGTTGCAAACCTAAAACTTCCTTAAAAAATAAAGTTTATTAAAAATAACCTGGTCAGAGCCCCTGGGCGGCTCAGTGGGTTAAAGCCTCTGCCTTCAGCTCAGGTCATGATCTCAGGGTCCTGGGATTGAGCCCCGCAATGGGCTCCCTGCTCACTGGGGAGCCTGCTTCCCTTCCTCTCTCTCTGCCTACTTGTGATCTATGTAAAATAAATAAATAAAATCTTTTAAAAAATCCTAGTCCAAAAGTTCATATAAAATGTTTCTCGTACATTTATCAAGATGCTAATATATTGAAAAAATTATGAAATTATAGATTTCTTAATATTGAATCATCCTTGCATTTCTTTTTTAGAAAGCCCAACTAGATGAAGTTGAAATAATGATATTATAATACATTCATTAATGAATTCAAATTATTTCTATAGCTCTTGGACATTTTACTGAACAAAGATTAACTTCGTTTTCTGGGCAGAGAATCAAACTATTGATTAATAAAACGTTTTATTTTTTTATGTTTATTTGAATGTAAATTGTCCACTATAGTGTTTTTGAACTATGCTCTTTATAATTTATTACTTTGGCTTTGAAAATAAATGGTGAGGACTTAACTTGTGAAAGAACCTCTCAGAGAGTTTAAATATATAAAAACTTGTGGTCTTGAATGTTTGAAAGAATTTAGCAGTGAAATTCGGTGTCTGGTGCCTTATGGGAGGTTTTTTTAATTTGTTTTTTTTTTTTTTGTTTGTTTTTGTCAATTCCGTCTATTAAGGTTTTTTTTTAAATCTCATTAAAGATTTAGGGTATCTATATTTTGCTACAAATATGGTTCATCTGCTTAACTACAGTGCTCACATTTACTTAAGATGTACATGGTATTTCACCAGAGGGATGCTGACTATACTGGAATAAATAGGTGACCTGGATCACAGAGAGGAAGTCCAGTCCCATATGCTACTTTTCCTGGAGTAGTGGGCGGGGGAGGGGATGGGGAGGTGGTCTCAGTACTGTGTCAAAAGCTGAAATCAACAAAAAAGACAGTAACATAGCACCAAATACAAAGGTTCAGTAGGATACCAACCTGGCCCTATATCCAAAATGAGGAACAGTGATAAAAGGAAGCATTGCAGGTCTTTTTAGATTTTTTTTTTTTTTTAAAGAAACTGATTGATTGCAAGAAAACTTGCATTGTAACTGACATATTTCTTACTTTGAGCTATGTTTGCCTTTCATTTACTCTCACACTCCATAATCCTATTTGGGGCACTGAATAAGTGTTTGCCTTCACTAGCCTTGCTGCAGGCAATCATATTTCAGAAGCTATAATTTGGCAAGCAGTACTTTTGAGTAAGCTTCATTATGACTCTTATTTTATTGTGTAATAAAGTGGTGACTTAATCATTTTTGCAATTCTTATAAGGCCAGTAATAACAATAAAAGTACCTTTTGTTTCTATTTCCCTCTTCTCTTCGTTGAAGCATATTTTTTGATTACTGATGAAAGAAACCTACAAACTTGGGTCAGAAAGCTCTTCAAACCTGCCACGTGGAAATATTGAGTCCTTGAGTGGTCATCAGATGGCTCCTATAACAGGGTCTTCCCTAGCTCTGGAAAATTTGAACATGACTGGGTGTTGAATGGAAAGAAACTGTGAATCAAGTCCAAAGAGCTAAGGACATTGTGGCTGAGGATTCCTCCCATCCTTAGGGAATCACCTCAGCTTCCGTGACTACTGTGGATTACCTCAACACCCAAAACTCATCTTCAACAATTGAATGCAGCTAATGAACCAGAGGAACCCATATCTGGGTGCCACCCATCCCCAGCTGAAGAGCAGTAAGGATGATTATCATCTCAAGTTAGTTGACATTTGCCTGAACACACACCAGAGTTTATTAACTCTTATACTACTCTATTTACTTCCTTCAACTTTAACCCATTCTATAATAAAATGAACTGCTAGTATGCTTTCTGACAGATGGCAAACATAGCCTGGGAAGTAGAAGGCCAGAATGCGATTTTGAATAATGGAAACTTATCCCGTGGTCAAAAGTTCCAGGAAGTAACGGGGACAAATGAGGGTTCTTATTTTCCTAACTAGGAAATGACTAATTATAAGGATAAACATGTCCTTATAATAAACAAAGATTCTTACCAAACTGATAAATCAAGGAACTAAAACTGTATCCTTCTCATGCCATTAGGACATATCTGTTTTATTTTATTTTAGTTAACATGTTGATATGATAATTGTAGCTAGATGATAACAGGCCAGGCGGGAAAATCATTTTAGGGAAGTGGTTATTTTCTTAAGTAGCAAAATATTTCTGGAATCTTTGCTGGTTATATCCAGAGCAAATTTAACAAAGATCATGTTTATTAAAAGTCCCTTTGGTTTATCCCAGATTACTTTTCAAGATCTAGTACTTTCTTCCCCTTATTATTTCCTCTTCACCATGTTTTCCCTCATTTTAAATTCTCCGTTGAGACTGCTTACCAAGTCGATTATCCCCAAACTCTCACTTTATAAGTTAAAAAAAAATAGTATATTCAATAACCCGAGAACAAATATAATTTATAAAAATAATAATTTGCAGTGCCAGCACTTTGGAAGGATTTTTTTTCCCTCCTCTGTGAATGTGTCTAATGAGAGAATGTGTATCAGGAGGGGAATATACCATTTGGGTTCCCAGATTGCTTGCCCTATTTAGCATTATTATTTTTTTTAAGTTGCAATTAGTATTAGCCTTAAGAAATGAATGAAAATTGGTGATGAATGAAAAAGTTAATAGATGTTGGTATTGTAATTAGCAAGGGTCTGATCTTGCAAGAGCGGTTTTACAACTGCAGTCTTTGGAGGACATGCAAGTCTCCAGCCTGTCTGCCTGGAGCTTTGCACCACATGTGAGGGAAGGGTTTCAGTGAAGAGAGAATGAATTGCCCTCCTCTGCCACCCATGATGATGAGGATGTAAGCAAATGATATGGAGTCTGAGCCTCAATCAGCTTCATAGACATAGTCCGTCTTTTCCCCAGACAAGTGAGAACAGAATACAATAGAAGTTTAAAATGGGCTGTGGAAGGAAACATAATGCAATTGAGAAGATGTTTTTATTTCAATACAAAACATGGGGCTGTTAGACTGAAGGAAAGAAGCATCTAAATATGTTCTAGAAAAGAGTGATCCTCTTACTTGGAAAAGCAGCAACCTGAATTTTTCTTTGTGCAATTTCTCTCTCATTTGCCCAGGGGGCATCTTTATCCTTGGAGTCAATCTTTTGTCTGAGTGGCAAAGAAAACAAACTAAGTTTAGAATAAAAAGTACTAGAACAGAATCTAAAGAAAAAGACAAAGGACTGGGGATGAATAATGCGATTTTTTGTTCTGAGATAAGTTTGACCGTAAAACTTACAATTGGAAAATGTATTTAAAACTAA
This sequence comes from Enhydra lutris kenyoni, assembly GCF_002288905.1. Lineage (NCBI taxonomy): Eukaryota > Metazoa > Chordata > Mammalia > Carnivora > Mustelidae > Enhydra > Enhydra lutris. The sequence continues at coordinate 40,580,568 of NW_019154086.1, read as the reverse complement.
TAATTCTCAGCTTTGGTAATGGTATCAAAAAATGACATTTCACATATATTGCTGTGGGCATGTAAATTGTTATAATGTTCATGGAGGGTGATTTGGCAGGCTACAAATGTAAAATATTAAATGTAAGAATGCTATTTGGCACTAATTATATATAATTATAATTATGATCTGTAATTAGGAAAGTCATAACTATAATAATATGTATATAAAACATATGGATATTCTTCTCAATATTGCCCAGAATTCCAAAAAAAAAAAAAAGGAACAAAATAACCAAATAACCAGTAACAAGGGATAGGCTAAAAAATTATGATTCATCAATACCATGGGATACTATGCAGTATTTTTAATAAAGGAGTTTAAATGCAGAGGAAATTATGAAAAGTAAAAATTGAATTATAGAGGAAGAAAGCCTTTATAATTAAGTCACAAAGTACTTTTCACTAATTACAGTTAAAAAGTTTTACCTATAGGGGCGCCTGGGTGGCTCAATGGGTTAAAGCCTCTGCCTTTGGCACAGGTCATGATCCCAGGGTCCTGGGATCGGGCTCCACATTGGGCTCTCTGCTCAGCAGGGAGCCTGCTTCCCCCTCTCTCTGCCTGCCTCTCTGACTACTTGTGATCTCTGTCTGTCAAATAAATAAATAAAAAAGTTTTACCTATAGAAGTAGAAATGAACAGCATCTGTAAAGAAACTGCAATCTGACAAAGACTAATTGTAACATATATGACATGCAGAAATATTGATTTATTTAATATGTAAAGAGCTCTTGTAAATCAATATGAAAACAATAATCACCCAATAGTAAAATGAGAAATGTTCATCAACAGTCAATTTTCATATAAAAAAATGCAAGTTGACAGTAAGTATGCTCAACCTTATGATTTTAAAATTTTAGTTAAATAGCAAGGAAGTACTACTGCTTCACTTATATTGGTGGAGATTTTTTAAAAATGGTATGTACAGTGTGGTGAGGGCGAAAGAACATAAATGGCTTCACTTTATTTTTCCGAATATGGAAAATGGCAACAAACTTGGGGATTCATATGATAATAGTTCTAAAAAAAATTTTTTTTTTGAAGATTTTATTTATTTACTTGACAGAGGTCACAAGGAGGCAGAGAGGCAGGCAGAGAGAGGAGGAAACAGGCTCCCTGCTGAGCAGAGAACCTGATGCGGGGCTCGATCCCAGGACCCTGGGATCATGACCTGAGCCAAAGGCAGAGGCTTTAACCCACTGAGCCACCCAGGCACCCAGTAGTTGTAAAAAATTTAAATGTGCCTATATTTTTACCTGACAATTGCATTTCTGGGTATTTATCTTACAGAAATACTAGCACATATCTTATATTTATATGCAAGATATCCACAGCAACATTGTTGGAAAAGCTAAAGATCAAAAATAAGTTAATGGTATACTTAAGCAGATTATAGTACCTTCTTTAAATGTGATATCATATGGCCATCAAAAAGAGTAGAGTAGACTTACATTGTTGATGTTTGACCCTTTGAGAGTCTGTAAATAAACGCATTATTAATGGAAAAAATGTCCAGATTTTGCTTATAGTATGTTTCCATTTGTGTAAATACCTGGAAAGATAAGAGAATAAAAGCCTAAGATGGGAAAATGATTAGTTTTTCACTTAATGCAATTTTGTTCTGTGTAATTTTTTTACCATAAGCACGAGACTGTTTTTCAACATAATTTTAGATTAGAATTAAAAATGGGTTGAAATATACCTAACATATTTATTTAATGTAAAAAATATGTTTAAGTATAATTTTATGTATTATATTACATATTTTATTGTATACTATATTTTTTCATATATAATATTAAATTATATGTTATATATTATATTGTATGCAGAGTTAAGTGCAGGAAAATTGAAACAGATATAATAAAAATTAATGATTAGCATCTCTGGTGGAGTTATGAGTAAATTATTTTTTGTGGGCTTTTCTTTATAGTCTAATTATTTTCATAATCAAATAAACACTTGTAGAAAGATTATTGGTAGATGTTCACATGACTATTTTGACATTTTAAGTATGCTAATTCAAATCTCTAATTCACAAAAGTTTTCTTAAATTATATATACTTAAATATTTATTCTGTTCTACTGTTTTGGATTATTTTCAATATTTATTTATGTGTATGTTAATCCCTTCAGCCTCTCTTCTATAACAATTGCTTTTTCTAAGACTTTTTAGCTCCTCTAAAATTTCTATTTAATTTTAGTTACTTTTAAAATTCTTCTCTTCGTTTTGAGGCATTTTACTTAGTTCTCATTTTCCTTTGTTTTTCTCTATTTAAAAAAATTATTTTATATTCTTTTACATCATTTTCCTCTTCATCTTTTCGGACTTTAGGCAGATCATGTTTCATTTTATTTTATTATCTTTCCATTTCCTTCCTGAATTGTTGTATTTCCACTTTGAGGTCTTCCTCCAAAGAAACAAGTGTTTCATTATTTTTTAAAAAATGGGTAATTATTGTTTATATTTTTAAATAAGCTGATCAGCAACATTTTTCTGGTGAGTAGATTTCATCTATTGGAAAGTTACACTACTTCTTTCTTTTCTTTTGTAATAATGGTGACTTCTTTAATCCAAGCTCTGCTTGTCTTTTTTTAAGTCCACTGTTAAATTAGTAGGGTTTTTCTGGATCAGCTGTTTACAAGAGTTTCCTTTGGGAGAGACATATCTCATTAGTAACCCAGATAGTTGATTTTCCATAATGCAAATCTAAGTTCTTCTCTGTTGCACCACATTCTGTGTCTCCGAGATGTCACAGAACTCCACTTTCTCTGTTTTTTATAAACCAAACCCAGTCTAGATAGAGCTCAGCAGTTCACCTCTGCTCCTGCTCTTGCTGTTTTAAAAAAGATACAGATATTTCAACTTTAGGTTATGCCCCTCATCTTCAGAAAGTATGCATTTGCTACTACTTCTGAAATCTGTAGTCACAGCCTTCTCACAGTCTTCTCTGCTACTTTTTCTCTCTGCCTCCTTCCATAAGGCTCTTTCATCACATTTTCAGACATCTCAAAACTGACTTGAGCTCATGGTAGGGATTGAAATAAATAAATAGATCAATGCATTGACCTAAAAATTATTGAGTAAGCTTCAATGCCCACCACTCATCTTTGTATTGCATAGGTTTGCAATTTATCTAAGGCAGTTGGATCACAGTCCAATTAATAAAAATAACTTCAGGAAGAATATATGGATATTTGTTTAAATCCTGCCTATTTAGGAATGTGTATAATGAATGGGTTTTATTTCCCCTCAAAATGTAAAGGCAATCTTTGTTGAATTCTTGCATTTAAAATGCAAGAGGATGCGGCGCCTGGTGGCTCAGCGGGTTAAAACCTCTGCCTTCAGCTCAGGTCATGATCTCAGGGTCCTGGGATCGAGCCCCACATCAGGCTCTCTGCTCCGTGGGGAGTCTGCTTCCTCCTCTCTCTGCCTGCCTCTCTGCTTACTTGTGATTTCTATCTGTCAAATAAATAAATAATTTTTAAAAAATAAATAAATAAAATAAAATAAAATGCAGAGAAAGATGTCTAAAAAAAGAAAGAAAGAGAGAAAGAAAGAAAGGTCTTAAACTCAAGTTTTCTTTATTTATAAGCAGCCTAATGTATTTTCTGGTCATATTGTTTTTAAAGATGGACAGATTAAAGTAATTGTATTTAATATGGTTCTATTTCTGCTATATCTACAGAACTTTATCAAAATTTCTTTCCCAGACTCTAGGACTTTTGCTGATTTTTACTGAGTTTATTGATTGTATTGGTGGTGATGTGGTCAGGGATCAGTAAATGTCTATACACCTAACATCTAAAAATTTATTCAGATGAGGATGCTAAACCTCAAAATATATATGTAACTTCTATTTTAGGGTATTCTTTTACATGGCAAATAGTTGACACCTGTAAATGATTTATTTCTTTTTCCAAACCACCGTACATTTTCCAACTTTCGTAAGAAAACAAAAAAGTTGGTGAAGAACCCAAGAAATCAAATTTTATTCCAAAGAAATTTATGACAAAAATGTTCAGGGAATTTCATGTTTGACCAATAATCTTACTTTGAAATTAATTCCAAAAGATGATTCTCAAATTTTCTTAATTGCTGGAATCATTATTGAAGTAAACATGCACTATCTCAAGATTAGTCTCTTTATAAATAGCAGTTATGAGGGTTTTTATGTTCAAATATGCACCTAAAAATCAATCCCATACTTGACAGTCACATCTCAGGTAAAATTATACAGAAACAAATTATTTAATACTTATTGAATCATATTCTTCTTCTAGTTCATACACTATTCACTGTTTCAGTGAAATAAATAGACCTTTAGTTGCCTGACTTAATTCAGCTTCCAAAGTGCTTGGCTTCATCCCAGAAAGTAGTTTACACAGTGACACTTTACAAGTGTTAAAGAGATATGAAGAGGTACTTGTATACTCATAAGAGCATACATCTGCTAATAACTGGAATTGCCCTCAGAGCCTGCAGCTCTTTATTGACCATTTTCAATAGTGCAAATTTTCATCTTTTTAGGATAGGGCTGGTTTTTATGTAGTCAACCAAGAATTGATAGCATTGCATGATTTCCAAAATTCATAAAAAATCTTCTAGTAAACTAAAAATAAATAATCTTATACTAAATTGCAACTTTATGCTTCATTGAAAATTAAATTAAGAAACCATAGACATTTAAGAATATAGAGCAAATAATTCTTTGTGTTTAAATGCATTTCTAGAACATGATACAATATTTTAAATTGAAGCCCAGTAATAAATATTTACTCACATCTTATCTTATAATGAATTTTAATGTCTATGCCCAAATAAACTATAATCAGTCATAGTTAATATATAATTTAATTGAAAACAATTATGAAAGTACATATTCATATTTAAATTTAACATTTGCCCTTTTTTATTCACTAGTAAGCTTACATGGTAAACTATCTCTATTTACTCCTACTACTAAGATCTTGATTCTTCTATTACTACCTTTCCACCTTGAGTCTACCTATTACTACCTTTTAGATTTTAATCTATTTCTCTCTATCCTCTCTCTTCTATTACTACATTACTACCTTGATTCTACCTATTACTACTTTTTAGATTTTAATACATTTCTCTCTAATGGGTATTGTCTTCTCAAGTTCAAGAATGTAGACTTATCCTTTATCCTGAAATAACCTTTTACTTGACTCAACTTTGAACAGTTATTGCTTTTATCTCCTTTGGGCTTATAGACAGATAGGAAAGAGACAAATCATTCTGAGTTTTGTATGTTCTAATACATATTTCAGTCGTTATTCTAAAATTAGTTAAATCACTTAAAACAGGAGTGATGAGGTCCTGAAAATGGAAGACATTATCTAATGTGTTTTGAATATTGAACAAATCACCCTTTCCATGTACAGAGAATGAATTTGGTGGTAAGGAGAATAGATGGTTGGAGACACTTAGAAACAGAAACTGATGGGACTTAGTGATGGACTGGATATAGGATGATTCAAGTTTCTGGCTTAGGAAACTGGATAGATGGTGGATCTATTTTCTGCAATTGAGAATTTAAGTTTTTGAAGGTAGGATTCTATAAAATGCCATGAGTTAGAAGTATTTTGGAAACACTTTGGTGGAGTACTTGAGTAAGTAGCTGGGTATAGGCCTGAAGCTCAAAAGTAAAGTCTTGGATAGAGATAAATCATTTGGGTATAATTGATCAATTAAACTATAGACAAAAATAAGGTTGCATGGGAAGAGATTATAAAGTAATATGAGAATAGGGCCTAAGACCAAAAGAATAATTACATAGTGGATGGTCAGTATAGGAGGATGACTGCAACAGAGCATTACAAGCAGCCAGGGTTAGAACAATAGAAATGTTAGTGTAAATCAAACCAAGGGAAGATTATTTTCTAAGAAGAAAAGTTGTCAACAGTGCCATATCTGGCTTAGAGTTCAAGAAAAATTAAAACTTTCCATTGAATTTTGGAACATGGGTGTCCATGTGGACTCAGTCACAGCTATTTGGCAAAGCAAACATCCAATCTTCCTTTAACCCTTGTAGATGGGCTTAGACTACTACACAAAAGTTATACTCATGTTGATCAACAATGACCTACTGATCAAAATCAATTTCCGATCTTTAGTCTTATTGCTCCTGAATGCTGCTAATGATGTTAACTACCCTTCTTCACTAGGTGGTTATTTCGTTTTTAGGCCTTATTTCCTACTCTTCCTCCCTTGGTTCCTTTTCTGGGTCCAACCGTGTGCTCTTCTGTTTGGTTGTTCTTCTAGTCTCTTTTCCAGTTTTGTTTTGTATTTGCAAAGTTACACTGAAAACCATACATATTGCTTAGACCAATACTGTCACTACAGGAAGGACAAATACTAGTGGCAGGGCAACCAGTCTGACACTGATAATGTTCTTCTGAAAGTTTTCATTTTAGCCACAGGAAATATAGTTTTCATTTTTTTAATTAGTTAATAATTTGAGGATAAAAGTGTAAGTTGTTCCAACAAAAGTCTTTTTTTTTTTTTAAAGATTTTATTTATTTATTTGTCAGAGAGAGAGAGAGGGAGAGAGAGCACGCACAGGCAGACAGAATGGCAGGCAGAGGCAGAGGGAGAAGCAGGCTCCCTGATGAGCAAGGAGCCCGATGTGGGACTCGATCCCAGGACGCTGGGATCATGACCTGAGCCGAAGGCAGCCGCTTAACCAACTGAGCCACCCAGGCGTCCCCCAACAAAAGTTTTAACAACACAAGAGTTCAACTTCAAGAAGGTCCAAAATATTCTGATCAACCAAGATAATCTATAATTAGAACCTGTGATTTAGGCAAAGTATTTCTTCAGATTTGGAGTTATGACAACCACAAAGTTTGAAAACAGATTTAATTTCATATATGGAGGGAATGTGAACAGAAAGAGTGATATTGAACTATTAGTCTATGACAGACATTGTGCTAGCTTTTCTATGTGTTTTTCATTTAGTCCTCAAAAACCTCTCTTTTAGGTAAATTTTATTATCCTTTTTTGTTTCAATTCAGGAAATTGAGAATGGTTAATCTCTTTTACTCGGGATAGAAAGCTAATAGATGATTGAGACAGGATTCAAACTTAGATCATTAAAATTTCTAATTACATGCTATTCTCCCCAAAATACCCAGTAGTGTTTTTTGAAGTTTTGCAATATCCCCAAAGACAAGAAAGTACAGATGGTCACATCTAGATCCTAATACTTTATTCAAGAATTGAATTAAAAATAGTTGTCATGGATCACAATTTTAAATAATTTAATTTTGTTATATTTGGTAACCTTCTGGTATTTGCATATACTCAGAAATGGAAATGCGTGGTTTCCTTTTGTGGGCACAGCTAACCATGGTGTTCACTGAGTTTCAAATACAATAAAAGTCATGCATCAAACTTTGGCTCTGAAATCACAATGCAAATTATTCCATAAATAATCTTCTCCAACTATCAAATTCTAAACATTAGTTTTAAACTTTTCAGTGTCATTAATGATAGACTCTTGAAAGACCAACCCTCCATTTGCCTGATTATAGTAGCTTGTTCATGTGAAGTGACTAATAAAATGGCTTTTTAATACACAGCACATAAAAGAAAATCTTGTGATGTCAAGTTTCCTTAGTTCAGGATGCTTTTATTAGATCATGATTCTGTACAGAGTGAAATCATTATTATTATTATGCAAATCACTATTCCTGAAAATCAGGCATTATCAATAACATGACAAATTCAGTTTATCCCTTAGGGGGGTAAAAAAGGAAAAAAAAATATCCTAAACAGGTGTGATTATGTTTGGATTTATTAGATCACGATATTTGGTAGATATTATTTGAATATCTACCCTAAGTTTTTAAAATTGTGGTTATAAATGCTAATTTTACTTTAAAAATAGAATGAACAGACTGGTACAATTGCACTTCTTTAGAAAAGACAATAGGTGAAATTCAGGACTTTGTGCTTTTTCTAAGAGGAGTGTTGTTATTGCTTCAAAAGTTTGGTGATTCTTGCACCAATGTTTACTTAGATTTTCCATAATTCCCATACTTAATAGAAAATAAATGTTTCCTAAAACTTACTAAATACTGAATTTAAAAGTTTATCTATTTGTTTTAAAATTTGAAATAATGACTAAATAATGAATTCATAAATGATGCTTCCATGGATGAAATCTATATTACATTCTTGACACTAATGACTTTTTTAATAGCAATAAGTTGTTTCATTGTGTCTGTCTACAGGATTTTGGATAATTCATCGTTTTTTGGTCATAGGCATAAAAGGTCACTTAACATATCTAATACATACAGTTTCCTCAATGACAAACAATAATTATGTCTTTAAAGCAGATTATAAATTAGCACAAGTGTTTAAAATATACTTAGTTTCCATTTTTGCCTTTTTAAAGTGAAACTAAATCTTTCAGGTTAAGAATGATTTTACATTTAGGGTCAATTACAATTTATGACTTCATTCCACTTCTTTGTTTTTCTTTTCTGTTCCCCAGTTACTTAAGGAATGTGAATCTCAGTAAGTTACATTTATTTTGAAATAAAAATATAGTTCAAAACAAGTTTCACTGCCAGTGGAAATTTTCTAACAGTGTCTGTATTTTTTTAGGAAGCTGTGATTTATTTACACATTCCCTCTCTGTAAACCACTCTGTTCTATCATAATAAAATCTACAAATAAAGGATCAGCTCTATGGGGCATTGTTGATATAATATTAAGAGTACAAACACAGTACTTGTTTGTCAAAAGAGTGTCCAAAGATTATTTCATCGAAGTAAAAATACAACACTTAAAAGCAATTTCCATTATACACTTGAAACTTTGAAAATGTTCATGAAGATTAAAATAATATACATTCTCTGGCATATCTAGTTAAATATCACTATAGATGAGAAAAACTAATTTATTATAAGTGACAATGACCTTGAAAAATAACTTAGCTTTTTACCATTATTACTATTTTCTTTTTGAGTTCACTTCTTAAACCATTCAGGTTATTTTGCCATTTATCTAGGTATTTAAATTTTATTTTCTGAATTTGGAGAGAAAAATCAGAGACTCAATTTCATTCTCTAATTTAAACCAGATACACATAATAATATGTGTGTGTATATGTATTTAAAACTTGAGTAATATAATAGGCTAACTGTTTTTATTCTGAATGAGAAAATTAGCTAACTCCTATTTTTTTTAATCTGAGGAATATCAAAAGTATTTTTATAGAGCTGCTAGCTTGTAATCAGCTCAACTAACAAATATTTTCCTTTTTATGTTGCATAAAACAACTAAACGTAACTCTTGCTGATTAAATTTATATCATATTTAATGTGGTATTTGCATAAAATCTTTAGAAAATCAAAGAGTGATGAGTAAAGAAGGCAGAGAAAAATATAAAAATCCTTACAAATAAAATCATAGCAGAATGTGAAAAGGTGAGAGCTCTTTATAATGCTTGAGATGTGCAAAGTTTTAAATACTCTGGTTAAGATATTAACAAAGAGAAGTTGAGAATCAAAGTAACATGGAAAATCACCTAGCACAAGGATCTGAAATATGGTAGTTCCTCAGTAAGTATTTGTTGAATGACTTTGAAAAAAAAAATCACATTAGTAATGAAGGAGAAATATCTGTATGTATTTTGAATATAGAGTAACTTCGTATAGTTTTAATATGTTTGTATTTTGAGAGTTTCCATGAAGGAACTTCCTTTCATTTAATTTATTTAAATTTGCTTTAATTGATTTTTCAGAGAATTCCTAATGGAATTCTTACTTTCCCTACTTGACTTGGACAAAAGCAATAATTCATTGTGTTGTGGCAAAGAAATGTGTGTAAATAAGTCATAACAAATAAATATAAAATGCCTTATAGCTCTATAAATATATAGATATGGATATATGTAACTTGCAAAGTGCTTTGTTCAAAAGGAAATCTGTGTAGGCATTTTTGCCAGTCTTACCTAATTTAATCTTCATTTCCTGTCGTACTACTGGAGCCAGCTCCTCTTGGCTCACAAGAGATGATAATTACATTTTCAGAACTATTGAGAGACATAACTCTTATTATAAAAAAAAGTACAAAACTAATCATAAAATAAATTATTCTAAAATGATAATATTACAAAAAAACTGAAAAGATAAAAAGAGTAATATTCAAAACTCATTATTCTTAATTATTATATAATAATTCACTAATAACTCTGCTTTTGATGTTGCTAACAATTATTGAATCTATATGGGGAAATAATATCATATGATGTGCAACTGTACATCTCTTTCCAACCCTGTGTTGGAAGCTTGAAATTGGCCATGATGGAAGGATTTACATCATAAGAAATCAACAAATGCAAATTAGACATTTATAAGCATTTACTGGTCTAGAACAGATTTGATGCCTCTATCAAATATATAGATTGTCCTAAAAGTGGAAATTTAAACTCAGAGAATTAGAATGAGTTGATCTCAACTCATTAGAATTAGTTGCTCAAATGCCACTCCTCTTGTAAGTGTTAGAATCAACATATCCTACCTGACTCTAAACCTACATGTGTATATATCTACTTATATTTTGCTGATGCTATGTTGTCTGGCAAATACTAATAACATTACAAAGACCCAACTTCATTGAACTCTTCCAGGGTGCCAGTTTCTCTGGTAAGTATTTGAAATGCCTTACCTTAATTGTCACAGAATTGTTATGACTTATTTGATAGATGAATGAAGGGTGACTTTGGGAATATATTTGCCTTTTCTAGAGTCAAGATTTGAACTCTGACCTTTCTAATTCTGAAGCTACATCTCTACTCATACTGCTTATCCAAAAAACCTTTAAAGGTTGATTTAAAACAAAACAAAAAGGGTGGAGAAAGAATATACACATGAACTTTCCTAATATTATTGACACCAGACTTGAGTGTACTTTTATCTTTACTTTACTTCTTACTTATTTTTAAATATTATAAAGTTGCTGCAAAATTCATCTACTAATTTCGTTTCTTTGTGATGTTGATTAAAAAAAGGAAAAGAAAAATTGTTTTCCCTCACCTTCCATTCCTTAAGGGCAAAGACTTCTCTTTAGGATTTTTCATCTTAAATATGCCTATGAAGAAGCAGCCAAATTATAATAAAATTTTAGGCATTAAAGAGAGACTTGAGTAAGATTTTAGGAAGCATTTTCAAGGGGCACAATATTATTTAAATATAAAATATTAGTGTTTTTTACTCACTTTTCTAAGCTATTTAAAGTGGTTTCATTAAATATCAAGCTTAAATAATAAAGACTAAAATGTGAAATGATCAATAAAGTTATTAAAGATTGTTATTAAAGAAACAGAGGCCATAAGAAAATACCAAGGTTTAGGTAAAAGAGAGACACAGAGAAATAAGAGTGATAAAATGCAATGATGAAAGAACAAAATAACTTCAAGTAAATTATTCTTTGCAGGAGAAAAAAAATGAGAGAGTATTAAAAGAAATGGAAGCTCAGTCTGATAATAGCAAAGTAGTGAAGTTGGTGTCTTTATAGTTTCCAAAAAGGCTGTACCATCCAATGAAGATGTTGCTATTTTGGATTAACGTATTCTTTTTAAATTACATATACAGTTATTTACAAAAGAGTCTTATTCAAATATTTTCTGAAAATACATATTTACTGTTTTGTTGTGATCACAATCCTCAGCTATTTTATTCTCTTCTTATATGTTGTTGTGTCAGTAGAAAAATTTTCACTTAAAGGTAATTTTTTTTAAAGGTAATTTAAATAATACCTGAATTAACCATTTTTAACCTAGAGGAGGTAGCCTGTTGAAAGCAACAGGATTATTATCTGATGGGAGAACTATTTTTCTTATTAAATATCACTTTATATCACTAATTCCACATAATTTTTAGAGTTGAAATTCAAATAATGGAATTTTGATTTTTCCACACTTCAAGGCATTATTTTCTTAATGTGTCAGGAAATATTATTAAAAATCTATGTTGTTTTTTCCCCTCTGAACTGATAAGAAAAATGTTATAAATGAACTGTGAAATCTCTATGAATATTTCACCTTAACCAACGCCTTACTAAAAAGTGATATGTGGAATAATATAAAAAGCCCTCAAACATTCAGAAACTTAGGTAGTGATACCAAAAGAGAAACAAGTCATTCTTTTAAAGCATGTATAAAATTTTGCAACAAAATGAACAATACTGATACTTGAAGCTCAAGAAAAGATAGGCCAATAAAATCCATTTTTATAGATTGAAAAATCTGTTATTCAGATGCTACAATGAGAATGGACAACTTATCCAAATTTTATATACTAAGATCTTTATTTGTTTGCTTGAGTTTTAGATTGTACAAATGTAAGCATGGTGATAAAGGGACTCCATCATTTCAACTTAAAGTATCTTAAAAGAATGGCTTTCATATGGAACTGAAATTTTAATTTTTTTAACCATTCAAATTTCTTGGTTTAATGTACATATCAGTGTAGAACATCATTAAGTTTAAAAATACTACAAAAAATACGTTCATAAGTAGGAATATTTCTTTGATTGGAAAATTGATTTTAGTAACATTTCAGAGTTATAGTTTTATTTTGAATTATCCCCTAAAAACATTTTAAAATTGTCACCATTATGATTAAATCACAATTAAGGTTATCATCTTCTTAATAGATTTATTATTTATATTTTAATGTACAAGTCCAAAATTTTTTTGTAGAGTTAGAAGACCTAAGTACTATTGAAAATAATAAGCTGTGATGCAGATTCAAAGAATGCTTTATTTGAATTTTATAATTATGCTATTATTTTTTCTTACTTTGTTGCTTTAAAATATTTGATGGTGGTAAATTATTAGTATAATTTAAAATATGAAAAAGAAAAGGTTTTAATTTCAAAAATTAGAAGATGATCTTATCAGGAATTTTGATTACTTTGCCACACATTACTCAATCTTTAATGTATGAACGAATACTACCAATAACTAATAAGAAAATATGACAAGAGTCATCTTTCTATAACATACATTATTAGGCCAACTCTCCTTATACTTTCTTAAACATTATAGGATTTTTTTCCCATATGGTGCAGTTATTACTATTAATGAAATGCAATTTATTCTTAACTTTTAAAAATGGTTGTATGGGAGTATGCATTTCAATTTTAATTAGTAGCTGAATGAAATTAAAAATGGATAAATATTGTATAATTTTATAATTACAAGTGGGAATGAAAACATGTTGAAACTCTAGTCAGTAGAGGAAATGAGCAGAAGAGATAGAATTGTATATAATTGCAACAATCCAATATCTTTGTTAAGCTATTTCTGGACATAAAGTGCTTTATTTGGCTTAAATATTCCTGAGAAGATAATGCTAGACTTACTTACTCATATTATTTACAGATCTCCTTGAAGATGACTATTACTGATAAAGAAATAGTAGATTCTGTAAGGTGGAAAGTGAATTTTACAATGCAGAAATTACCTACCGGAGTCACTTACTTTATGATAAATTTAGATATTGTATGATTGCTCCAAACAAGAATAAAAAGCATGATTTGAGAATTTGGATGCAGGATGGGAGAGGAGAGGGGAAAGAATATTCTCAACTGTCATTTGGTTCAAGTGACAACATATCAAGTGAGTGTATTATTCATCAAAGATACTGTCTTTTACTTATGGACTGCTCCATAATGGATTTGCACTTGCTGTTTAACTATTTCCTGAATGCAAAAGAGTAGTTAAAAACCCAGGATGATACAAAGCCTTGATGAATTAACTTAGTCCCAATCTGATGAACTCTTGCTACTCATTTGTCAAAAGTGAAAAGATTATAGTACTTAGAAAATACAACTGCCTGCATTTTTAACTGGGCACAGTAAATCTTAAGTAAAATTGCATATTTTATTGAACATGAATTATACTGTGAAAATCTTGTCAATTCTGTTATTTTTTTCTTAGTAAAAATAGTTGCTTTCAAAGTATTAGACATATTCAAAAATTGAAAACCTTATATGAATTTTCTTTAGGACTGCAAGAGCCCTCAGAGATTACCTAGACCTATCCCTATATTTTCCTGGTCAGGGAATTGAGGCCATACAAATTAAATAATCCATCTAAATTGCATAGCTACTTAAAGGCATTTAGAGGATTTTCAGCCCAAGAAATTTAGGGAACAAAATGATACGGTGTAGCACCCATTTCCTTTTACTTTCTCATTAGAATTACTCTGAATCTGTAAAGCTACAAAACATCTAGAGTAACAGAGATATCCTTCTGGGGACAAAGTAGTAAAGCTTAATGCATGTGACTCTGTATGTGCGTGCGTGAGTGCGTGTTTATCTTTGTGAATTACTGGACTTCTCCAATCTATTTTCTCAGTCCCCTTGTTTATAGCCTCAAGTATAAGTGACAAATATTCCTTTTCATCGGTCTGTTTTGAAGCTCAGCATACTTTTTCTTAGGGATTTGTTTTTTATTCTTCCAGATAACTCTTTATCTGAGATAATATAAGAAATAAGAGGTTAAAAAATAGAGAGAAGGCATACATTCAGCACGTTCTGTAACAGAGCACCAGAAAACTACACTTCAGCTGTTCCAAAGATTGTGTTTCAAGGAACAGAAAATTATCTCCGAACAACGAGGGAAAACTTCATTGTATATTGCGATTCCCCTCTTGTAACCATCACTGATGCCAACACATGTTCTGCATAGCTAGAGAAACACACATTGAACTCAAAATGCCCCGAGAGTATTGTCCTTCATAACACCCTGGTGTCTCGTGTGTAGCTGAATGAATAAGAAATGACCGAGCTATTAAGATACTAAACAAAAGTCATCTAGGCCCATAATATTGATGTAACAGCATCTCAGCACTGTATTTGCTTTCATTAGTTTGTCTAGAATAAATCTTTCTATCTTAAAAAAAAAAAATCACACTGAGCTTGATGGTAATGTGCTCCAGGAATTTTTTAAAAAGGGAATCCTGCTGTAGCTCTTTTTAGGAGTTGCTCGTGGTTAATATTACAGGCATATCTACAAATGTGTGATTGTGCAGCTCCCAGGGTTTTTGCTTTTTAACAAGGTCTAATTCTCGAAGTCGCCCTTTATAAGTTTATCTTCCTCATCACACACTGCCAAATATACAACAAAAATGGAATCTGCCCAGTAGTTGAAGTACATAGCATTTATGGCTCTAGGTCTCTTTCTAGCATGACTAAAATCAGATTTTCACATTGATTTGAGAGAGCATGAATTAAGGAAACTCAAAGTTTGCCATATATATATATGTAATATATATGTATATACCCTTCCCCCACAGAGCCAAGAGGGAGTTTATCATGGTCCCATTGTCCTTTCAGATGTGAGCTCCAGTCTACATGTAGTGCTTGTGCATACAAGCATGTCATATGTGGGGTTGTGCTCATGGGGATATTAGAAAACGGGTTGTGGTACTCTGTTTTCAATCATATTTTATAAATATCCCAATTGTCAAGACCCAGTAAATTGCAAATAAAGAAGCTCCCATTGTCCAATATTTCTAACAGCTCAGCTAAGTTTTAACATAGTGGCCCTCTCTGCCGTGCGCATTTCCTATAAAATAGTATTTGAGATGAATTAACGTGACCAGACTCTGAAAGCCCCCAGATAGCTGCACCAATTTCCAGAGTGCAGGCAGATGTGATGTGAGCACCCCATTACGTGCGTGTAATTTTATATACTTGTCCATCACCTTTTATACTGAAAGAAGCATCCTATTTTTAAAATTACTTAATTATTACTTAGGTTCCACGTTCACTTCTAAAAATCTTTCTATAAAGGGGAAATATTTTTTCCCTCAAATTAACACAGATATAAAACAGAAAGACGAAGGCGCATAAAGGCCACGGACGCATTTTGCGGGGGATAGGTTCTGGTTGAATGAGATCTGGGATGTGTGCCAAATTAATAAAAAAAAATCCTGTTCTTCCTCTCCAATAGCCACAATGTTCATTATTAAGAAAAGCATATGAACCACAGGATTTGATTTTAATAACACCAATGTCTTCATTAATCTGTACATTCCATTTAGCCTCATTATTGGGCAAATGCTGAATTAATGCATAACATATTATTGTCGGACGTCCCTTACAAAACATTTCTCCCTTCTTTTATCATTCATTCCAGGACCCTCAGGTGTGCATGTCATGTGTTTAAATAGGCCTGTGGCCCTCAACAGCTGTTTTCTTACCTCAGTCTAAGAGGAGACTTTCTGCTTGGGGTGTCTACAAAGGGGTGTGGGAAATAGAGCTGTGGATTCTCGTTCAAAACCATCATTTTTTTTTTTCTGTCATTTTAATGCTGTCACATCAAGAAGGCCTCTCCGTCACCTGCAACTGAGATGATGTTTCCTTGATGGTCTCCGGGCCTCCTTCTAAATCAAGAGTGGTGATAGCCAACACCGCTTTGTATCTGCGGAACAAATAGTGGCCTTTGTCCAGCACAAGTCCCTAAACAAACTTAATCTCTCTAACACGGTGACAGATGACATTTAGATGTCCTTGTTACCCTTAAAATGAGTTTTATTGACAATCAGAGAACAAAAAGAAGGCCCAGAGAAAGCCCAATGTTTTATAGGCTTGCTAACAACATCTTAGTGCGGAGGGTGAGGAGAAAGCCTGAAGTTGCCCCCATTTTCCCCTGCTTTGCTATATCACCATGACAACAGATATAGAAATCACTTAGTGACTCCTAGAAAGAAAACACAGTGACACAGTACCCCTTGTATGGCGAATCAAACTAAAGCCTTCATTCAAATAGCTATTCAGCTTGGGCATTCATGTAGAGGATAGGGTGGGTTTTACACAGGTAACTACAAGGGAAAGGCCAGCGGACCTTCCAGCCGCAGCATATGGCAGCGTCTCTGTCTAATTAACGCATCCTCAATAGAATTGATCCATTTTAAATTTGTTTTCTTTTACTTGAAACATCACTAATGTAAAGGGCAACATTAATCAACATCGTGGAACTTAAAAGGGCATTAAAGAGTGATCTTTTTCCCTATGCAACAAGAATCTTTTCAAGTAGTTGTGTCAACCGCCGCGGATTCGGGGCTCCTTCCGAGTTCTCAATCCGAAGGCAAATCTAGAGAGGCCTCTACTGGCAAGTCTCTGTCAGTGCACCTGTCCGTGTGGCGCTGTCTCAGAAAAAAACACGCGAGAGAATGACTCCCAGCTCTTACCGGCGAGTTGCACCCAAGATGGATCACTGATGAACATACCGTACAAAACATTGAATAATGGCATTCACACTTTTGAAGTGGTCATGTCTAACTGCCTTTTTTCAGGTAATAAAAGGATCACAAAGCTCTGATGAATGAGCGGCTCGGACACTTTGAGATATTTTAAGATTGTTCAGCAAGGATATAACAGGTAATCTCTCTTTCATTCCCTCTCTCTCTCTCTCTCTTTACTTTCTACAACAGACTCTCATGCAAGTGTGAAAGTTAAAGCCAAACTAACAGGAAATTCTATTTCTTGACATTGTCTGTGTGGAAGGGGTGGTGGATGGGACACATTGTTGACACCCATACTCATTATTATATTTCTCTCAGCAAAAACAAAACAAAACAAAACAAACAAACAAACAAACAAAAAAACCCAAAAAACAAAACACACACACACAAAAACAAAAAACAAAACAAAAAGACTGAGCTAAATCTTTAGATAAAACTAAAGTATCCAAAAATTGTTTTTGGCTTAATTACAAAGCAGAAGTTCCCTGCCAAGATTTCCTACTTACAGTGAAGAGATATGGGCCAAACATAATCTCCCCAAGTGAGACTAAACATGAAAGTATCATTGCAGCATATTTTTATCAAATTAAGCCCAAATAGGCTCACAGCTCTTTATAGAGGTGGAAAAAAACTTTTAGGGAAAAAAGAGAAGATTTAATTTTTCCACCAGAAGTTTAAAATTATTTAATATTCCCTAGGGTAAGGATAGGTATGATCTGTTTCTGCAGGGGGAAACTCGGGGTTTTTTTCCTCTTTGAAAAAATGACCTGACTCCACAAGTGTTATTTAACTTTGAAAGTTTTCAAAAGACAAATCTCTCTTTTCTTGTTTTCCAACATTTATATTTTTGTATTCAGTGTTATTTTAAATAGGAGCATACCAAGATTCTATTCAAATTGCCTTTCAGAAACCCCATGAGTTATTTCTTATTGCAATGACTGATCTCTAGAACCTTGGGATTTCTCCCAGCATAATTTTCCATAGCGTCATTTCATATTTCAAATCATCTCATGTTTATTTAAGATAAAATTTTAGTCAAGCAATTTTGCGTAGGGTAGTTTGGTTAGCATGTCAGTAAATTACCTTCTGGATTATACAGGTAATGCGTGGTCTTCTTTCAAGTAAATTTTGTTAGATGCCTTGGGATCGCTACCTTGTAGTCCCAATAGTGACACCTTCTGGTAGAAAGAGAACCAAAAATAGTTTTAGTTTCTTTTTGCTTATTGTTTTAGAGAATGTTACCAGGGACTCTGTTGGTATAAATATAGATAATTTACAATTATCTTTTCAGGTCTTTTAAATATAGAACAATACATTCCCAAAACCTTATAAGTGAGAGAAAAAGCCTAACTTCTATTTAGTTGTGAAACTGAAAAAAGTTACTAGCAGAGGAATGCTATCTAAATTACTACCAAATAGTGTATAGATATAGAATTACAATCTTTTGGGTTCTTATGTAACATAGTAAATGAGAAAACAAAATTTAGTAATCGTCTTTCTGGGAAGTGCCCTATTTCACAGAACAGGAAACTGATGGTCGAAATGCTTAACAGAAATATTTAACATTTCTCTAAGGTTTCCTTAAATATTTATTAAATGTTTTACATGTAAGAGAGAGCAAAATTGATCCATGAACAAAAAGAAGATCAGATCATATACTTCATAGCAGCCTAATCATCAATAATCTTTGCTAATCTAACTAGAATTGCTCTTCCGGGATATGGATTTATCACAAATCAGAAGAAAACATTGGAATCATGTTGGAATGTGATCATTTCTCAACTGAGCGAGAAGCACATGGTTTGCAAAACATTGTATACAATAATGCTTAATCTGCATTGGAGAGGATTCAGTATTAAAAACAAACTTTGCCAAAATAGATCCATAGCTACCGAGGAGTGGTGTTCATTCTCTGTGAGGCTTTGGTGACGCTCCTCTCTAAATTGTATCTGTTCTTAATCTATAATATTATCACAGCAATCAGAGAATTTTCAGTTCTCCATACAGCATGTGAAGACTTTTGTAAGAAACTGTTTTCGATAATTACCCGGAAACCCATGTAACACCTGTGTAAGTCTTTTTTTGACTGGATAGCCATTCACTTGCTAAGCTGTAAAACTATAGTATCAATAATTCTAGAGTTTCACAGTCACATGAGATAAAAATGGCAGAATGTAAAGAAATCAGTTGCAACCCAGGATTAACTTAAGTGAGCATTTCCATGCAAAATGTGCCTGATATTTGGTTCAGAGAACTTGGGATCTTTATTGATATTTCAGATTACAAAGAAAATATGGCTATCGGTCCCCCCAGATATTGTTTTTCCTTGGGGATTGTGGTCAGCCATATGGTAAACCAGCGAATCGTTTAATCCATGATACACATTTATGACTACTTTTGTGATATCACTGCGAGGAAACATGAAAATGTCTCACAAATTATGCGGCAGACAGTTATATTGGTGTCTTTGAAACCATCTTTGGCTCTGCTGTGTGCCTTTGTTTGCACAACTTGAGCACATGCTTCAAAATGTCATCCAAATTACAAGCATGCAGGGAATGAAGTATTACTTCTGTATCAATATCAGGAGCATGCTACTTTATTTCATTAAATGGCTCATCCGCCGATTGCACTTGGTAAATTTGCGAAATTCCTGCTTTGTATTTCTTGCAAGACTTATTTTATAATGTTATTTGTGATCTGAGAAAAAAAAGTCTTCAAAAATTATTTATGATGATGGATATGGGGAAACAAAGGACTTTTAGACTCACATAAATTACAACATAAAAATTGCCAAGCGCAACATTTACACAAAATCCTTTGGCCAACCCCCTGGCAATTAAGTTGGGATATGATGTGCTCGGAGTGAAAACAAGGACAGAAATTAAAACCAAACACCCACAAAGATTAGAAAAGTTTGGTTGGGGTTTGGGTTTTCCTGAGTACCTGAAATCGCATTTTAGCTGATCATTAGACACAACTGTAAAGAAAGGCCCTGTTTTGCCTTGGGAGAGTTCATCCAGAGATTGCACAAGGGATTTGCACAGAATAGAGCTTCACAAAACCCAAGGGCTGTCAGGGGGAAATGGTATCCAGGAGGACAGGGCAGGCCAAGCATCCCTTCAACAGCAAAGCCACACAAGAGAGCCAGAGGCAGCACAGAGGCTGCCAACGCAACTGCCTACCACGTCTGCCAAGGAGCCAGAAGCCGCTTGTGGGAAAATATCACTTACCCTTAGCATCTGGGTCCTGTGATTGTTATCCAAAGAGACAGAGTGGTAAGATATAGTGGGATAAACAGCATCCCATTAAACACACACACACACACACACACACACACACACACACACACACACACGACATTCCTCTCTGTGTACAGAGGGAGATAAGCCACGCATGGCCTTGAATTAGAAAGACTTTCTGTAGTTGGAATTCTTTTAAACAAGATTGAATCTTAGTTCTGTATTCATACTTCATAATGAGGTGAGCTTTAGTAATTGCTATTCACCAATAGCCTTGGTTTGTAAAAACCAAGAATGAGTTGCATTTGTGGCTCTTTGCAGATGAGTCTAGTCCACTACGAAATGGTTATTCCCTTGGAGTTGCTGGTTGTAGCTGCCAGATAGGATTATTTAAAAATTAAATCTCGACGACAGAGAAACTAAAATGAAGTTTGATGTTAAACTTTTTTCCCCTCTTTTTTGGGTATTCTATCACTATTTTTAAGAGGCCAGGTTCCAAACATAAGCTCCTAAAGTAATTGGTGAATTCTTATTTAATATATACTATATTATAAGCATATAATACATAACTATAATTTGTATGTCATATAATATATATTTTTACATATATGTTTAAGCTTGATAAAATGTCTTCTAAAGTACACACTTTCAATTTACATCTGAATGAGTGTTTTTAAGGTTTCCAAATGTGACAATGTGATCATATAGATTCACTTGGTATTGAAATATGGAACAGGGAAGGGAGGGGGTCTAGAGAATTTAAAGATTGGAGACACCTTGTGGTTAGCACAAAGGCCTTTGCTTTTTAGCAATATAAGCACTGTTTGAAGATTATTATAATGGTAGAAAGTAAGTAATGGCTTTTTTTTGGAGTAGTCAGTAAAAGCATAAAAGAGTATTTTTCATTTGAAAGATTTTGCTCTGATATCAAGAACAGAAAAGAGTGCTGTTTTAAGTGCCAGTGACAATACAATATGCCCAAAGACAAATTTTTTATATTTAAATTCATTACAAGTCAGTTATATTACCCAGGCTAATGCAGAGCATTCGCAATTACAATCTCACTTATTTACACAGCAGATTTATTATTAAAACTTTTTGATTTTCCATGAATGAAATTAAAATTTCAATTGTGTTTGGCTGACTAAAATATATATATATATATATATATATATATATATATATATATATATATGCATCTCAAGACCTTAAAATCCAGTTGCTTTTTTATGCATGTTACACGAGATAATGCGTATAGGTCAGTTTATGCTATAATATACATAATGACATAAAATAACTACTTATAAACATATTCCACATGTGCACAAACTTTATTATATGGACACTTAATTGTTTATTTGTATAAATAGCAAAGTAATTTAAGAATATCTACCATCTAATGATAAGATGAGGACAATGTTCAAGAGAGGTGAAATTTTATAGAAGTACAAATCCATGCACAAAAGTAAACAATTGGTGTGTTTTTACTTTTGTTGTTTTTCATTATCACATACACACAAAAGAAAATTGATTCTGACTGGTAGTTTTTTGGTTAATAGTTTCTTTTCTGGTACCAGAAATTCTCAAAATTGTTCAAATTTAGTTTCATATTTATAACATTTCTATACAAATTAGAAAGGTATGGTGAAAACAATTTCTTTTATGTTGCATATCTGTGTAGTTGTGGAAGAGCCTGTGATTTCAAAATCATGTTCAGTTATGGAAAGAGGAAGGTGAAGGAATAAGTTCCAATCATTTTACTTCACTTAAAAATTTTAAATTTTCAAAGGAAACATGAAATACTCCATCTTTGTCAGTACATAAAATAACTTACGAACAGATACAAAAGACTGGTAAGAATTTATAAAAACTTTTTTTGTTGACCATGTGTTGTTACATTTTCCATAAAGGAAATAAATATCCCCAGAAAGATGTACATGAAATCAGACCTACTTTTTCGAGGATATTTAAATCGTTACACCTCACAGCTATAATATTAAAAGCAAGTATTTAATTTTGATTTCACTGTTAAATATTTGTCACTTTTGTTATATCTTTTCCTCACAATTTTTGTTTCTTTCCATTTGCCTTTTTTTTCCATTTCAATTCTCATTGCTAAGGTCTGCCCTGAGTGGTTTCAATTTTCATTCTTTTAATTATGTTTGTATTATGCCTTTAATATTTAATAGTTTTTTTCTTTTAAGTTTAGGTGGTTTTTCAACCCACTATTTTAATTAGGTCTTCTTTAATATCACGTAATATTTCCTAGGAAGTAGTAGTATATACAAAAGCATCCCCCCAAATCCTAGTAGTGTATTAACAGTAGTAAATTGCAACTTGTTATAATTGCATGTGGCAGAATCATTTAACCCTTGATGATCTTAACGTTTTAAATTGTGAAAAGGAAGATCACACTCATTTACTAAAGCCAGCACAGTTTGCACACTTAACTAAATACATAGCCATGCTTCCCAGGGAATTTTTTTTCCCCTGGAATATACTGTCTGAAGCTGCAGAGGACAAGTTAGCCTCACATTCCCTGTATTCATCCTATATTCTTTACAACTGTCCAAATTGTATTAGAATTTGCTTATAATGATGTTATATGATGTCCTTGTTGTGATACCTGCATTTGTAGAGAACTTAATATTGATTTACTGTGTCTTTTGCCCATCTTTGAGCAGCCTGGATAGCAATTACAGCTGTTGGTGGTATCTATTTTGTCTTTTCATAATTGTCATTTCTTGTTCTACTTAAGATTAAAATATGAAAATTGTACCACGTGCACATCAACAGTGCATTAGCCAAGTTATCAGCAATATCTGTGAAGAACCATCATTTTAACTGTGGTTCTTTACATTGCCTCTTCATTTTATTTATGAAAATTGCATGCTACAATATCAACTTGAACAAGAAATGCATTCAAAGGTGAGCCTCCCTGACATCAAGTCCTCATCTGGACCATTACTATCTTCCTGAGAAATCACTAGGGCTTTCCCAATACCTGCCTGCCTCTGCCAAACGCTTTCTCCCCCTCAGACTGGGATTTCTGACAAGCAGGGGCTGCTTTGTTATTTTTCAACTCTAACTGTAAAGAGCCCTCACAGTTTTTGAGCTCTCTCTACTAGTCTCATTTCAATTCACATTTCATAAAGAATATGGTATTTTCTACAAGGAAAGACATTTTTTTTAATAACAGAGCAGACTTGAGATGAGTTCTTCATAATCACAAATAGGCCTACCAGGTATAGATTTCCTCAAAAAAACAAAAACAAAACAAAAACCTGTCTAAGAGCTGTTCCAAAATTCAAAAATGTCTCATTTGAAGACCAAATATACTTATGTGGGGAAGGGTTGGGGATATCATTGCCTGGGATCCTCTCAGGAAATTTATCAAACAGAGGCTATAAAAAATAATTTTTAAATGGTGGAGAGAGGAAACCTTTTTACAACAAATTTGGGATTTTTTTTTTCCTGGTCAATTGATATAAAAACCCACAGTTGAAATAACTGAAGCACTTTGATTCTGTCTTGACTCAACAAACCTTGAACTACTTAAGAAGGATTCTTTGTGCTGTACAATGAAAATATAAATATCACAGTTCAAGATGAAACTGAATAAATATTTGGATACTACCCCTACACACACACACCACACACATATACACACACACTCTCCCTCATTCACACACACACACACACACACACTCACACACTTTCCTATCAGCAGACTAAATTCAGCTAGTTCCTGAAAGGCATTCATTTTAAGAGTCACTATTGTTTTATTTTACTACATCTGTTTGGAGACGTTTTAGAAATGACTATGTGCAAGGAAATAATAAATGCATCTGCAATCTCTAGCAGAGGCCCCTCCTCATGAGACAGTAGCGGGTGTTTGTGGGTGTTGTTATTGCCGTTGTTGCAATCTAGCTAATAAAGGCTTTCTCTTACACAAGAGAATTTTGACAGGGTTGACTCCAGACAGCTTTCCAGCTGAGGTCTGGGGCCTTGCTGAACCTTCAAAATTTTCCCATTTGAGCTGCATCAAAGTGAAGGAAATTCAAGGATCACTAACGTCTCAGATGGTAGCACTTGCCCTAACAACGAAGGTTCAGGAATTCTTTGGAGCAGGCTGAGGTCATTTTTCTCCCCTTTTCTCCTAATGCTTTTCTCTATTAATCAGAGCTCAGAGCTCAGATTGGTCTTCAACTTCCTCCCAATCCTTGCTAAGCCTGTCATTTCTAGCTATTATTTACTTTAATGGACTTTGGCTGATCCCTTATGAAGCTTTGGATCTGAGAATAATAAGGCTGGAGAGTAACGGCCATAGACATGGGTGTGGGTTTGCCTGCAGATTAACCGTGGCAGATGGGCTTTATTGCGGTTTCCTGTGTACTGAGTGTTGATTGAGAGGGTATAATGAGAGAGGTGGTGTCTACACAATGGTCACAGCCACTTCATTGCACTTTGCGTCTAAACAACCCCATTTTTCTAAATCTTTGGGTTGTGAAATTTTAGGAAGTCAGAGCACAAGAACAAGTACAAAAACAACTGTAAATAACCATGAATGTTAATCCAACACTAATTGGTCCCTTCTTTCAATATGAGTCCATTTTGCTCAGTTTTTAAAATTCTGGGTAAATTAAATGGTTAAACAAAATGTTCCTGCATTAGGTGGTTTGGGGTGAAATAGCGAGCAACGTGTATATTCTGTGTGTTTTTCGCTTGCTTGGGGTCTTTTGTTTGTATTTTGTCAAATATGCTCTGTTCGATTATTACCACAGACACTAAAAGCTTAAGTTGTAATTATTTTCAGATGCTTTGGGAGTTATCATGTTGGCGACATTTTTCTGAATTAAATCAGAGTATATTAAAAAAAAAATAACATCAGGGTAATTGTTTCATCCCTGGCATAAGAAAGCAAATATTTTTTTTTTTTAACCTTTCTCTATTTACTGCATTTGATTTGAATGTCTGCTCAGTTGCAACTCACCATGGAATTAAAACATGTTTTTTATAGGTGGTAGCTAAAGGTCTTTTACACATTCCTCATTTTTAAGATTTTACTTAATTCCTCCCTTTCACCAATGGATTAAATCACAACTATTGATTCCTTTCTTCCTTTGGGGCTTTCCCCATCTGTCTTAATGCTTTCATCCTACACCCCTCGGTCTCAGAGGGGTATTCTGAAAATGAACCGCCAAAACCTGGAGAAGACTCTAGGTCAAGTTTGTGTACAAGAGTTTAAATTTTTAGTGACAGTCCTCTCTCACGGCCGCCTGAAAGTTTCCACACAGTGCTGCACAAGCGGGCACCACCAATTATCCTTCTCCTTTGAAAACCATTATCAAGTTTTTCAAAACTTCTTTCATTTCACTGTTGTCATTCAGTGAAAAGGAAACTAACCACCATGTCAAGACAACTCCGCTGCCTAGCAACGCAGGGCCACATTTTAATTCTGACTTGCTTCTGGTCTTGACTAATAGAAAGTGACTATGGTAGGCCAGTCACAAGAGTTGTTTGTCACTTCTGAAATGCAAACAAAACTATATTGTTTTCCAAAGTATTGGGTGTGATTGATGTAAAGATTTACAGTAACATCATTCATTTTCCCTTGTGTTTTAGCAGGATTGATGTCATATCTTTTCATGCTTTATTAAATGCTTTAAAAGAGCTAAAAAAAAAATGACGCTTTTTGTCCTTTAAAGAGTCTAAAGAGTGTTTTTTTTTTCCAGTGAAATAGACTCCAACAACTTGTGAAATTTAATGAATCTATTCAACTAGTGTCAGCCACATCCATAAATAATTTAATAAGAAACCATCATCCATGAAGAGGAATGCAAGTCGAACAATCAGAGAGGAACAGACCAGACCAAGGTCAACATTCTGGGGTGGGGAAAAGAAAAGTGAGGCTTTTAAATTGTGAGTCATAGAGTTTGATTTATTACATTTTCCCACAGCCCTGTGTTCTGGGTTTTTTGGCATGAAAAGCTGCAGGTTGCTGCCGGTGTGATTTTAATTGTAACTCTTTCCAGACTTATGTGTTGAGAGGTCTATAATAAAAGCACGGCATATTTAAAGTCACCAAATTCCTATAAAATGGTTATTCGAATTGAGAGCTTATAGTTGTACTGGCTGAAACTGCCCAGAAGTCGATTAATAAAATAGAAAGGTATTGCTATCATATTTCAAACACTGCCTCTAATCATTGGTATTTCTACTATTTTATGTAAATAAATAGTGGAACGTCATCTATTAGACACTTTAAAATATGCCAGTTTCTGTGATTCAAATATATATAATCTAGAAAAAGGTAACATTCTTCCTCAAAATAAGATCTGAGTAGAAAAGAAAAATACAATTTTCTTGTCATTTCTTAATACTCTAAGCAGTAATATAATAATATTAATCATTAAACAAAGTGTTTATTGGAAAACTATAGTTTAGAAAGATCAGAATCACACATGATAAAATGAGGGGTCAGCATCATGGAAAGGCTAGAAAATTCTCATCCTTTTCAGTTCTCAAATCTCTACCTTTTCCATAAAACCTGACTCATACTTGGAAGTGGAATCTAGTTGTTAAGTGGGTCAAAAACATGCAGTTTAAAAATTTAAAAATCATTACAGAAGTATGTTTTGAGATGAATGAAACATGTTGCACATAAAGAATAAAATCTGAGATTAAAGAAAAAAGTTTTCTTGAAATTAAGTGAAAATCTTGAAGAGTTTTTTATGAACTTTTAAAGGTTTAATTCATTAGCAATATTTTGTCCAATAGACCTTTATTGACATTGAATATGAACTCAAAGAACATGAGCGTCCATTGAAACAGAAGTGGTTTAGGTTCCATCTAAGAAGAATATATGAAATTATTACATTATGGTAGCACTGTGATGTGCTCAGATATGCCTTGCCGTGGGCATCTGATATGAGATTGTGTCCCATTTTTGCACTCTTCAGTTGAGAGCATTACCTACCCTTCAGGAGCCTTAGTTTCTTCATCTATAAATAAGGATGATAGCGTATTTTTTGCAGGGCCGTCAGTGTGATGAGAGAGCATCTGGTTCATTGAGGGGCTCAAGATAAGTAGTAATAAGAGCAGTAATAGAATGTGTCACTTAAAAGTCCAAATTAGTCTGCAGTGGCTTAAATTCCACTTATTAGCTGTACGACCTTGGGCAAATGGCTTACATTTTCTGATTCTCAATAACCTCATCTATAAAATGCAGTAGTAATAGTACCTATATCTTAAGGTAATATGGGCATTAAATAAAATATTATGTTGTGAGTGCTTTGAACTTGGCCATAATATGCTCAATAAACAAATGTTAGCTGTTCTATCTAAATGTTATCTGTACATATCTATTACGTAACTAAGTCTGTGTTAATGGTCTCTTTCCTCAGATATTAAAATAATACTAATAATTTGGCTCCTCACATGTTTTTGTGATAAAGTGAAACGCTTTGTTTATAGATTCAGAAAGAGACACTCAAGCTAACAAAGTCCATTCTGTAACAGAAAGACAAAATAAGTTTTTTAGATATTGATCGTTCTGTCTGCATTTTTAATCAAATACTTTCATGAAACATAATCGAGTATTCTTTAGTATGTCTTGGCAAACTTCAGAGGATTCGCCTTTCAAATCAAGGGTGCCTTGCCAACTAAGTTTAATCATTTCATACAGCCCGTCACTATGTGGTACCAGTAATAGCAGGAAACAAATGTCGGCACAAGTCTGGTATTTTGAAGCCCAGTCTTGGTTCTCTCAGCCCTTCCAGCAGGGGGACAGATTTATGATCCAACTGCAACACGTGGGCACATTTTGTTTGTCCTACAAAGAATCTGCTTATTATTCGATTGCTTCACCACATCCTAAGCTTAGATTTTGCATTAAAATCCAGATTTCTAGGTTCTCTCACAAAAGCAAGACTGTGAGGATGGACTGGTTTTACTGGAGTAGAGTGCTGGCTGAGTGCCTGTGGCTCCTTTGGATGAGATATCAACTGTCCACTTCACCCTGCCCACCCTTGCTCCCTCTTAAAGTATATTCATCCAGATTCACCTATTTTAAGCTAGGTGCCTGGTTCCCGAGGCATTTTAGATTTTTTAGCAGAAGAACTCAAATTAGAAATCATGCAAAATTCACTAGCTGAATCCAACATTACCTATAGCACCCAGGGCCCACTGCAATTTGTAATTTCATTACTTTTCCTCCAGTATCTTCGTAACACATTTGGCTTAATTACTCTTGAGAAGTGTTAGAGACGACTTCTTTACAGACTTGAAAATAAAATATCTTTTCTCTTCCACTGCATGCAGTTTTCCTCCTGGTCGGATGGAGAAGAAACTAAGTCCCCAGTTAGGAATTGTGTGCAGGCTGTGAGGAGCACAGAGCCCTGAGGTCTGTCTTGCGGAATTGTGACAGCCTGCCTAGGACAGCACCCGTGGCCACAACATAGGTGACGGTTCTTCTGTTTTTCCTATCCCAGCACACCAGATACTTTATGCTAAATATTTGAGGTGACACCCATGTGAATTTGACTCTTAGAAAATCGAACTAATAGCTTCTCTGATGGTGATGAGGCTGGGCACATGAAATCTTGCCAAGAGTACCTACTTATTTCCACAATCACATGTATTTCCTTTATAGTTTAAAAAAATATATTTTAGGCTGAGTTATAATTATAGTGAAAAAAATAAGTAATATAACATTTAAATAATACTTTTGACTTTCCACATTCATTTCTATATATCTATTTGGTGATACTATTGATTCTAACTTTCAAAAGGAAGAAATATACACTATGAGAAAGTAAGTACTTTCAGTTCCAGTTATTTCTTCATGTCACATCATCAAATCTCGTTTGCAGCATGGTGGGTTTAACTAATCATTAGCTAACTAACTAACCAACTAACTACATAAATAAAGGAACAGTAGAAAGGTAGAAATTTCTGAGTTTCTTACTATGTTTAAACCTGAATCCTTTACTGCCATCAGTAAAGAATACACTTTTGGTTTGTTTGTCTGAATGTAGGAATGAGTTGCTGAAGGTATGTGAGTGTGTTTTGGTATAGTGAAGTAAAATTTGGGGTACTGCTAATGGCTTTGGATGGAATAGACTATTTCCTTGTCTTGTACTTGGGATTGTGGCCTCTTCCTTGTTTGTGAAGGGCTCTAATCATCAAAGCAAATTCTCTTGCCCATAGTACAAAATATGTTAACTAGCTCAATACCTCTTTAAATGCAGACATTTGGTCATTGCAAACTTTGAATTACCAAAATTTTAAAACACCTACAAGCTGTTAAGAAAAACAATCTCAGTTAAAAATAGTGTTTCAACCATCATTTGTTTGCTATGCCTTATTTATAGGTATTCTTATTTAACTCTATACAACACTTTTTATTTATCAAGAAGTTTAAAATAAGTATCTGCATGAGGAAATTTCTTTGTGGGAAAATACATTAAATTTTCATATGATGTCTAGCTGCATATTTTTTTAATGCTCTGTTCATTTCCTGTCACAAGATGTTAACCTCAAAGAAACATTTGGTATCACTGAAATAAAAGATTTTTTAATATTATTTTCAAACCACAGAAATTGTTTTTTGATACATGTGCCAGTTGAATTCCACTGCTAGAACATGACACATAGCAACCCCGAAAAATAATCTTGATATGAGAAAAAGATTTAAGAAAAAGTTTTAATATTCAGTCATGAGTTTGGATCTTTAAACTTATATGTAGTTCTAGGTATATAATTTCTATTTCCAAATTTAATAAAGACAGTTCTTTCAATGAAACATTATGGGTCTGGCTAATTTCTCAATTAGAAAGAAAAACCATGAAACACATGAAAAGTATTTGTAAATGGGATTAATCTTCCAGGTGGAGGCTTTTGTGCACAAATAAAGAGTTATATGGGTTCCCAGACGCTCGATTGGAAGGGGTTTAGAAATCATATAGTGTAATTTCACAATGGGGAGATAGCTCTCTGCAGCATTCCCCCACCTCAGTGTGTTGCTTTCTGGAACATTCCAGTAATGAGAAGCTCCTTTCTTTTTGAGGAATCTTGTTTCATTTGGACTGTTCCAGTTCTATTTTAGGGTAAGCCAAAGTTCCCTTTCTCTGACTTCCTAGGTCTCTCTTCAAAACTATCTCACAAGACAGATGGAGCAAAAAGGTTTTCAGAGCCATTGATCATAGTAATGATTATAAGTAGCTAATGTGGTGTTTCACACACAATGCATGTTCAATAGTTACAAGTAAGCATTGATACATGAATTAGATTCTTCTATATCTGGGACTTATTTGTCTTAAGGTAATGATAATTATGTCATCTGCCCACCCACTCCCACTCAAGAAAGGGAAGGCAGAAATCACAGAGTATATCAATTCCACATTCAACCACTTCCCTTTGTTTCAAAATCTAGCCCCACTCCCTCATTACCCCACATAGTCAGGCCCAGCCTAGTTTTCTTTTGGGTGAGCCCAGACCTAGGTTTGTTCCACTCACAGTGATGAAAGGAGAAATAAAGCATGTTCCAATCTCTCTTCTCACCCCTTAAAGTGACATTGAGATCACAGGAGTTGTCGGAGCCCTGGGCAGCCCTCTTCAGGACTTACTAAAGTGGCCATGCTCCTGTTTTCTGTTGCTTTTCCCTTTGTCTCATCAGGGTGTCCTCAGGTCATTATTTATTTTAATGAATATTTCTAGAACATCTATTAGATGTTAGCCATCTCAGTACATACAGGAAATGCAAGGATGAATATGACATAAACCCTGTCCTGAAGTTGCTCATAGTCTATTGAAAAAGACAGACATGAGGACAAATCTTTCCAATTAAAAGAGCCCCAAAGAGACACCAGCATATTGGGCTGTATATAGCAGCAAATAACTATGGAAGGTGAGGTTAAATGAGGGAATGGTTCACAGGCTGGTTGAAGCTTTAGTAGAGCAACGTGAGTACAGTTCCAGGGCTATAAGAAGGAGCTGCATTTTCAAAAGTCTGCTGGTATTTAAGGATAGAATGCTGGAGGAATAGCAAGCCATCTTCATGGCTAAAACACAGAGCCTGATTGAAAAACAAGGCAGGGATGAAGGAAATCAGATTAGATTCAAGAGATAGTTTAGGGTTATTAGCACAATATGATTGCTTCCATTAGCAACAAGATATTTTATCCAGACTGTAAATGTACTTTAGGAAAAATAAAATGAATTAATCACAAAGGCCTGTTGAATTTGCTTCTTTCCATGAATATACTTTGCCCAAGCAAGTTTTTATTTACATGTGAAGGAGGGACAATGCCAGAAGACTAACTCATTCGTAAAACACATGTTTTATACAGATTTTAGTTGAGTAAATAAACTTTGAGGTGTTTTTTAATATTAACAAAATTTTTAAAACTCTTTTTATTATCAGTAGGAAGTTGGTAAAATGAATTCTGGATTATCCATACAATAGCATACTATGGATTCAGTAAAATGAGGTTGTAGAATATTGGATTATATATAATTGATAGTTATTATATGGATTGTTGGGAGAATAAAAGCAGACTTCAAAATACACAGTAGATTCCTAATTCTTTTAAAATACACATCTCTCTCTCTATATAGAAACATATACTGGGGAGCCTGGATGGCTCAGTGGATTAAAACCTCTGCCTTCAGCTCAGGTCATGATCCCAGAATCCTGGGATCGAGCCCCCATCGGGTTCTCTGCTTGGCAGGGAACCTGCTTCCACCCCCTCTCTCTCTGCCTGTCTCTCTGCCTACTTGTGATCTCTGTCAAATAAATAAATAAAATCTTAAAAAAATATATACTGAAATATGTATAAAAATATTAGCAGTGGTCATTTCAAGGTGGTAGGATTAGGAGTGATCTAAACTTTCTTCTCTTTGGCAAACCTGTTTAATTTTTTCTACAATAAATATGTACTGTTTATGTAAGAAAGAATAATGGTTAACACTCAATGGAGGGGGAAGCCCAAACTCTTTAGTTGTAACAAGCACCCCTTTCAAACACTCATTCTCAGATCAGACTTCATATACAGATGAAGCAGTAGAATAATGCCAAGATAATTCAAGTAGTCCGTAGATCCAGTAGTCACTATGGTTGTCTCCGTGATGTTACAACTGAGTGTGACTCAGTCCACAGACTATCTGAGCCATTCTGTTCTGAAAGCATTTCTCTAGTTGGATGAATCTCTCCTACAAAACAAAAGTTGACTGAAATTCATTATAATGGTTCTGCCACTTACAACATATAGTCTTAGGTGTTAACACTCTTCCTCTAAATTCGCTTTGAAAAATATGTAAATGAGTAAATATATACTTTTGCATTTATCATCATGACAATTGCCTCAGTTGCACAGAACATGCCTCTATCATCTATGCTTTTACCTGGAAGAACGGGGCAAATGTTTTTTGCTTTACTTTACCTGACTTGTTTACCTTACCTTTGTCTAAGCTAAAAAATTTTACAATTTCCACTTAGCAAATAACCCAAATAAATGGCCAGAAATGTAACTACTTCATTATATAAATGCAAAATTGTGCTTTATATTGGCTTTGAAATGCTACTAATCAAAAGAGTTCCCATTTTCAATAGGATTAAAAACAAAAATTACTTCATATCAACTTTGATCTACTTCATCTATATGATTATCTTTTACTCGTGTCTTGAAAACAGCATCAACACTCAGTGATAGCCAGGAGGATTACAATGTTATTTCACTTTTGAGTAAGGAATTCATTTTTGGACATTTATCAAAAAGACAGCCATAAATCATCATTGTATTCCTTTGTAAGCAAAAAGTAGAAGCAATACACAGTTTGTACACCAGCAGTTTCATCTTCGTTCATCTTGTGGCAGATTAATACCAGCTTAGCCCAAACATCCAAAGTTATGCTGTTGGCAATGTAGCCATCTGTTTTTAATGAATATCTGGGGTCCATTTTTCAGTTAAGCTTCTCTTATTGTGTGTGTATGTTCCTTTTTCACAGCTATCTGCATAATTGCTTAAAGATTTTACTACAAAATTAATATCCTTGCTGTGAACAAGGGAACAGGGCAAAAACCAGGATGACAGAGCCTGAGATGAGGTGAAAAGCAAATCCAATTTTTCCTTGCACCATAGAAACCTCGTCAGGACTAGCTTTATCTGGTAATCCACATTTAAACTTTAACCTGTAGGGGGGCTCTTTGTGTTAGATAATGTAGGCATAAAAGGAGGCTGAATCACTAATCAGATTAATCATATTTTGTAAGACTCAAAAGCTTCATTAAAAGGACCTGGTATCCAAGTTACACATTTTTGTTGTTGTTGTTGGCAGAGGGGGCATTTATCATAAAAAAAAAAAAAAAAAAAAGAATGACATGGAAATGCTCAAATATCTATAACTTTTGATGAACCTATAGCAGACAAGACCAAAGAACAATGGGATACCCTAATTTGTAAAATTGCAACTTCACAAAAATCAGCACATGTATTATCTCATTTTCTTCCCTCTTAAATATGAGAAGGCAGTATTGGATAAAGGTTGTGGTTGCTACTATACCTTTTCTATTATTTTGAGCAGTAGTCTTCTTTTAATATATTTGTACTCTCTGCATCTAGGAACGACTTACTACATATACATGATATTGTAAGTTTATATAATATGTACAAAGACTACCATTGATTTTTTTTCCAAGTCATTTTACAAAGCATTCTAGAGTTGATTATTCAATTAAAGAGAAGAATATTTGGTGGAAATGAGACCTTTTACAAGAGTAAAGTGAACCAGGGAAGATCTTTTTAAGTCCAGCCTTTTATAAAATGTGATATAAGGAAATATAGTCACAAACTTCTTTTGTTTGTTGGGGGAAAAAGAAAGGAAGAAAAATATGTCCCTGAACTAAATCTTTGCAAGCAAAGCAAACCTTTCAAAAAGAGAAGCAAATGAATTCTGTGGTTGACAGTCTGTAGCATGACTAGGTAATTGTGCAAAAATGCAATTGCATGTGTAACTTTATGCACACCAAAATCTCCTCTTTGAAAACTCAGCCCTTATACTTTAAATCAACAAATAGTTTTCAGCATATGGTCGGTTACACAAACGCTTCCTAACAAAACTGTTCCAGTAATAATCTTGGTGAAAGAGCATGCCAAGTAATAGCTATCGAAAATTGTTTCGTGCTACCTTGTGAAGGATACCATCTAATTTTGACGTCTAATTGGGAGTACAAAAACATTACATCGGTTTATTTTTCTCAGCACAACATATATCATTCTCAGGAAAGATCAATTTATCAGATTATATATTCACATATGTGGAACTCTACATCTTAAAATCAACTCTACAAAATTGCTAATCAAAATGCACAAGTCTTTATAACCAAGTCATTTCAGATGAGGAAACTCAACCGAATGAAATGACAGTATGTTAGCTGCAATGTCAAACAAGAAACAAAAGCAACATAAACAATTTTCAGTGTGTGATGAGACAACAGCACTATTTACATTATTGAATACTTTAAATTGTGTTACACAAGATCGAAGTCTTCCAACAAATTTGTAGTTTGAATGTCAGAAATAATAGCTCCTGAACAAACCATGGGTAAGTCAGATGCATGATCTCTTGGCAGTAAACTTGGATAACTGACACCACTGGAATGTCCAAATCGAGAATTTCCACACTTATAAATATATGCATCTATTATTTATTATGATGATAATAAACAAAAGTATATCTGTAACCTATCCCCGGTTTTTCAACAGTGCCTCTCGGCATGGAATATAAATACCACTTTTAGACATTGAGACATAAGTTCTTTGTGGAAGTGGAATTTGCATGGTTTGTTTTACTTTCATCCAAACAGAGTGAAATGTTTAAAATAGCCACCCTTAATAACACCGGTTTATAAGTTTCACTGCAGATTTTTTTAAATGCCTTTTACCCATGATTTTGAATTATAGAGACCTTCACTACCACATTAATTCCCACAAAGAAGTAGACTATTTCATCATATAAACACTTGTTCTACACAAGTGTTTTGACCATCTCCCAAAACAAACAAAAGCCATACACACACACCAAAAAAAAGTAAAGAAGGTAACAATAAATCCTCATTCTTCTAAAGAGCTAACTTCACAAATCTTTAGCAGTTTTAACCTCTGATGTTCTGAAGCCAGTGTGGGGCAATGGACGTGGTGCTGGTGACCTATTTGTCACGATTCTGGACTCTAGTTCTTCTAGAGCATCAGACCAGATCCATAGTTTGTGTAAGTCATGTTAGGGTCCTGATCATCACTGTGCAATCTATAAAATGAGGAAAATGCCCTTAGCTCTCTGTAAGGCCACTCATGGTTTGAATATTCAGTGATGCTAAATATGTAGGTGACATTTGAAATAAAGGCCTTCTCCTTTATACAAATATAATTATTTAGAGGTTTCTAGAGTAATGCAGACAAAAGCATAATTGGCATAGCCTCAGCTTCACTCTATTGAATTGTGTGGTCATCCCCACCACACAAAGTAAATCAAGACGTTCATAGATCTGGTGGATGCAGATATTATAGACAGTAGTCAGAATCATTTGCTTCCCATAAGCCTCAGGCCATTCTCAAGTTGGCAATTTCGCCTAAGCCAGATATTTATTTAATTGATTTTTTTTTCTCTCTGCTCTGAATGAATAGTGACAATCGTTATCTTGTCTCACCATATCAACTCCATCATAGAAATAGGAGGCAAGAGATTCAACTCTTGGATGATTATAGCTCTTGGGCCTCTCCAATATGAAAAACATTTAGCAGGATTCAAAGAATGAACAGAAATACAGATCATGCTTTATTTTCAGATCTTTCTTGATGCAATTCTTTTTTTTTTTTTAAGATTTTATTTATTTATTTGACAGACAGAGATCACAAGTAGGCAGAGTGGGAGGCAGAGAGAGAGAGGAGGAAGCAGGCTCCCTGCTGAGCCGAGAGCCCGATGTGGGGCTCAATCCCAGGACCCTGGGATCATGACCTGAGCCAAAGGCAGAGGCTTAACACACTGAGCCACCCAGGTGTCCCTCTTGATGCAATTCTTAAGGCCATCTTTCAGGTAAGATAATTTTTTTTTCTCCTAAAGAAGGTAAAATGTTTACAATGCTTTAAATACAATTTTTTAAAAAAACACAAAGTAAAACAACAAAAAACCTTACATAGCTGCTTCTAAGGGAAAAAATTCCCTTTTGGAATCGAGAGCAGCTGTGGAGACATCTGTGGGCTGAACAGAGTCTTAAAACAACAATTGCACATACATCTGTAGAGATAAAATAAGTGATGGATAAAATGTGAATTAAGAGCTCACATTCTGTAGATACTATTATAAATGTATAAGCATAAATGAGACTCATAAAGCATCTTTTTAACTTCACCGTCAACTATGGCGAATTAAGATGCAACCATAAAAGAGCAAAATAGGGGCTGGATTAAGAAAGGTCAGCTGGAGGGGCACAAAACTGCTCAGTGGTTTTTGTTTGTTTGTTTGCTTGTTTTGGTTTTTTTGCAGGGTAGACTTAAGGGCACATTCACCTTCTTGCAGTGAATATCTTCATTTGACCATCTGTACTGAGAGACATTTCAGTAGGGTCCAGCGTAATATAGGTGACCACTATGCATTCAAGCCTCAATATCGCAGAATATTTTTTCAAGCTTCACAATATAGTTTTGTTAAACTGGAAGGGGACTTCAAATAATAATGTACAGTAAGACACTGAAAATTTTTTTAAACTACTTTAGATGTCATCAATTTCTATCTTAAATTTCAAATAACGTTTTCAGTCCAGACCAGCAAAGAAACTTAGCCCAATTCACATAGATAGTGACAGAACTTGGACAAAGACCTAAGCTTTCAATTTAAAGTTCTTTACATTACACTGCTGGTTAGTTATCTTGGAAATATTTTGCGAGTTTTGTAAAATAACATTATGTCTTTAAACATAATATGAATGCCAACTAAATTAGAAATATCTTGAGATCAGTATGTATATATGAGTAGTCATTCAAACCTTAATATTCTGATAATTTTTAAGGCTATTTAAATTGTTCCAGATCACAGGAAAAGGTGGAAATATTCCTGAAACTTAGAAGTAACTTTAGGTTCCTTTTGTTAAAAACTAAACAAGATATCACACAAACACAAAGAACATAAGCCAGTCACACTTATGCTTGAGGTTACAAAATCCTTATATAAACTGTTAGCAAATCAAATTGAGCAATAAATGCATAACATAACCAAGAAAGTTTTATTCCAAGACACTGGAACAAGAATTCCAAGAATTGAAAGAAAAAAGTGATGTGGTCTTTGTAGATGAAGGTGATAAAGTTTAATCTTCATATCTTTTCAGAATTAGTGGAAAACCAAAACCCAAAAATATTTCTTTCACGGAATAAAAGCTATCGTAAGACAACAGACAACATAATTTTTAATTGTGAAATTCTGGAGTCACTTTTATTATTCGACACTTACAAACATTTACTTAATTGCTATAAAATATGACCACAATATAGGTATAATTATTTCAAGGGAAGATAATAAAAACAGAACTACTTGTACTTCATATGGTTTATACTTGGAAAGTCCAAGATAATCACCTGAATCAACTGAAATATTATGGGCAATAATATAGGTAAAAGAGTCACAGAAGTAATCAAGAATCAATAGCTCAATGGCAATTGGATTTAGAACCTGTCAGGGAGAGGAAAAAATATAACAAAGAAAATTATGATACGTAGAGAGAAAAATAATTAACTACAGTACTAACCTAAATATAGAAAATTGAAAGCTTTACTAAAATAGTAAATGAAGACTTTAAAAAAAAAGATAGTAAGTGAAGACTCAAACATATGTAAGGTCTTATTATATTCCTGTTTTAAAGGGTTTAATAACATAAAGAAATTCATTTTCCCAGAGTTAATCTACAAGTATGTATAAGTTATTCAATAAGCCAAAGGGTTTTTTCTTCAGAATTTTGAAGAATGGTTCTCAGTTAACTTGGAGCACAATAGCAGAAAATATGAGAATTGCAAAAACATTATTGAAAGAATAATGAGAGAGCTGGCTGTAAAGTATATTAACTTACATTCTAAAGATATACTACTTAACACAGTATCACATTGACATAAGCTGGATGTAACAAGATGTAAAAGTCAGAAACATGCCCAAGGACATGTATTAAATACCTGATAAAGGAAGTATCTCAAGTCAGTTAGAAAAGTAATAAAATTTTTAATAAACGGTATTGATATAGCTTATTACATTTTATATATGTCAATTCTTGATAAATTGAAAATATAAAGTTAAAAATGAGCTCATAAAAGCACTATGATAAAATATAAGTCAAGACGTAAATTTGGGTTGGGCATCAATCCAAATACTCAAACTTTCTTAGTATGCCACCAAAAATAGAACTATAAAAGCAAAATTTAATAGATTTGACTCCCTTTAACCACTATACTGCTATCTCCCCAACTAAGGTCTTTCCTATGGGTGTTCTATTTTTTTGTTTTTTTTTTCTCTTTTTTTCTTTTCTTAATAACCAATAATGTATTATTTATTTCGGGGTGCAGATCTGTGAATCATCAGTCTTACACAATTCACAGCACTCATCATTGCACATACCTTCCCCAGTGTTCATCACCCAGCCATCCCATCTCTTTTAACCCCCTCCCCTCTAGCAACCCTCAGTTTGTTTCCTGAGATTAAGAGTCTCTTACAGTTTGTCTCCCTCCCTGGTCCCATCTTGTTTCATTTTCCTGTTCTTAAACCCTGGAAGCAGACATATTTGGAAAAGGGCACTCACTACTTGAGAATTTGAGAGAAACACAATAAGAAGGTGGGAGAAATGTTCAGAAAAGGGAGTAGTAGTGTTCCAGTGAAAATATTCTTAATTTGTTGTGCCTGTACAATGTAAAGGCAATGTAAAATGATAATTAACTAGTATAATAATTATAATGATTATTATTTTAAATAATCATCAATATCATTATATTATTTCCCTTTACACATGTGTTCCACTCATATCAGTAATTAGAATTTGGACTCAGTACTTTCATTCAGCTGCATTAGAAGTAGAATTGAGTTTTTAAAGTGATCTGCAAACCTAACCACTGTGCTAAATATATGGAACTGTAGGAAAATACATTTTATTTTCCAAGTGACTGACTTTTAAATAGACCTTTGAAATACAAACTATTAATAAAGCATGGGATACTAACATTTTTCCTGTTTATATAGATATTATATATACATACACATACATGTTACTATGTTAATTTTTGAAGGTTCTTTTTATTTTAGCATTGTCATTTCATATAAAACAATAGAAAATAAATCTTAGCAATAGGTTTACAACTGAATAATTGAACAGAAAATCTGTATACATTATCATTTACAACAATTTTCCATGGTAAATTAACTGATCATAAAAAAAATTCTCTCTAAATCTCTCTGCTCCCTTAATTCATGGGCTATTATAGCTAAAAGACCTACCTATCACTGTTTTTAAGTACCGAATTAGGACTGTATAACTTACATAAAATCCATTCACTTAACAGCTTAGTATCTTTGACTCCTCAGTGCTTTGTTGGAAGGGAAAAAAACCCTAATCTTGACATATTGACAAGGCCAAAAATTAAGTTTCCACAAAGATATTAAAGAGAATACTTAATCAGATAGCAATCAAGAAAGGTGATATTAGTTTGGTCCCATGAACATACAGTTAAACCCAAACCAACCATCTGAAAAATGGCAATTTAATGTCTACAATACTTGTGAAAAACCAGTTAAAGTACTTGTCTAGTTAATATGGTGGCTGGTAGGGATTACCCAATTAAGTTTACTGCAAGATTACTTCAAGTTCAATTTTGTGTGTGTGTGTATTGTTATACACATATGTACACATAAATGCATATATATGTGTATATATATGTATATTCAGTCATTTATATACACACAGAGAATATACTATCATCACATCATTATATAATGTAACAATATATATAATAATAAGTAATTTTACATAATATAAATGAAGTTTGATGAGCTGAATTTTGAAATTGTTTGGAACTGGTGAGTTTTTTTCCTTCCAATTTTTCCTCCCTTCAACCAGAATGTTGATAACTGGGATCCTATGCCTACCCCATCATTGTATTTTGGGAGCAAAGAACTTGTTCCTTGAGTTTCACAGATTCACACAGATGGAAAAGAATTCTTTCTCAAATGGGCTATACATACGCAAAGCCTCATCCACACTAATCCTTGAGGTTAGATAGAAGGTAGAATGCCAGAGGCATAATAATATCCCCCCCAAAATCTGGGGGTTAATTCATGTCTTAACCCCCAGAACCTGTGAGTATATTAGATTATATGGCAAAGGGAACTGATGTTGCAAATGAAATTAAGTTTCTATAATCAGCTGACCTTGAAAGATGGCTCAATATAATTATATATATATATATATATAATTATAAGCTCCCTATGCATGGAATAGGGAAACAAGAGAGAGAGAACCGGTGATACGAAACTATGAATAGAATTGGCCCAATATTGTTGGCTTTGATGATGGAGAAAGAAGTCCAGAAACCAAAAATTATAGGTGGTCTTGAGAACTGAAGAAGCAAAGAAGAAATTCTCCCCTACAGCCCTTAGGAAAAAGCACAGGCCTGCAAATTATGATTTGATTTGACTTCAGTGAGTAGTGGGGCTTCTGCAGTCAGAAGGTGGGGTTTCTGACCTCCAGAACCATAAAACAATGCATTTATGTTGTTTTAATCCATGAAGTTTGTGATAATTTGTTACAAACACAATAGGAAACCAATAGAGATTTAAGAATATTTTAAAAATTTAATGTCTTTTAGACACAGTGCTGACCTTAGGAGATGACCTTTAGAGAAAGGACCACACTGTTTCATTATCCAATAGAAGTTCTTCTTCTATTTTTTTTTCAAGATTTTATTTATTCATTTGTCAGAGAGAGAGAGAGAAAGAGAGCCCAAGCAGACAGAGTAGAAGGCAGAGGCAGAGGGAGAAGCAGGCTCCCTGCCAAGCAAGGAGCCCGTTGTGGGACTCGATCCCAGGACACTGGGATCAGGACCTGAGTGGAAGGCTGCCACTTAACCAACAGAGGCACCCAGGCATCCCTATCCAATAGAAATTCTTATCTACTCTTTTCTAACTCTAAATGGAAGTCTTTAGGCATAGTTATTTTTAATATCTGGATGTGGTGGATTTTCAGAGTTTGCACATTTAAAACAAAGTATGAGTTTATTGTATGATATATCCATACAAAAGTCAACATTTCCATTTACTTAGTTTTGGCTTTCCCAAGTGCAAAGATTTTGATTTACATCCTTCATTAATTCAACAAATATTTATTGAGCACTCAGTCTATGCCAGGCACTATTCTGGGATTTGAGAAGAAAGTATTGAGTAAGAAAAATGAGTTCCTTGATTTCATGGACCTCATATCCAAATGGGGGGAGAAAGGTAGTAATCCAATAAATGAGTAAGCAAGAAAATTATTGAATGATGATGAGTGTTAAAATATGACGTGATTGTAGTGTGGAATGGGTGGCTAAGAAAGACTTCTGAGGGGCGCCTGGATGGCTCAGTGGGTTAAAGCCTCTGCCTTCAGCTCATGATCCCAGGGTCCTGGGATCGAGCTCCACATCAGGCTCTCTGCTCAGCAGGGAGCCTGCTTCCCCCCCCCCCCCCCGCTCTGCTTGCCTCTTTGCCTACTTGTGATCTCTCTTTCTGTCAAATAAATAAATACAATCTTTTAAAAGAAGAAAAAAAGAAAGACCTCTGAAAAATGACGTTCAAGCTGATATCTAAATGACAAGGAACCAAGGATGAGAAAATCTGGGTGAAATCATTACAGAAACAAAAAATGGCTAGTGAAAAGGCCTTAAGCTAGTGTTCCAAAAGCCAAGAGAAAAAAAGGGAGCAACACAGTATCAACTGTGTTGTATATTCCCGGGAATTCCAGAAAGATAAGAGAAAAGGAGCTACTGAAATTGACAATGGGAAACTGTTAGAAGGTCTTATCAGAGTGGGCTGAGGGGAGACGTTAAAGTAAGAGGTGGAGATATCAACTATGGACAGTTTTTTTCAATACATTTTGCTATAAAATGGACAGAGAAATCAGATAGTAATTGCAGGGTGATAATGAAGTCAGACAGGGTTTTTGGTTTTTGTTTTAAAAGAGATGCTAGAGCATCTTGTATACTGATGGAATGATCTATGAAGGGAGACAATGACATGGAAAGAAGTGGGGATAGTCAAATCAAATTCCCTGAGTGAGCAAGAGAGTATGGTATAGAAGCTACATAGAGAACTTGGATTTTGATCCAAGTGAACAAAGACTGACCATCCAGAGTAATAAGAGGGAAGGTCAAGGGAAGGCTCAGATGCTAATATGTCAGCTGGAATTCCTTTAGTAGGAAGACAAGCAAGTTCATCTCTCATTGCTTCTATTTTCTCAAGCCTATGAGACATATTTGTTGCATGACAGCAGAGATAGTGTAGAAAATTAGAGACAAGGAGAAGATAACTTGAAAAGTTTGATGAGTTTTGGTAGACTCAGCAGGTCTAAGCATCTAATACACTTGAATGGTTATCTTTACTCAAACCTCATGAGGACAAAAGGATTTGTCAAGAAAAAAACAAGTCCTTCCTGCAAAAAGAATGAACTGTAATATACCATTCTCAGCTTCTCTCTCTCTTTCTCTCTCTCTCTTTGTGTATATACACATTTACTGTATGAACACATAAAAAATATATTCAGTGAATATTAATGCACTTTGACGATGTGAGGGAGGTTATTAGCCACATTAACAAGAAGAGTCTTTCTTAATTGGGGCCCAAACTTTAAGTAGAACTTTAGCCTGGGTAGCAGCATAACCTTTCCTGTGCAAATCATTAACACCCGGCAATTATCGATTCAGATACTGAGTTTGAATCACTTCACATGATACAATGGAAAGCAGAATAAGTAAATTACCCCACACTGTGGCCAATAATCAACACCAAAATTTTGCGTCCTCCATTAGAAAATGGGCTGCCTTTTTATCCTCATGTTTCCCAAGGGACATCTTCAGAGAAACCAAAAAACATATGAAGAAGAAAAGCTTTTTGAATAATCCCTATGTCCTCTCCTTACCAATATGAG
Organism: Enhydra lutris kenyoni; assembly: GCF_002288905.1. Classification (NCBI taxonomy): domain Eukaryota; kingdom Metazoa; phylum Chordata; class Mammalia; order Carnivora; family Mustelidae; genus Enhydra; species Enhydra lutris. The sequence continues at coordinate 40,536,786 of NW_019154086.1, read as the reverse complement.
GACAATGACCGAAGTGTCAGTGTTCAGGCTCAATGAGAAACCATAGACATATTCTGTGCTCTAATAGCATCTCTCCTGTCCTCGGTCACACTCCAAACATGGATACCTCAGTCTTTCTGCTTCTCCAGATCCATAGCTCAAAATTTGTATCTCTCTTGGCCTGAAAGAAACTACAACGCGCCCAAAACACTCCATTTGCTAATGGAGCTATAGTAATGATCTTCTCAGAATTGTGCAAGCTGTCCCGCCTCAAAGTTAATAGCTGAAAATATAAGGAGAAACTAATCAGATATTGAGTCCAGAGTGGTATTCTGAGTAGGGATAAAACTGTTGTTCAATAAGGACTGGCATAATCCAAAGCCCAGCTGAGGTTGGTGCAAAAAGACACACATTTCATGTCCTGTACTGAATTTCTAGCACAAGATTAAGAGTAAGAGATGGCGAGTCAGGATTAGAGCCTGCAATCTAATGTATTGCATCAAAGTAGGCATCAAAGACAGAATGGCAGAACTTTGGTCTATCACTTAATCAATGGACTTCAGATTTCTTTCTCGGTCTGTTTCTAATGGCCCCTCTTGGGAGGAGCTTGGAGAGATGTCCTGTGCCAGACCAGGCATGAGGAGACAGGGCCAGAAATGAATTAGATTAACGCTTTGAGTGATAACCCATCAGCCACTTCAACCTGCCTCAAAACAGTGTCCGTGTGAAAAGAGGGTGGAAAGTTTGATTCCACTAAAAAAAGGATGATGACAAACTAAAGCAATGTGTCACTCTGAACAAGCTCAGGGAAAGAATAAGGATTGCAAATGTCAGGAATATTGGCTTATACTTAACTGAAACGTTATAACTGCAAAAAAAAAGGAGTCACTGTAGGGATGACATTTTTCTATAAAATAGTTGTTAATAGTTGATGCTATAGCACAAAACTGTAAAATCTACTGGATGAGCCTTTGGTTTTTTAAGCTTATAGAAGCAGTATGGCTGCAATGCCTCACTGAAGAAAATGCAAACCTTGTGGAGAAAGAGAGAAAGGGATGCTTACTTTGAAGTGAAGATTATTAGTGACATTATTGGTAGCTTAATTAAGAAGCTTGTTGCTGACTGTGCTAATAAATTGGCACAATTTCAATTCAGAATGACAGTGCTCAAGGGAAGGTCTCTCTCTCTCTCCCCCCCCCCCCCGACTCCTTTCTCTTCTTTCTTCTTTGTCTATAAGATATGACATAGCATACATGGGGAAATGCTTGATGTCACTCATGTGGGGAGCAAACACAGAAATTCAAAATCTCAAAACCAATCTTAGAGACTTTGTTCAGAAATGGAACAGATTGAAATGACCTCTAGCAACAGATTGTGTCAGAGGAAAAGGAAAAGAGGCCATTCCTATAAGACAGCAAAATAATACAAAGTGACAGAACCTAATGCCGTAACAGTTTACGTATGTCACCGACAAATTGCAATAGTGGAGGCATTTGTATAGATCAAATAAACCAGCTGTAAATCAAGTTAATCAAGCCAATCAAATTAATTTCAACCACCAAAGGCGCTAGGTAAAGAAAAATGTTTTAAAATGAAGACTCAATCAGACCACAAATTTAAAATAACCTATTACAATCATCCATTATTCTGCCACAATATATGGCTTTTCTGTAAAACTTTTGTGCAGGTTCTATGAAAGCATTTCCTGCGTTCCCAGCAAATAAAATTGTGTCTTCTTGAGACAGCATTGTCTTTCATTGTCCCCTTTTGAAGCCTGTACGTGCGGTCACATGTTATGATCATATCATTAAAGTATTGTATCGTCCATGGCACAATCCTTGAGATTCTATTTACTTGCATTTTTAGTTGACATAAAATGTCATTTTCACTTGCATAAGAGTAGTGCTAAAATTGCATTCATCACTACTGAAAGCTGACTAATCTGGCTTGAAATTGACTACAGAATCAAAAATCTCAGAACTGAATAGAAACTCAAAATCTATTTCATCCAAAGACATTACAGAAAAGAAAATTGTGGCTCAGAGAGGCAAAGGGTTGCCCCATAGCCACAGGTGTTTAACATACAGCGGAAGAGCTCGCACTCAGTTCTCTGTGTTTTCTAGTGATGCAAGTCAAAGACTTTTCATGAGAACAGAATATTCATCTCAAGTAGACACTTTAATCATTTTATTATAGTTGAAATAGTCCCTTAAAGTGTTGGTAATAAAAATGGTTTAAACACACATACACTTTCCTCAATGAATCCATTTTGAAGACTTGAACTTATAAGATTATACAATGGTGAATGAATGAAATATGGTAGTCTTAAATTCTAGACAGAAAAGTCACAGGTTCTCTTTTTTCCTTTCTCCTTTCTTCCTTTCTCACTTTGTTCCTTTCTTTTTTGCCTTTGCCTCCTCTTCCTCCTCTCCACCTTCTTGTTCTTATTCTTGTTCTTCTTTTGATATTACGGTGGAAGTGTTGATCAATTCTTTGGCACTCTTCCCTTTTAGATTAAGGTCTAATTTCTCAGTGGGCTAGACTTGATTACTCTCTTCCAGTGATTAAATGTGGGAGAGGTAACCATATATAACTTCTGACACCATGTCATGAGAGGCATTGCAATGTCCCCCTTGCTCTAATTTTTTGGGTCAGTTGTTTTGGAGAGGCCAGAAGCCACAGAGGGAGGATGCTCAAGTAGCCCACAGGGAGCCCTTGAGTGGAGGTGTGGAGGCCGTCTGCCTATAGCCATGGGAGTGAGCTATCTGGAAATGGGGTATGGTGACTGTGAGCACAACCCCAGATGCCCTCCTGACTATGACTTCATGACAAATTCTGAGCCAGAGCCACCCAGCTAAGCTACTCATGATAGCCGGACCTACAGAAATGACAAGATAATAATAGTTCTCCCTTAAAGCCTCTACATTAGAGATAATTTTTTATTTAACAGTAGATAAGTAATGAAGCCAGGAACACTACCTTTATCATGTCAAATTTTGGGTCAGCCTTCTTAAAATTAACTAGCAGGCTTTCTTTTAAAAAAAATGTTATGAATTTTCCCTACAAAAATAGATAATTCAAATTAACCAGATATGAATAATGAACACTTAAAATTGAAGAATGCCCGATAATAATTACTCACATTTTAGTGTAGATCTTTGAAGATGTTTGTTAAGCATTGGAGTTTTAAAAAGGCAGCAGGTATGTTCATAGTCAAAGTGTAAGAACATAAAATGTGAAAGTGGACTGCCTGGGTTCCAACCCAGGCCCTTCCACTAACCAGCTGTGTCACCTTGAATAAGCTACTTCTTTTTGCCTTAGTTTTTGCATCTTTAAAATAGGGATAATAAGAGCTTGTCTGTCACTTAGGCTTGTGTGGAGGTTTAGATGAATGGAATTAAGAGATGTAAAAGCATTAGAAGTACAGTTGAACCATGGAAATCATTCTACACATTTGTGCTGTCATTATTATGATGTCATCCTATGCAAGGAAACCTTTCCTGTTCTGTTGGTGTTGTCCCAGCCGTCTTGGGCATAGTTGGTGACTCCCTCCTGAATCATCTCCTCCCATTGCTCTTTGTTCCCATACAGTCTTGGATTTCTTCCTCTGTAACCAGTGTTTATTATCAGTTATTTTTGCCTGTTTGTTCTCCTCTGACTCTAGGATCTGGAACACCCCAATATCTGTCTTTGGATCTTTATTTTTTTCTCCAGACTCTGCCCAAGGGACCTCTTTTGGTCTGATGGTCTTATACACCCAGGCCATCCCCAGTTTTCTCTCACCTCATCATGGGATAGTCTTTTCCCCCCTTCACTGCCTCCCAGTCACAGCACCCTCGGCTCTTCTCTTCAAGCAGGGCAAGCCCCTTGTGCCTCCAAGTGCCTACAGACACCATTCCCAATGCCTTCCTCCAAACCTCTGTGTGGTTTGTCTCATTCTTTATCATAGAAAAGGACTTCCTGACCACCTCTATTGTTCTTTTTTTCCTTTGCGAAAACCTTCAGGTCACCTGAGGCCAGTGAAAAATTATTTATTTTTCTTTGTCTGTCTTTCCCCAAGTGCCTTTTCCTTGCAAAATGCCTAATGTAACACCAAGGGGAACGTGGAAGTGAGGTTACCTGAGTGGCGGCCGGGGACTTCAATACAAGCTGGAGGGCAGGGTGTGGGTGGGACAGGTGATAGTAAGGGACAGGCTGCTCAGGCAGAGGTCAAAGGTTTTGTTTTTCTGCAGGACAGAGTTAAGCTAAGGAGCAGGGCCTAGAATCCTGGGTGGGAAAAGTGTAAGTGGGGACTAGGGGGCAACCCTGGGTTTTACCCACATTCCTGGAGGATAAATAGCAATCAGGTGTGAGGATCTGCTCTTGTAGGCTCCAAGGGACAGAACAGGCCAGATGTGCTGCATCAGGGAAATTTCTCTCCTGGTTGGTCCTTTTATACAGTATAATTATTGTATGTTGTGTTATATTGGTTATGTTATATGTTGTGTTACTCATTCATTTGTGCCACACACAAATACTTCTGAGTACCTACTGTGTGGCTGACAATGTTCTAAGTACTGATATCAGTGAAGAAAACAGCCATGATTGAGCCCTTGTAGAGTCTACATTCTAGTTTTGATAAACAGTAAACAAAAGACACAATGTATACATTATACATTACATTAAAAGTGGTAAGTGCCATGGCTTAAAAAAAGTGGGGGAGGAGAGGAATAACAAGGTATGGAATTGGTTCGAGGTCAGGGACAGGACAGAGTTGCAGTATGCAATATGTTATCAGGGTAGGCCCCTTGGTATGGTGAGATTTACGCTAATTCTTGAAGGCAGTGAGAAATTTATCATATGTTATTTGGGAGAAGACTATTCCAGACAGAGGGACTGTGATGTCAGGCCTGATATTCATGCCTGATTGTCCACAAACTGCAGGATAGTTGAGGAAAACAGAAAAGGAAGAGGCAAAGCCAGAGGGAAGAAGGGTAGGGAGAAACACCCAAGGGGGAACAGTAGGTCATTTTAAAGAAAAGATACATTTTCGTTCTCTTCTTTTTTCCCTTTTTTGTTATGCAAGTCTATTTACTGATAAAATTTCACCATTTGACCAGCCTGTTTCTAGGCTCCGTTCATTAATTCTGTCTGATAGTCAGTAAGACTATTAATCTATACATCCAGTATTGTTTGTTTTAATCTCATAAAAGTTTCCTTAGTTTAGAACTGAATTTCTGTTTCTGTTATATTTGTCCAGATTTATTTATTAGGAATTCCAACTATCTGTATCTTGCTATCCAAACTCTATTTCAAATCATTGTGTTCCCTGTCAGTGTTTTTGTCTTTTTTCCTTTTTCTTTTGCGTTCTAGAAAAGTTCTTAAATTTACCTTCCAAATCAAGATTTAGTTCTGTGAAATACTAGTTCTGCTTTTTCCTGCTTTGAATACAGATCTCATATTGTGATAATGCAGTATTACTCACTTTTCATTCTTTCTTTGCCACAGCCGGAAGTCTTTTCGTATCAATTGGCTGTATTAAAAACTCCTTTCATCTCTTGTCCTCCCCCTGCAAAGACATATTTTGATTAAGAGCAGCATACCTTTCTAAAACTACTTCTGTTTCCCATAATATTTTCTTAATAAACATTTCCATTTTGGCTTCTAAAGTGATGGTCTATTTTAATTTAATGTTACATAATCACTTCCGTGCATACATTTGTTTCTCTTTGTATGTCCTTGAAAAAGGAACATTTTACCCAAGCTTGATATTTAAGAAAACTCCCCTTGAATGGATTTACCTTGTAATGCTTTAATGAAAAATATAAATGTTACTAGCTCTCCTATCTTAACTGCCAGGGTTGGCAAACTGAAGTGTCCCTCACCAGGTCTGGGATCTGCAATTGAATGGGGGAGGAGGCTCAGCTAGCCCAACAGGGAGACATCACATCTGCCCTTCCTGCTCTGGATTTGACAACGTCCTGCTCTGGATTGGTTGTGGTACCACCAATCATGTATCTCCCGTGGTTTTCTTTTTGGTCCAGCCTGTGCTCCAGGGACATGGCACTGTACTTTATCTCCTGATACGTTCTACTGACCCTATCTGGAGAAAGCCCCCCTTGGGATTTGTTGAATGCTCCCTGAATTTTTCACGCGTGTGATTGGTAGCACGTGGCTCCCCTTCCCCAGCAGTGGACCTGCAAAGGTCGAAAGCCCCACCAGAAGGGCATGTATGGGCTCTCTGTTGACATCAGCCCTCCAAGTTTTGGCTGTTTTCTCAGAGTGCACCTTGCTGCTTTCTCAGAAGGGGACATTGCTATTAATCTTTGAAGTTCTCTGTTCCTCTGGTCTCACACCGTGGACCCCCTCACCCTGTAATGATTAAGTGAAGTTAGAAAAGAGGCTTTGCTTCCAAATGTGTGCATACAAAGCAGATGAGGGGACAGTTCTCCACCTGCTTTTCTCATCCACAGGGTTCAAAATCTCCTGTCAGAAACAGTACAGAAGGCTTCTTTGAATTTTTGCCTTTTCCCAAACAATTGAGTCATGAGCAGAAAAATCATTTATCCCTTTCATTTATTATGTCCCAGGCATCTAGAAAATTACCAAACACAGACTAGCGATATGGATGAAAAACTGCTATCCTTTCATTGGGAAATGAGTAACAACTCAACATTTACATTCAATCCAGTCTGCCTCTGAATCATTAAATCTGATTCAAGTTCAAAAGAAATGGTGTCAATCACATATTCTGTGGCTATTTTAGCTCCCACATGTTGCCTTGAGGTAAAAGACAAGTGAGGAGAATTCAAGCAGAAGAAATGCTGAGATTTCAGGTAGCCCCTTGGTAATTTTGTCTCCAAATTTTCAGTGTTTACTCTTTAAGAGAAACAAAAGGAAGTGAGAAATTCATCCTGAAAAGGTAATTGCCATTAATAGTAAGAGGAAATTCATACCATATGTTAAATTTAACTTAAATCAACTTAGGGGAATTGGAAATCTAATGAAGCTAATACATTGAGGACCTAGATTAATACAAAACTCCAATGACTCTGTAATTGCAAAGTCTATTTTCAAACAATAATATATTAATTACATTTTGCATTTGTCTGAGCCCCAACGATTTGACAATTGGTAGAGCTGCAAGAAGAAGCAAACCATTTTATGCACCCTGATTGCATTATATTTTTGTTCTTAATGATAGTTGCTGTCAGCAGTTACAGCTTTGTGACTTGTTTTATTTTAACTCTGTAGATTCATGTAGTTGGTACAGAATGATTGTATAATCGATGTCGATTACAGCACTGATGCTTGTGCGTCATTAATGTCATACCCTTTCCTTTGTCACTGCATTTAACTAACACTGTAAGACAAACACGCCTCTTCTCCTCTTCTTATTATACTGCATGCCATTAAAAGTGAAAAGAAATGCTATATTTATCTTGATATATATTAAAAAATAATGAAGAGGATAATTATCAAGGCTGCATTGCAATTTCACGGCATGGCTGTCAGTTATACTCTGCTTGAGCCACACTCTTTTAGTTCATAATGTCAGAAAAAAAATCTTGTGATTGAAATACAGTCATTTAATTAATTTCTCTCTAGTATTTCTTTCAGTGCTACACTTGTGATTTGAGCTTAGGGATGGGAAGTTCAAGTTTGGAAAAATAGAAGACTGGCAAAGCTGGGCGGTCAATTTTTGTTTTATTTGGATATTTAATCTCTTAGCACTGAATGGCAGAAGCAAAGAAATGCCACAGATTTTAAAATGTCCAACTTAGAGTTATGTGTCAACCAACGGCAAGATGGACAGACTGGTTTTGTATATGCTGGTTCTTGGTTATGAAAGGTCTTGCATGTAATGACATTGACTCAATACCACATGATCAATAAGCAATAAGCAATCAAGGAGCCACGAGAATGCTACTTTACCATTTTTCAGATGGAATTTTTCACTACCAGAGCTCTTATTACACATGAAACACAGGAAACCACATATGGGAGAGTTGGTTTTCAGAAATATGAATCACAAAAGAACATGCTACTAGATTTATGAAACACCCAGATAATGGTTTAAAATAATCACCAAATCTAAAGTCTTCTGACCTTTATCATGATGAGGAGTCCTTACAATTAGAGTTTCCTAACTTTTGATGCAACAGAAATTTTGTATTATGGTCATGAAATCTTGAACAGATTTGGTCTGATCCAACTGGTAAGAATACACATGTAAATCATTTGGCAAAAACTCATATAAAAAAATCTAGAAAATAATTTAAGGTAGTTCAAATTTGAAGGCATAATGCTGATAACTGGTAAGTTGTAGAGTATCATTTTCCCCTTTCCTCTAAATAGTTTGGCTATAACCAGCTAAGCTAGTTAAGTCCAGTTTGCCTTCTACTTGTGGATCCTGTTTCTACAGATTATCATTAACAGGATCTTCAAGCACTCTCCTAACAAAGTTCCTCACTGAGGTTTGTATCTTATCTCTTGATTAACTTAAGCTTTAGAGGGGAAGGGTCTTGAGGGCAGAATCCGTGTTCCAATCATCTTTTTATCTCCATTGACGAATACAACACGTTTTGTAAGTAGTTACCAAATAACAATTTCTTATACAAAATAAACGAAGAATAATGAGATTAGCTTTTCATTAATAATTTCTCTTTGTTTTTTAGCAAAGAGTGCTATATTACAGCATGTTTAGCTATCTATTCAGATATCTCTGTTGCTATAATTTCCCAAATAACTTGGCATCACAGCCATTTTAGAATAATCACAAGAACTTTAAAGTATACCTCCTTTCTAGGTGTGTCATGTCCTCATTATCATCTGTTTTAAATCTTAACTAATTCAGCTTGTAAAAAAAAAATCACTTCAAATCTTTCCAAATCTCAGCTAAACTGGAAAACTGGCCAAACAATCCTTCAGCAATGCTTTAGACGCAGGTTAGTTTAAATGTGATATTTTTGTCCATCGTTGTTCAGTTGTATCATTCTTTTGGAGCTTCATTTGCTATTGAATGCCTTCTGAAAGGAAAGGAAATATTTGGGATATATATGATCTTAGTAGTACAGCTGGCCAGTGTGGCCAAGGAGCATGCTCTATTTTTTAACAGTCAATGGAAAAGAAGTTGAGCCTACAGAGAAAGTTGATACCCAGAGGTTTCAAGTATTTTACTGTTTGTTTTCCTGCTTTAAATATAATGGCACATTAGGTTATTGATGGGCAAATTCAGGATAATAAGAAGAGCCCACAAATAGGAGGGGGACAAGAGGAAGAAAGAAACAGAGAACAGGTTCTATGTTGCAAAGAACTTTAACAGGAAAAAGAAGGAAACAGCTATATGGTTTGACATTCCTGGTGAGCCAATTAATGGAAACTATGAGAAACTAATGTGGAATCAAAGATTCTCATGAAAAAGTTGCTGCTACAGAGCGCATCTGGCATTGAATGTGATATTGGCTCTGTTTTTTCAAAAATTCTTAGTTTGAGAAAGAGGGAATTTCACCTCAAACTCTATATCCTATCTTTAAATATGAGCAACTGACCATTAACATTTTCTTGCTGTTAAGATTAGATATCACATCTGTGCTATTTGAAGATGAAGAGTTCAAGAATTAATCAACCATTTTCACTGAGTGGTCTTTTTCAGTGTTTCAAAATGTAAAATAATTTATTTCCCTGTGAACGTGGAATATTTATTATGTTACTGAAACAATTGGCTGAACTTTTGGAAGAAAGCAAAGAAAATGCTTTACTCAGTTCCTTTCACCAAAATATATAGTGGTTGTATCAAATCTTTATAGTAAAAGAGATAATTGCATAAGTAGAAAAAGAAAGCATGGTTGAGTATTCTGATACCCTTGGAATATAAATTCTATTTCTAATGATGTTCCTCAAATCAGGAAATATAAAGAGCTGTCAAGTTTGACTACATAAAATTCAAAACATCTGAATAAAAACAAAGATTTAGTATTTAAAGGTAGCTGACAAACAGAAAAGTAGGAAAATTATTTTTAAATAATACAGGAAAAAGTTCATAAATATAACAATAAAGCATGAAGCCCTTTCTAAAAACAAATATGAAAGAGTTCATAGCAATAGAACAATCGTCAAGGTTTAAATAGAATCATTGTACATAAAGAAAAAGAAAAAGAAAACCATATGAAAAGATCTTCAAGCTTACTAATAGCAAAATACATGAAAATTCAAACAACATTGAAATGTCATTTACTTTCTCTTATATAGAAAAAGAGCAAAGTGTTTCTTAATACCTAAATGAGAGTAATAGGCATTCTCACACCCGTTGATGGATTTGTTAATTTGTACAATCCCTACAAGGCAGTGTGTCAATGTGTATCATGGGGTAAATCATGCATCTGCTTTGACTGAGAAATCTTACTTCTAGAAATGCACCCAAGAGTTAATCAAACAAGCATCAACCCCTATGTTCACAAGGATATTCAGCAGAGCATCATCTATAATCTAGAAACTGGAAATAGCATACATATACCATATATCATAAGTATGCATTTATTTTTATGAATTTGTTTATAAATATCCAGATTACCCAATATAAAATGTTTTGAGGAAGTCTGTCAAAATATTGTCATTAGTATAAGTGTCATGATTCAAGGTGATTGTTTCCTTTTTTATTTATAATTTTGTATTTTAAAATTTGGTTTAGCTTTGTTTTTGTTTTATATGATTCTGCACTTGAAAAGTGCTAGTTATCATATTAGCTTAAATACACTAAAATAGTTTCTGTCTATATTTAGGTGTCCAAGAAATGTTTTTTTTAAAGCACTTTTTAATTGGCACACTTTTGTGAAACCTTTTAATTGGTAGCACTATGGAAATAAAATCTTAGTCCAATACTTTATCCAAAAGTTCATTACTAGCTTTAATTTAGAATATGACACATAATTTTGTCCAATAACTGCTGTCACTCATTAAAATCGTTATAAACAGATACTATAGCAGTTTTTATCTCCTAGGTATCTTAGTGGAATAATAAAAGAAAGATATTTTAGTTAACATTAAAAATAAAATGTAGTCATTTGAATCCCATATCCAGAGCTAGTGATGGTATAACTTAAAACCTGACATCTAAATCTATTGAAAATCGATAATTTCAACAGTGTTTTTAAGGAGACATACAGAGTAAAACAATATAGGATGTAAGAATACAGTATGTATTATTCCTCACACCCAAATTCCATGAGACCTTACTAGAAACTCAGTTGTACATGTTTTTATTCAAATCTCATTTTTGTGCACCAGATTCAAGAACAGAAATTGTTCTAAACTTTCAAGAAGATGTTCTTTTAAATTATGAGCAGTTTATAGAAAGTTTTAAAACATTCAGAAAAGGTTTTGATACTTATCTGAAAATTCATTTTCTTCATTCTGAAATCTTACTTTTAAAGCTACTTTTCTGTGAAAGTGGAGGAGAGCCTATACATACCTACTCCAAGCATGTAGAAAAATGTGTATTTTCATGATACAATTATAAGGCATGTCTAATTTTCCTCTAAAGTGAGATCAGACTAGGGGGTGTGATGATCACATACCTAACATTTAACTTTCCAGAGGACACAACCATCTTGGTAATTATATTGACACAGGAATGTGCAATGTATACAGAGGATGTATTGACCAGACTAGTTGCCTTGGTTTGTCTTACTTCAAACCATCTGCTCTTTCCTTTTCATTGTAGCCCATGGATTTGGGACGGAATATTTTCAAAGGTTAATTATCTCAGGTTTCAACTCCAGGAGTTTCTTGACCTCTCTCTCTTTTCCGTATCTAGTAAAAAACCTCTTGCTACTCCTCAGGTTCTCTACCTTTATAACTGGGGAAATACCACCAGCATGGCTCACTGGGGTGTGGTGACAGTTTTTTTTTTCTTAATTACTCAAAATGTGCAATGTGCTAATTACTTGATTCACAAGGAAAAAAATAATTAAATAAAAAGCACATTTGACTGGTTTTAGCATATTAGGGCATATATTTTTATTTAAATGCAGAGAGCATCTGAATGTTAAATAAGCCACAAAATATGTTCATGGTGAAACTAATTAACACTACAACCATGAACACAATTCCCTTATGGGTTAATTTCTCAATGAAACTCAAAGATACTTTTTGACCTACTATAATGCTCCTTCTGCCAAGGTTAAGAGAAAGATATCACCATAATTGGAGCATATGAATCTGTATTAACCTGATTTAGGTTGGGGAATCAAAGATTTGCACAAGGAAGGAATTCATAATAATTAGGGTGTAAAACATGCAAGCATAGGGGCTTAAACACAGCATGAATTAATTATTCAGTGTTGTTCAGTCCATTTGGACTTATAAATTACAAAAGGTCATAGAGAGAGGATTGTAACCCTTATTCCCTTTCCAGTCTAACAGCCCAAGACTTCTTAAACCTCTTCCTTGCAGGGTATGGACAAGCATATTTAAAATTATGAAATAGTAATATACAAAAATTAAAGATAGGTAGGTACATTAAACAAATGTGAGGTATGTGAGTACAAATAAAATCGCGGACACTTTGTTAAGTAATCCCAGGAATCAAGAACATTTAAATTTCACATATCACTCAAATAGTTGTCACTTCCATTTTTTGTAATCTGTATTATAATAAATTAATGCTGATTTGCATAACTATTTCACTGATAAAGTTGATATTATCCTTATTTGGCAGCACAGGTTTTAGTAAATGTAGTAAATTTTTTTATGATTTTCACATATAAGTCTTAGTAGGAAGACCCATGATCTAACAAAGACAAAAACAAAACAAACCTGAAGACTGTGGCAGGATGAACAATGGCCCTGGAAAATGTCCATGTCCTAAACCTGGAAACTGTGAACACGTTACCTAGTATGGAAAAGGAACTTTTCTGATATGATTAAGTTAAGGATCTCAAAATGGGGAGATTATCCTGGATTTTTTAGGTGGCCCAGTGTAGCCACAAGAGTTGTTACAAGAAAGAGTCAGGAGGGTCAGAATCAGAGACAAGGCCATGCAATGAAAACAGAGGTAGAAAAGGCAATGTGATATGGGACAACGATCCAAGGAATGTGGACAGCCTCTAGAAACTGGAAATGGCAAGGAACTGATTATTCCTGAGTCTCCAGAAGGAATGCAGCCCTGCCAACACCCTAAGTTTTAGCCCAGTGAGACTGATTTTGGCTTCTGACCTACAGAAGTTTATGATAAGAAATTTGTGTTGATTTCAACCACCATATTTACTGGTAATTTCATGCTGCAGCAATAGAAAACTAATACAAAGACAACAAAACACAGTGAACCCCCAAATACACGACTGTATTAATGTGTAATGAATATCATTTCCCAAAATAATGTAAATATCAGAGCTAGAAGATTCCGTATAATTCTAAAGAGTCCGTGTCTTTGTTTTTAGGGAAACAGCTAAACTAAACACATCCTTTTTTGTCTTGAAAATTCAAAGAGGTGGTTTGCCCCGCCTAGGGACCAAAAGCAGGTAGCTCCAAGATGGGCCACTTTGGTATACTGATTATTTTAAACAAAAGTTACTTGAGAGACAGCCTATGCAAGGATGCTCAGACTCTCTTCTGTCCTCCTGAAAGCAGGAAATGAATCTCCCATGAGAATGGTACCCTCCCTGTGTGGGGAAGTAAAGAGACATCCTTATCACCAGAGATTGCCGATTTGGAGCCTAGAAGCCTATATAAACAACCTGTGTTACTTTTTACTAATTTACTACCCCAACTCAAATTCTGTTTAGAATTCTGTACTAATTGAAGCTCCCAAAGTTACTTTTTTATTTTGTCCCATCAATTCCTCAGAGATTTATTGTTTGTCTTTTTGTCTAAAACATGAAAAATCTGCCTGCCTTGATCACGTCTTTGGGTCTCAATTTCAACATTGGACCTCTGTGCAATGTAGGCAAGCTTTCTTTTTTTCCTCTCTTGTTAATCTGTTATGTAAATTTAATTTTAGTGCAGCTAGAAGACCTCAAGGGCAGAAATAATTTTTCCTTCCCTTCACCTGCAACCTTGGTTCTATGATAGGTCCCAGTTCTATCCAATTTGTTCAGCTTTTTCTTAGAATAAGAACAGAAAGGAACGCTTCCAAGCTCTTTACATGTTGAAGTTGAGACAAGAAGTCCTTTCCCTGACTTTTTAAACTTTAAGACATTGATTTACAATTTTAAATGGGGGTAGTAAAAACTGTTCCTACCAAGACAGTTATGTCTCTGAGTAAAGACTATTAAATAGAGTGGCAGTGAAAGTCAAATGCAGATGTGGGAATGAATGTTAAGGAACGAAGCAATGGCATATGCAAAGACTGTGAGGCAAAGAGGCTAGTATAGCCAGAGCAGAGTGAATGGGCGTGATAGAAGATTGACCCAGAGAGGTAGTGAGAAGAATAGGGTCCTTTAGGTAATTGTAAAGATTTGGCTTATATTCTATGAGAAATGGAATCTTTGGAAGGTTTTAAGCCAAGTGATGGCGTGATCTGATGAGTTTTAAAAGTATCGTTCTGTCCTGTGGAGATTAGACTAGAAGAGAACAAGTGAGAAGGGGAGAGACAAGTTGGGGTATAACTGCCATGATTATTCGGTGGGTTATGATTTAGACCACGTGGAAGTGGTTGTCATAGTGAGAACTACTCACATTCTGGACGTAAGATTAAGGCCAGTAAGATTTGCTGGACTGGACTCCGAGTGTGACAGAAAGCTTAGAGTAAGGCAGGACTCCATATATATTTTCCTTGGGCAACTGAAAGACTTGATTTACTCTTATGACAAGATAGCTTTCTAAATGATATATCTGAAGACGTCTCACCTAAGATTACAAGTCTTTGACCACCTCTCCATTTTGTTCAGTCCAGCCTTTTCAGCATGGCCCTCAGGCACTTTCCTGCTAACCAAGCCATGGCATTTGTTGTTTGTGTAATGCTCTAGGCCCAAGCCTATTCCTCCTTGACTCTATTGTATCATTCATGCTGAAATGTTTGAGATTCTACTGAAATGTCATGCTGTCTCAGGTCTCAGCATACTTATGCTCTCATTTCCTTTATTTAGAATCCCTTTTTTCCCATTCCTTTCAGATGGCTTATTCCTGCTGATACTTAAAAATTCAGCTCAAATATTATGTCCTCTACAAACCATAAAACAGACTCTTAACTATAGAGAAAAAACTGAGGGTTGCTAGAGGAGAGGGGGGGTTGGGCTAAATGGGTGACAGATATTAAGGAGGGCACTTGTGACAGGCACTGTGATGTATGGAAGTGATGAATCATTAAATTCTACATCTGAAACTAATATTACACTATATGTTAACTAACTGGAATTTTTTTTTTTAAAACCTGAAACAAAGAAAGAAAATTAACCCCCCTAGAAAATTTCCTCAAACCATTCCTCTGTATTTACTGGTTCCAAGTCTGGGTAAGCTGCCTGTGTCACTGATGCTCCTGTGGTTCTGTGCTTATTTTGTTGTACTTCAAGTGTCTGGCTACAAGGTGGCCCCCAATATGACTGTCTTTGAGGGTTGGGGTGAGCCGAGTCCCTATAATATCTATCTCTCTGTGATCACAGTCCATGAGCTCAATATGCATTAATGGTCTGAGAACTGATACTCTTTCTTTTTTTGGATTTCTTAATTTTGTTTTATTTTACATTTTGGAGTCTAGAGAGCTCAACAAGTTTTGGAAAGTGCCTGCAGCATGTAAAGAAAAATCCTTTAATTATTCCATGGGAAAAAATAAAGGTCAATAACTAAGCATTCGCACTAGCAGCACATGTGTCTAATGATACAGAATCACTGTCAGTTTGAAGAGAAAGAAAAACTTACATGTGTGCAGTTTTTATAAAAACGAAAATCTTAGAAACATCATTAGTGGATAAAAATCTAGAGGCACATGTTCTACCACATTTTTAGTTGTTTTTTTTTTCCTTAAATGTTAATGGGGCATTTTATTTTGGACAATTTAATTCACTGGTATTTCTCTTGTGCTCAAAGTTGAAGATAAATAGTCATAACCAATCCAGGTTTTCCCTTAGAATTTTACATTCTAATGTTTTTCTTGGAAGCAAATAATCTTGTGAGACAGTGGAGGATTGTATAGAAAGACCAAGTCCACTATGTATTCACTGAAAAGTAATGTGGGTCAAGGACTTGGAGAGAGAACTGCTATTGACTTCTTTGACAATATTCATTAATGAGAAAACAATAAGATAAATTTGTCTATAGTTGGTTGAGTGACTGCCTTCAGCTTAGGTCATGATCCCGGAGTCCCAGGATTGAGCCCCACATCCATCTCCCTGCTCAGGGGGGGGGGGTCTGCTTCTCCCTCTGAGCATCCCCCTCTTATGCACACTCTCTCTTATTCTCTCTCTCTCTCAAATAAATAAGTAAAATCTTAAAACACACACACACACAATCCAGGACAGACCAGATGCAAATTATGTTTAATTTTCAAAATTAGAAAGTCCAGAAAACAGTTAGCTTGACTAACAGTATAGGTCAAGACTCAGGTTTTGGAAAAAAATTAAAATCCAAAGGAAAATCCCACTGATGTGAAAAATAGAGCAATTTTTTTTTAAAGATTTTATTTATTTCACAAAGAGAGAGATCACAAGTAGGCAGAGAGGCCGGCAGAGAGAGAGAGAGGAAGAAGCAGTCTCCCTGCTGAGCAGAGAGCCCGATGCAGGCCTCGATCCCAGGACCCTGGGATCATGACCTGAGCCGAAGACAGAGGCTTTAATTCACTGAGCCACCCAGGCACCCCCCAAAATAGAGCAATTTTTAAAGAAACTATACATTAATGAAAAAACATATACATATTGTATAACAAATGTTAAGGCTAAACATGTTGCATCAATTTATATCAATAGCTACTCTGTTCTTTCATGAACAAGGTAATTTTTTTTTCTTTATAGTTGTAAGACTGCAGAAGAGAATCAATATATTGGAATGCAATGTACTATGTTCAAAATTAACTTGAACCTCAGGGGTTCCAATTTTGTAGGGTCAGGGATGGAGTTTCCTTTGAGAGGAGAAAATTTATCTTTCTTATAATAAAAACTAAGAAAAGGGGAGGGGGACTTTTTGACATGGTATGTCTTTGAAACCTGAACATTTTGATGTTACACATACAATTCAGGATATAATTTTTTATTTTCCAGTATTTCCTTTTGAGGAAATGGAGATGGATTTGGAAGATAATCTACAATGATGTACTCAAGAAGTCCATCTTTTCAAGCCTTTCTTTTCCTTTAGTGTTTTGGTACCAGTAGACCCTCAGACAACTCTAGAGCTAGGGAAGGTGTTTGGGTGATTGGCTAGCTAGAAAGACATATGTGAGACTTTACTTGTTCAGCACATTCCTTGACTATTCCGCTGATTATGTATACCAAGGCAGACATCTTGTATCCAGTGTAACTCTGGTTCTGTGATTTGGGTAATTTGGGTAATCCCAAAGCATAAAGATATATCCCTTTTGCACTTCTGAGAAATTAATAACAGAGCACGTCAAATTTTTTTGACAAACGGAGAACTTGCACAAAGTTAAATACACACAATATCTAAGAGACAAGTTAGGTATTAAGTGCTCTATAGTATACTAGTTAGAATCTAGTATATTAGCTTGTTTATAGATGATCTATAAAATGCATACATATTTATTTTATTTTATTTTGAATTACACAAAGGGAACAATAGTTCATCATTCATGTAATGTTTAATCAATATAAATTAAGGGCTCCTTTTGATTAACACCCTAAATGCAGCCCTAGAGCAGAAATAGGCATTGTTATCACTTCTACACATATGTAAGAATACTGTAAAATATATACTTTGTGCATTTTTTATGGTTGACATCACTCAGTATACATTAGTCTTCAACTTGCTTTTTTTCTCCTTCTACAGGGTTGAAAAAATCTTTCCATTTCAGGCAATACAGACACAGGTTATGCTTTTTCAGTCAACTGTTTAGTAGTATTGTGTGCAATGGATTACCTGTAAGTAACTTAAACATTCCTTTGTTGATAGTTATTTAGATATTTCGGTAAATTTTCTCCTTTCTTTTTTTCCTCTCTTCTCCCCTTTTTTTATTGTTCTATTACCACCATGTATCTCCATGATAGAGCTGGAAAAAAAAAAATTCTAGACTGAAGGATACACGTTTACGCTTCCATAGATATTCCTAATTACCCTCTCATAATCTACGTTGAATTATAGCTCCATCAGCAACATGTAAGAATGCTAATTTCTCCCCACCCCTAACAATCTTCAGTGTTATTAAGCGCCCAATGGATAAAATATGTACTTCATGTTCTCTACATTTATTCCATCCTCATGAATAGTAAAGCTGAGTATCTTTTTGTATGTTTATTGGCCATTTGTACTTCCTTGACACTGTATAAATATTAAATAAATGAATGATTAAATTACTGAATGAAGCAATACGTTTAGGGTGCTACAGAAATGAAAGTTAATCACTGCCATCCGGGAAAATGAAAATGTTTCTCTGGCATTATGATTACAATCTTATTATGCCAAACATGGAAATTAAATAGCTCCACTTTATTTTTTATTACACACAGAGAGGTCATATATGATTCCTGGTTAACAACTGGACTACGCTTAATATGAGTTTACGAGTCCACTAGGCATCAAAACTCACCCTGGTTACATTTATTTTCCTTTTCTGTATGTGGTGTTCTAGATTTAGCACCTGTCCTTTAGTGTGTTGTACCTCTGCTTATTATATCTAGCTAGAAATTTGGTTCATGGATGGGGTGTGTGTGTGTGTGTGTCTGCATGTTAAGTTTATTTTTAATCAGAAAGAATTGTGCAAAAGTTCACATTTGGAGGCTTCCTTCACCCCCTTCACCCCCATTTCTTTTTCTTCTCTTGAGCACAGTTTCCTCTTTTTCTCGTTTCTTTGCATCACGATGACATGTGTTAGGTATCTTCATTTACACCGAGGACTTAAAGTATTACCTCTCCCAGTAGTACTTTATTCTAACTGTTATCGAAGTCTAAGCCAAATGACAGAAATTCCGAGTGACAGAATTGCTGAAATCAGCTAATTAGAGGGGAAGGTAGTGTACTTCTCATCAGCAGGGACAGTCCCAAAGTGAATGTCTGAAACATTACATAGGCTCTTATCCAGTATTAGATTAATTGAATTTGGCCATTTAATTGCCATCAGCATAGCTAACAGACTATGTGTGAGGGACTCTTTATGTGTGAAGTTTTAGTTTAATCCTTATGGTATCCCTATGCTCTTTTTTTAAAGATACTAGGGAACTGAGGCTTAAGCGCATACGCATAAAGGAAAATATGAATGAAATGCGCACTTTGTAGGTAACACAGAGCTAATTTTCAAAGCTAACCTTTGTGGGTAGTTCTGTATAGTATTAGGACACTGCAGATGGTCAGGAGATCAAGGAAACTCTGTAAACACCCCCAAACATTAAAAGTGCCCCAACTTTGAGAAGACTTCTATAAACAACTGACATATAAAGGCCTTTTCTAAATTATGCAAGCTCTTTCATTTTAGCACATTTATTGAGTTCCTTCAGCATTGCATTAAAAAGGAACAAATGCATAATATAAAAACCAACAACACACTAAATTGGGAGGATCTTGATCTTGAAGGATCCAGCAGAGAAAAGGAAAGTGCCACAAAGCATGTGGCATATTTGATGTCAAATTTCTTCATATAAGGACACTGCTATAAAATGTAAATATCTTCAAAGGATTAACCCTTCCCCATCATGAAAATATGCACATTTTCAAAGGGGGTGAAGCATTTTCTAATCTGAACATCTTTAAAGGGGGGAAATCAATAAATGGCATGAAAAACTTCAAAGCAGGACCTCCTGTCAATGACAGAGTTCCTCAGCAATGCGGAGGCTTTGAAGGAGGACTCCCAGTGCTGGGAAAGCTTTGAAGTGACTGAAAACAGACATTTATAATTACGGAAAGGTGCAGTGTCCAGCAGGGATAGTACAAAGACACGTCTGAGGTAGGTGCAGACGGAGATCGGGAGGTGGCAAGGACACTGACCTTGCACCTCCCAGCCTAAAAGCCTTTCGGGTCAACTCAATAATCATATGTAAAACGGCAAGTGTGGAGTGAGAACAGTGGCGAGAGGCGAAAAACCAAATTATTTTAGATCTCACATTTCAAAAAAGAGAAAACCCTTCAGCACCCCCAAAGCAGATCTTAATACATACCGCCTGTGCTAGGTTCTTGGGTAGCTGTCTGATCTATTAAGCTGTTATCAACACTCAGCTTTCTGCAAACAAGTGTTCCAGAAGTGTGAAAAAGTCTCAGAATCGTCTTCTTTAGGTCCCTTGGTCCCTAAATTTATGATAGTGAGATCTTTTTAATGTAGTTGTTATATAGGTCAGAAGATGTTCTACAGGAAGAAAAACGATTAAAACCTATAACTCAGCTATTGTTTAATCTGAGCCAGTGATTAGGCATCTAATTTCTAAAATTATCTGAATTTTCAAAATTCAGCTGAAGACCTGTTTGAATGCAGTGATAGGTAGGACTGATACTAAACCGAGAATCAAAGGCAGTCCAGGAAAACTCACAGGAGGTCAATTTTGATGTTCTATACTCTAAACTAGATTTCTTTTTTGCCTTATTTTGTCTGACATCTGTGAGGCCAAGTGAGCTAATGACAATCTCTTGATTTTTGGTGCCATTTGTTATAAAGTCAGTTTTCCCCAAATGGTTCTTTCATCATCAAATATATATGGAGCATAAAATTTCCTAGGCTCCGTCCTAAGTACTTGGATACAGTGCTGTGCACAGATGCTCCCTGTCTTTGTGGAGACTGCGATTGAGGGGCACAGACAATGACCAATATAATCAAACAGGAAAAATGTACATTATATGTGCTCCAGGCCTTAAGGAAAAGGTATGTAAAATATCTGGCATGTTATAGGCTTCCCAGAGGAGCTGAGAGTTGGGCTAAGATCCAAAGATGAGTAGTCATTAACCAGGAGAAAATGAGGTGAATGGTGCCAGAGAGAAGGATGTCAGGTGGAAGGGGAAGAAAGTACAAAAGCCATGTGGTGGGAGGATGAGATGAATGACAATTTTATGCACAAGGAATGGGCCAGTAGGAGGAGCCAGATAATGCCGACCTTATAAAGGACTTTGGTCTTAATCCTAAAATCAATCAGAAGCCTTTGAAGAATTTCAAGCATGTGTTTGATAGAATCAGATTTACATATTGACTACATTATTTTTGCTTGAGTGTAAAGAATAAATTGAGGTGGGGGAAGGGGCAAGAGTGTCTGAGAGGAAACTAGTTAGGAACCCAGTGGAGTGACTGAGCAAAGTGTGTTGACAGCTTTGAACTATAGAGTGGTGACAGCAATGGTAATGGAGGCAAGTATGACGGTTTGAGAAACATTTTAGGTGACAATTTGATAACATTTGTGTTGGAAAAAATAGGTAAGAAAGAGGGAAGGTCAAGGATGATGTTCATATTTCTGCAGGCTTGGTGGAGCCATTCACTAAAAAAGGAACTCTTGAAAGGGGATTAGATTTGGAGATAGAATAATTAGTCCAATTTGGTTATGTTTAATTTGACACACAGATATCTTTGAGTCGTACAAGTGGATATGTCAAGTAGCCATTTCTGTATATGAATCTGGAAGTGAGATCTTGCCTAGAGGCAAAAATGTTTGCATCACTTATTTCTGATAGCAATTAAAGATAAATACAACTGCGTAGGAAGAGATGGAAATGTGAAGACGATTATAAAAGATCCTTAAGGAAGAACTCCAACATTAAAGACTCAGTAGTTTTCTTTCTTTTTATTTTTTTAAGACTTATTTATTTTTTTTTAAGATTTTATTTATTTGTTTATTTAACAGAGAGAGATAGAGAGAGATCCGAGAGCCTGATGTGGGGCTCGATCTCAGGACCCTGAGATCATGACCTGAGCTGAAGGCAGAGGCTTAACCCACTGAGCCACCCAAGCGCCCTAAGACTTATTTATTTTAGAAAGAGAGAGTGCAATTGAGCAGGTACAGGTGCAGAAGGAGGGGAGACAAGCAGACTTCCTGCTGAGCAGGAAGTCAGACTCAGGTGCTCTATCCCTGGATGCTGAGGTCACAACCTGAATGGAACTCAAGAATCAGACTCTTAATAAGCTGAGCCACCCAGGCATCCCAACTCAGTACTTTTGTTGAATAAATTGTGATTGTTTTCCTTTCCAGACTCCCATTGGCTTCATACTTTAAAAAGTAATCTGATATTTTATCAATGATAAAACATGGTATTTCAATCTATGTTTTATTCCTTTAAGATGAAAAATACATCAGCATTTTTATTTCATCAACTTTTATAAATATATTTTCATATCTTCTAGAATTTTACCTACCCAATTAAATTTTCCACTGAAGTTAAAGTGGAAAAAGTCAAATATTGCTATCAGCTGTTAATTATCACAAAGAATTATCACAGCTCTCCTCTTGTCAGTTGCCTTCTTGTAGTCTAGACTTTTCCAGTTAATTCTTCTCTTTCGTCAGAGATATTTTTCTAACATTTGAATCTGATCATGTCACTTCCTTGCACAAAATTCTCCAATGTTTCCTCATTTTTTATCCAAGGATAAAATCTAGAATTTTTGCCCCTCTCCATGTTCCCTGCCTTACATATTTATCATGTTTTCTCCCCGACTCCTTTCCTGATCTCATCTCCTTCCATTACTCTTTTTTTGGTATGACTCTCCAGCAATATTCAACTATTTGCATGGCCAGAACATAGCATATGCTAGAATACTTTTATGATTTTTCATGTGCTGCCCCATACTTAATGGTTTAATACTCATTAATTCAATAAATACTGAACAAGTAACTGTAATGTGGCAGACACTTTTTTGGGAATTTGAGATTCATGAGGAAAGATCTTAAAGTTTATACTCTAGTGGGAACAGGGGAAAGTAGAAACATTTAAGAAGTAGACATAAAAAATCAATTTTATATTTGTATTGAGTATGTACTATGAGTCAGACAATTCTAATACTTGGGACATATCAATGAAATAAATAGACGAAATGGCTGCAAATTCTTGCCTTGTGAAACTACCTTTCAGAGAGTGAGACAGACATTAAGAAAAACATAAGTAATATATTGATTATTAATATTAATATATTAGATAATATATTAGATCAATTGAAATATATTAATTAATATATTAATATATTAGAGGACGATGTGTACTACAGGAGAAAAGTAGCATGGTAAGTGGTAGAAGTTGTTGGATGTGAACTATAGTTTTATATATGATTATTGAGGTAACATCTGAACCAAGACTTGAAGAAGTTGAGTGACCTGGCCAGGGAGGCATCTGGAGGAAGAGTGTTTTATACAGAAGTTCATGCTGTGCCTGACGCTCTCTGAAGAAAACTCCTGATGTGTTTGAGAAACATCAAGTTGTCCAGTGTGACCAGAATGAAGTGAACAAAGGATAAAATATGATGAAAATGGTAAGAAGCAAGTTGTGTGTGTCTCTGTAAGCCATTGGAAGAGCTTTAGGCTTTACTCAGAATAGATAAAGAATCATAAGATTTTGATCAGAGAAATTATCTGACACATATTTTAAAAGGATTATTCTAGTTGTCATGTTGAAAAGAGAGTATGGGGAGAGGGACATGGGTAGAAACAGTGAGAAAACCAGTTAGGAGTCTCCTGTAATAACATCGGTGAGAGATTAAGATAGTCCATATGGGGATGTAGACGTCAAGGTGATAAGAAGCAGTGGGATTTCGAGGTATATTTTTAAAGGCTAAAGAGCTGAAAAATGGGATATGATAGGAGGACATAACAACGACCCCAAGGTTTTTGCCTTTACTACTAAATGGGGAAAGCTGTAGGAAGAGGTTTTGGGAAGAAAGGCCAGGTATTCAGTTATAGACATACTGAATTTAAGATGCCCATTAGATGCCCAAGTATAGACATCAAGTACATGATGTAAATCTACAATTGGAGACAGAATTCTGGACTGGGGATATAAATTCTGGCCATTGTTGACAAAGATAATATTTAAAGTCATAAGCCTGGGAACTTAGAACAGAGGTCTGGGCATTCCAGAGGGGACACTGGCAAGTAAGACTGAGAAAGACTAACCAAGGAGATAGAAAGAAAACCTGGCGAACGTTATACTGGAAGTAGTCAGTCAAAAAGGAGGACACCATCAACGTGCCACATCCTTCATCTGAAAAGCACTTACCTGTCTCAACTCAAGTTCAGCCTATGAAACACCTCCTACTCCTCTCCCATCGAGTTATGGAAATTCCTCTTCTGACTGCTTGGTGCTTCCATCTCTGTAACAGGAGCTTCTCAGAAGGTTATCTGCCCACTATCTGCACTTTGCTTTCTTCATATCTACCACTGGATTCTGGTTTACTTCAGCATTTTCCTTGTGACTGATTCTGGTTTTCTCTCTCTCCCCCTCCTGCTTCTACTTTAGACAAAGGCTATTGTATCCATCCTAGCCTAAAGAAATAGTCTTATAACCTCTTTCTTTCACGGCTTTTATAAAGCAGCTCCATCTCTCCCCGACACTACCTCCTAACAGGTGTATGTATGTATGTATGTATGTATTTATCTGTTTATTAATTTGTTATCTATTTTTTTCTGACTAGTGTTTTTTTTTTTTAAGATTCTATTTATTAATTTGACAGAGAAAGAGAGAGATCGCAAGTAGGCAGAGAGGCAGGCAGAGAGAGGAGGGGAAGCAGGCTCTCCGTTGAGCAGAGAGCCCGATGCTGGGCTTGATCACAGGACATTGAGATCATGACCTGAGCTGAAGGCAGAGGCTTTAACCCACTGAGCCACCCAGGTGCCCCTGACTGGTGTTTTTAAAATATAGCTTTCACTATGTTTTGTTGCCGTTGTTTGGAAACTTTAAAAAATTAAAGTATCACCTGCAAACAGAAAAGTGCACCTATCATTATTGTATACCTCATTAAATCTTACAAATTCAACATCCTTATATAACCAGTATCTAAGTCAAAAATAGAATCTTAGTAGATTCCCTTAGAAGACCTCTTTCTGTACCCTCCCACTATCCCACACCTCCACTACCAACTTCAATTCCCATGGATTAGTTTTTCCTGTCCTTAACTTAAATTTAGCACTGTATTTGTGAAATTCACTCATTGTTTTATATGAAATTGTAGGTTTTTACCCTTCTTTTTATAAGATTTATTTATTTGAGGGAAAGAGGGAGAGTGTGTGCACATGAGGAAGTGAGGAGGAGAGAGAGCATGAGCTGGGGGAGAACCAGAGGAAGAGGGAGAAGGAGCTCCACCCTCCACCCCCCCGCAAGCGGGGAGATCAACTCAGAGCTCAGTCACAGGATCCCGGTATCATGACAGATGACACTTGGCATTTTCTGTCTCTATTTTCAGCCATTTTCTAATGGGTGTTTTGTGGTGTCATACTATGGTTTTATTTGTACTTCACTGATGTCTAAGAAAGTCGAGTACCTTTTCTTTCATATATTTGTTATACAACTGGACATGAACTTTTGTGAAGTGCCTGTAAAAGTCTCTTTTTCATTTTTCTAAAAAGTTGTCTATTTTTTTCATATTCATTTGAAGGAGTTCTTTTTTGAGATTTTATTTATTTGAGAGAGTGAGAATGTGAGTGGGAGGGAAAGAGAGAGAGAATCCAAAACAGATTCTGATCTCTGTGCTGAGTGCAGAGCCCAACACAGAGCTGGATCCCACAACTGGGAGATCATGACTGGATCCGAGACCAAGAGTCAGATACTCAACCAGCTGAGCCACTCCGGTGCTCGTATTTGAGGAAGTTCTTAAATGCTCTGGATAAAAGTCTTTTACTAGCTTTAGGTGTTGCAAATCTCTTCTACTATGTAGCTTGCTTTTCTATTCTCTTGGTAGTGTTTTGATGAAAGAAGTTCTGAATTTTAATGCAGTAATTTTTTTCTCTTACAGTCAGACTTGTTATTTCTTCGAGATCTTTGCCCATATTAAGTCCATAGAAATATTTTCCTGTTTTTATGTCAAAGCTTGTTGTTCCATCTTTTGTTTATATTTGTGACCCATCTAAAATGATTTTTGTACCTAGAATGAAGTAAGAGTAAAGATTAATTCTTTTTCCTACATGTGCATTCAGTTAACTCAGAACAATTTACTGGAAAGGACACAGTTTTTGCTGCTGTACTTGTGTCAACTTTGTCATAAATTAGATGACCACATGCTGTAGGTCCATTTCTGGATTCTCTCTCCTGTTGGAATTGACTCTTCTCGCCTCTTGACCACACTGGCTTCATTATTGTAGTAATGAAGTCTTCATTTCCTATAGTGTAAAACGACCAGATTTGTTTGTGGGTTGTTGTTGTTGTTGTTTTTTCTTTTCCAGTTTGCCATAGTTGTTATTGACCCTCTGAATTTCCACATAAATTTTAAAATCAACGGATCAATTTACAAAGAAAATTCTTTTGGAATCTTGACTGGGATTACATTGCCTTTAAATTTTAAAAAGCTCTTCAGATAATTTTTAGGAATACCAAAATTGAAGAACCACTGAGCCATGGTCTTAAACTTTAGCACCCATCAGAATCACCTAAAGAAATTGCTGAGACACAGATACACAGACAGCTGGGTCTGAGCCTTAGTACTACTAATTCGGTAGGTCTGGATAGGCCCAAGAATCTGCATTTCTAATAAGTGCCCAGGAGATGGTGATGCTGCTGGCATACTGTAACACTGTCCCAAGCATATTGTAACAATCCTTGAACTTCCTGCTATTGATCAAATCAAATTGTGGTTCGCTTATTTTCCAAAGGCCTGTGAGTGTTGTGAAAGACTGTATTGTAATACTTGTAAACAATAGGGTGAATGGGCTACAGAACTCAGAAGCAGTAATCATGTTGTGACTAATCACCACAACACAATGCCCTGGGCTTGATTTGATTTATTCTGAGGGAAATTCAGACTGTGGGTAGGGAATATGTTTATATATTATAACAAAATATAAACTATTATTGATTCAAAGACCATCATCTACTGTCTACCTTTGAGTTAACTCAGCCTTTCTATGAACACTGATTATGTTAAAGATTGGTACAGTTGACCCTTCAACAACATAGGTTTAGACTGGATGGGTCCACCTACACATGGATTTTTTTCAACCAGACAGGACAGTATTGTAAATGTCTTTTCTCTTACGATTTTTTTAAATAACATTTTCTCTCCTCAGCTTACTTTATTGTTAGAATACAGTATATAATACATATAACATATAAAATATGTGTTAATTGTCAGTTTCTGTTATCACTAAGGCATCTGGTCAAGAGTAGGTTATCAGTAGTTGAGCCTGTAGGGATTCAAAATTCATACATGGATTTTCAAGTGAACAAAGGGGTTGGCATCCCTAACTCCTGTGTTGTTCAAGGGGCAATTGTGATCAGACCAATGATTACCTCAATCCTGATACTGTCTTTATTTCTCTGTGTTGATACTACTTCAATGTAGCTCACACAGCAGACTTAACACCTACTCCTGTTAGTCTGCTTCATTCTTCATTAAAAAACTAACAGTATCTTTTGTAGCTCTTACTATTTACTTGCTTACTTGCTCATTTATATTTATATATTTAACAGGAAAAAGTAAAAATGAAAAAAAGATGACAACTTAACCCTCTGCACTTTTTCAGACTTACAGTGTGTCCCAAACACCCAATATTTTCTGCCAAGTTAGTGTCCTTGAGCTGGCTTCTCCTAATACAGCTACCCTATTAATAATACACTCTGCATATGGGAGACAAGCTGCACTGCCAAACTTGTTGCAACAAGTCAGAACTCAGTGCTTGTTTCCAAGATGAGCATCATGGATGCATAGTCAGTAACACTCTTGAAGACGTCCCCAGTCAGAATGGTGACACAATCTCATGGTGCGTGCCAGTTCAGCTAGCACTTAGGTGTTCTCAGCAAAATGAGGGTAGAGATAAGTCTCATTCTAGTTGAGAAAACAAAAAGTACCTTCTCTGCCACATGTTTCAAAAATTTCCATTAAATCCCAGACTTGGTGGTCAAGTCTGTAACCTGGAATATCATCCAATTTTACTAATGTTAAATGCACCGCATTCATTGGACAAAGCTAGACAATGAATTCTAGAGTTTAAGTGACCTTTGTCAAGTCATGCAGCCACATGGTCATAGACAGGAGCTGGGGACCCACTCCTGACTCCTGCTCTGGTGCTCTTACACTCCACAGAACTAACCCTAACTCTGTTGGCAACACTAACATCTTTTCTCTTATGTATTTCACTCCTCTACAGTAAGTAGATTTATATTAGAGGCTGTGAAGACAAAACTATGGCAAGTTGAACTCAGAAACCATTTTTCAAAGAATTTTTCTCCAAATTTTCCCTCTGTCTTCCAGCTTTCATTGGATTATACTTTTCTTTCTGTAACTTCCCCATTCAGTTATTTGAGGTAGGTCATGTTAGCATACCTTCCCATCTCCTTCCATCAACAACCAAACTTGGTTGTTTTCAAATGGGCCCATTATGATGTCCACAAGAAACATTTTCTCAAAGACACAGTTATTGTTGCTAATTCCAAGTCATTTCCCTTGAAGTTCCTGCAGTCTTTCTTTGTTCTCTAGCTTGCTTCCTCTGAAGTTTACCTCAGTAGTCAACCTCCCAACAAATCTAAAAGTGCTGAAATTCTAAAAGTAACTTCACACCCACCCTAACCTATAGTAACTATAGTAGCATTGGGCTAGAAAATCAAAGATCAATATAAAATATAATAATAAATGTAATAATGGAATAAAAATGACATCAATAAAACACTAAAAATAATGCATGTTCATCACATGTGTAGATGGTTAGGGCTAAAAATGTTTTAGCTTAAGAGAGATAGCATCTATTTATTGAAGACATCAATAGACTTTTATTATCATACATCAGATTCCTGATATAAAATGCAAAATACCTCAAGTTCAGATATACTTGTGGAAAGTCATTCTTTCAGAGAATGTAAAAACTATAGTTAATTCCAACTAATAATGACTATAATTAATTATAAACCTTTTAATTAATAAATAACCCAATTTTATATTATCTGTGTAAACAGAAAACCAGTTATCTTCTTTGTTGATTCTTTTTTTCTTTATTTAAATATCAACCAGTTCTCTGGCCATAGCGTTGGCATAAATAGTTTATGTTCACATATATTTATTATTAATATTCTAACATGTTATAAAACAGGATGATAAAAATAAAAATAGGGAATAAGAGACAGGAAATCAGAGTCTATGTTACCCAATATTTTGATCTTATTTATACATCATAATATTTTCTCTACCTGGTCCATATTTTGCCCATTCTACTAAAATCCCCAAACATTAGAGATCAGAGCTTTACATAAAGCTAGTGTTTGATATGGAAAACATGAATATCAAAGCCTTTTTAAAATTGTTAAATAGCTGTGACATAGCAAAACTTTCTAGGTTTCATTTGCTATCCAAGCAAGAGCTGGATGGTTTATTACAATTAAGTAAGCATTCATCACTACATCTTGCCCTAAAGCAGGTAGCTCACGGGAGTAACAAAGAATGTAGCTTCCTCATTGTGTACAAACACACCACATCTGGGGTCTTGGCACAATCTGATTTTCTTAACTCCTCAAAACAAGATCGTGATTTGAGTCTCTGCTTCAGTTTTTGTGCTAGGAAAATCTATAGTTTTCTGTGGTCATTTCTACCTCAGCATTTCAACTGTGAGCAAAATAGACACATGAAAGGAAATAAGCATTTTTCAAACGTGCATCAGATTCTATGAATCAAATTTAACTCAAAGTATTCTCTTTTTTTCAGATTGTTTTATGTTTTCTATATCACAAGTACAACTGATTGAAAAACAGATTTGGCACATTCCCTGTGGGATAAAGTATACTTTAAAAAATACGTTAATGATTACTGACACTGAAATGCTAAACAGCTCTGGATTAGGGAGAAAAAACACATTTCCTGCAAATTTTTCTCAATATTATTGTTATTTTGTAACTTTGGTATTGATCTCTGCCTCCAAATAGAGGAGGGCTCATTCATAAGTTGTTGGAGCAAATAATGATATAGGTGATACTCTAAGGAAGCCTGATAGAGCACGAGATTCTAGATTGACAGCCAGATACATTAAGGGTGATTCATTAATGACAAAGGATTCACCACAGGATTTTTTTAAGAAGCATATATGTATAGTATGTTTATTTTACAGAAACATGATTACACATAATTTCCAGGGGGATAGGAGAAATGTAAGAATGTATCCTTTCTGAAATGGGAAAAAAAAGGATTTCAGGAGACTCCTTTCTCCTTCTTGTCCAACTTCTTCATTGGCTGGAATTGTTTCAGGTGCACTTATTTTTGTTATGATTGAAAACCCTAGTACACAGCAGAGAAAATGCTCAATATGCAAATACTAAGTTGAAAGCAGAATGAAGAGATTTGAACTAAATGTTTATGTGTGCCAGAAACATTTATAAATTAAATGTTAGTTGTGCTGTTACTTGAAAACCATTTCCTCATTTGGAAGCAGTTTTGTGGTATATTTAATGAGATGCACCTTTGCTTATGTGTAATTGTAAAATGACTGCTTTTACCTTTAGAGGTATTCCAAAGCAGTTATTTATGTTGATATTACATATACATATCCTTCTGCTTTGAAGAGAATCAATTTTTCATGTATAAACAACTTTACTGCCAACACTCTTATTTGTTTTACTCCCAAGACCTTTCTTAGCATATTCCCAAACCCCTGCAACAGCTTCCTGCTTGGTACCGTCCACCTCAGTCTCTCCTCACTCCACTCATTCTTCCACTTTCTGCCAGGTTAATCTCCCTAAGATCCTTCATATAATATTTTTCAATATATATTTTTATTTTTATTTTTTTTTAAAGATTTTATTTATTTATTCGACAGACAGAGATCACAAGTAGGCAGAGAGGCAGGCAGAGAGAGAGGAGGAAGCAGGCTCCCTGCTGAGCAGAGAGCCCGACGCGGGGCTCGATCCCAGGACCATGGGATCATGACCTGAGCTGAAGGCAGAGGCTTTAACCCACTGAGCCACCCAGGCGCCCCTCAATATATATTTTTAAAAGATTTTATTTATTTATTTGAGAGACAGAGTGAGCAAGAGAGAGAGAGAGAGAGAGAAAACAAGAACAGGGGCAGAGGCAGAGGGAGAGAGAGAAGTAGGTTCCTGCAGAGCAGGCGGAGCCTGAGGCAGAACTTGATCCCAGGACCCTGGGATCAGGACCTGATTGGAAAGCAGTAGCTTAACGGACTGAGCCACCCAGACGCTCCCTTGTCAATATATTTTAAAACAAAAAAATTCTATAATATGTAATCCTGGAGTTCCAACCACTCTACGCTGTAAACTATTTTTATAACCCCCTCAAGCTCTAGGATGGAGGAATGTGTACCAAAAAGGTGTTCGATAAACGTTGAGTAACATTCGGTGTACATGTGCTTGCTATTTGGTTCCAGTCTTGATTCTGTCTCTTATTAGTTGGGTGACCTGACTTGCTAAGTCAGAGAAATGCCAGTGTCCTCTTTCTGTAAATGGGGCAATAACAATATTTACTTCATAGGGTGATCCTAAAAATTAAATCAGTAATTTATGTGAAGAACTGAGACAGTGGCTGGCACGTAATAAGCCCTTCTGAATGTTGTTGCAGATCAGGTGCTACTCGTGCTAACAGTAAGCTTCCTCTAACCCTTCCCACCCGAAACACGTGCATCCTCCCTACTACTCATTATCTAAAGGAGCTTCTCTATAACTCATGAACAAGAGAGGGCAGAGGGAATGACTGCACACAGAGCAGGTGGAATTTACCAGGAGGTGAGGGGGGGTGGGCGAGTAGGAGCACTCAACTCAAAATCAGGTTCAAATCCTGGGTCTTCCCTTACGGGTTACTTTCTTTGGACCACAGAGTTTTCATTTGTAAAATGGGAATAATAGCTACCTTGTGAGATAGTTATGAAGATTAGCTGTTATAAAATAACAATCGGCTGTTGGCTAACAATTTGTTGAGCTGGCTATTTGCTCTTAACTTCAGTTTTCCCATCTAGGAAATGACTATATCTTACATAGAATTTGGGGAAATTAGAAATGACAATAATGACTAATATTTCTTCAATGCTGATTTTGTGCTACATGCTGTGCTAAACACTTTAGGTTGACTAGACTTGGTAATATACGCCCAGTTCTGGACATGGTAGGTACTCAATACATACTAGCTATTGTTATTGTTAATCATTATTTCATTGTGTCCTTAGACCAACCATAAGTAGGTGCTATTCCTCCTCAGCTGGGACCATTATGCTAAACATATATGCTTTTTAGTGTGAAATTTTCCGATCTGTAATTTTTCAAATACTGTTTAACTAATATTTTAAATCAGGTGGAAGCCAAACAAAATATGTGTCCCTCTTCATGGTCATTTTTAGTTTCATGAAGAAGAGCTGATGACAGTTTTCAGGCCATGGAATTGGATAAGTGGGAACCATAAGAGGATGAAAAAACATGTGATAACCATAGTGGACAGACTTGTAGAAGTTCATGGAGATGTTTCTTCGAAATTCCTAGAAGTAACTTCCTTAGATACGTGGGAGGTGGAACTGGAAGATTTAGAATTCTTCTCCTTCTCCTCCTCCCCCTTCCTTCTCCTCCATCTTCCTGTTATTATTATCTTATTGCTATTATTTTATTTCCTACATCCAATACGTATAGAAATGTGATGAAGCAACCTAAAAGAAAGGCATTAGATTTGAAGAATTTTTTTTCCCTGATTTACATACAAAATAATTAAGTTGTAATATTTATAGCTCATTTATGCCCAATAAATAATTTGAGTGAACTTTGCATCCTAAACATGTTTTTTTCCTGCTCGTTTGAAACAATATAGGGAGAAAATTAGGCGGGAAAAAAAGCCCTTTTATGTATATATTCATATGTTCTCATCCTCAAGTATTTTTAAGTTAATCACCTCAAAGAATTCCTTGAACTAAAGTTCTCCTGAAAAACTTACTTTTCTACAGCCCTAAATATTCACATTTCACCTCATACACATATAATAAAGCATGTTATACAACTTCATTAATACCTATGTGAAATACTGATGATCAAGTGAATGAAACATTTTGCCAGCCACACTTATTTTTCTTTAAAAATGTGATTAAAAATAGTAGTTAAAATGTAATATAAACAAAAATGTACCAATATTTACTAAGTGTATTTGTGAAGAGTTATCCACAGAGATCCTAAGAATACAGTATTTTTCTCTAAGAACAAGGAAATATAAATTGGAATGCAAGCAAAATGTGAATTGATAACATATGACCTATAGTTCCATCTCAAGAGATTTAAAAAAAATCCAACACATTTCATCTTCCTCTTTAAAAGATCATTTATTTAGATGGTTGTAAATCTTTACCTGGAAACAGAAAGGGCAGTTGATAACAAAATCATTTTTTCCAGGAAGATACAAAAAAAAAATAATAATAAATCAAGTGCAACTTGCAAATATCTAACAAATGTGAATCATCTACATTAGCATGGCAATTAAATATTTTCAAAATATTTTTAAGCATTAATTTCATGTTCAGACTTTGAAAACAGATGGTTTTGTGCTCTGTACTTGTAGGAGAATCTTGGTTTTATGCTACAGGTGTGCTCTTTCCTGATGCAACATCCCCATCTGGTGAAAACCAGTCCTTGCAGTCAATGGCTCATTAGGGCAGGACTCACTAGTTGAATTTGCAGACATAAATAAAGCTACTCTAGAATAAAAAGCCATAACAATAACAATAATTTTGAAGACCATTTTGAAATTTCTTGCTTCAGATTAAAAAAAAAAATTGCAACAAATTTGTTTCTAGTATTTTGTTGGGGGAAAGGGTTAGGGAAATTTCAGGAGACAGTAAATGGTGAAGGGCTATTCCAGGGTAATGAGAACAGGTTAAATTTGGGGTTTGTTTTAATCCTCCATCACTTGGCAAAATCAAATTCTGGGTCATTCTAGAATTGGTAGAATGATTTGCATATATATAAACAATGATCAGAAATCATCATGACAAACACATGTACATAAAAACTTTGGACATTTCATTGACTCTTAATATTTCTCAGTTTAAAAAAAAAAAAGCAGAAGTGATATGACAACCACCGACTCAAAAAGTAGAAGGTGAACTAACCAGACAACAGAAATAAGAGATCTTCTAAGATACTTCAGCTATAATTGCCCATGTTCAAGTTGCTTTTATTTCTAGAACTAATAAACAATTTGTTCTGCTATTGTACATAATAAAAAACACGTATTTAAGTGTTCCTTAGGTCTAGCTTATATTTGAAGATGCATTTTGTGGAAAATATTCCAGAAGTATTATGATATGAGTAAAATATTTAATTTATTTTGTTATGCTTTTTGAATTATTAAATATATTAAAATGTGCTTAATAAACCTAATTTTTCTGTCCTAGAAAAATATATGGGATTAGGGTAAATGAATATTAGTAAAGCGTGTAAGTGGGTAATTCCATCACAGAAAGAACAAATAAAATATCTCTGGGTTATCTGTTACCAGCCAAGAATAATTCTTTGTATCCTAAAACCTCTTACATATTATATATTATATTTTCCACTATATAATAAAATTATATATATATTACATATATAATATGACATATATATATGACAGAGATAAATGTGTTATATGTATACACACACACTTATTCTGTTCCTCCTACCTCCAAAGGTGATTTGTGGTCAACTAAAATTGAACATAGTTATATTACAGCTATAAAATAATTGCCTGCATATATGTATCACACATGCACAGAAATATTATAATGACTTGTCGTAAATTGAGTCATAAACTTGACTAAAACCTGTGAAGATCTTTTAAAAAGAATTTTGCGAGACTTGTAAGCTATAAGATGATTGGTTATTAGTTTAATTCAGTATTCATAGCCAGCAACCTCAACCATAATATCAGCAACCTCAATCTCTCTCTCTGTGTCTCTATTCATAGCTCAGAGTCTGAGTCATACCACAGGAAAGAGGACAGTTTTTGTTCTTGGAAAAACTGTTTTCTGATCTTCTTTGCATGATAGTGACCTAATTCGTTAAAGCCCTTTGTCTGGCTAGTAACTTAATTTTATTTTTATTCCATTAAGGTCCTATAAGACTTTGATGTTATTGTTCAGAAAATAATAGAAAAACACAATTTTTTAAATTTAAATTCAATTAGCCAACACATAGTACATCATTAGTTTCAGATGTAGTGTTCAACAATTCATCAGTTGTGTATAACACCCAGTGCTCATCACATCACGTGCCCTCCTTCATGCCCATCACCCAGTTACTCAATCCCTCCACCCACTTCCCCTCCAACAATCCTCCATTTGTTTCCTAGAGTTAAGAGTCTCTCATGGTTTTTCTCCCTCTCTGATCACTTCCCATTCAGTTTTCCCTCCCTCCTCTTATGATCCTCTGTACTGTTTCTTATAACCCACATATGAGTGAAACCATGTAATTGTCTTTCTCTGATTGACTTATTTTGCCCAGCATAATCCCTTCCAGTTCCATCCATGTCTATGTAAATGGTAAGTATTTATCTTTTCTGATGGCTGAGTAATATTCCATTGTATATATGAACCACATCTTCTTTATCCATTCATCTACCAATGGACCTCTCAGCTCTTTCCACAATTTGCCTATTGTGGACATTGCTGCTATAAACATTGGGGTGCAAGTACTCCTTCAGATCAATACATTTATAGCTAACATAAACTTTTTATAAAATGTTCTTTTTTTAAAGATTTATTTATTTATTTTTAGAAAGAAAGCATGTGAATGGGGGCAAGGGCAGAGCGAGAGAATCTTCAAGCAGGCTCCATGCTCAGGGCAGAGCCCAATGCAGGGCTTGATTTCACAACCCTGAGATCATGACCTGAGCTGAAATCAAGAGTCTGATACTTAACTGACTGAGCCACCCAGGTGCCCCAATATGTATCATTAATTCTTAGTGTTCAGGGATTATCTTTCTAACTAATTTTGTCTAGTTTCAGTAAGTATCTTTCATAAGCAAAGACTTGGTAAATCATTTTAATGATGCTTTTGAAGAAAATTATCATCATTTAAATCTAGTAATCCAAGAAGTTCATTCAAGCCACATTATAATATATAGTAAAACAATATTTCTTAATATTTGAGAAAGTATATGTTCTCACAAACTTTTTTTTTCCTTCCTGATTAAAGTTTCCATTTAGAAAATTGTTTCAGGGGCACCTGGGTGGCTCAGTGGGTTAAAGCCTCTGCCTTCGGCTCAGGTCATGATCCCAGGGTCCTGGGATCGAGCTCCGCATCAGGCTCTCTGCTCAGCGGGGAGCCTGCTTCCTCCTCTCTCTCTCTGCCTCTCTGCCTACTTGTGATCTCTGTCTGTCAAGTGGATGAATAAAATCTTTAAAAAAAAAAAAAGAAAATTGTTTCAGATATTTCTTTCAAAGTGGTGGTGATTGTCAGAAAAACTATGGTCATTATCTCCATTCCAATAGACAATTCTACATATCACAGATCAGTGTTGATATATTGAGATTTTAAAAGATAATCTTTTAGTCTCCTCTTAAGAAATGCAATATTAAAACTGAAGTGACTAAGGCTACAAAAAGAAAAAAAAAATATTCAAGCTCTCAAACTGAGATAAGACCATCCATGATTTAAGGGAAAACATGAGACCACAAAGGTCCTTTGAGCCATCATTCGGAACCATACAACTTGTTTTATTGAATAAATCACCATTTCTTTGAAGTTTAAATTGTGTCATGTTAGAAACAGTTTGAAACATTGAATACTCTTAAAGTATTTCAGATCATTTTGCGTTTTCATTCCAAAATGAAACGCCAAAAAAATCTTCTTTTAGAGATTTTAGCAAACGGTTGAGATTAACTTTTTTAAAATTTAATGTGCAGAGAAAGTAAGAGAAAAAGACTTTTTAGTGTACCAAACTGTACTCTTCTTCAAGATTATTAAAGGTTTCACTATGGAGTCTCCAGCTCGATGATATCTAAATTAGCAGGAAAATATATGTAAAGTCACTGCAGGACTTTGAAAGCAAAGATATGAGACACAAACCCGTTTTGAGCCTGCTGGTGGCCTAAGGGTTTTTAAAACATTATCCAGGAATGTTTAATAGTTTGTCATACCAGAGTTGTCTTATCAAAAAAATATTTCTACTGTGTAAATGACATGTCCAGGAGAGGGCTGCAGTTGTACACAAACAAGGTCGGGTTAACTTTTTAATAACTTTAAAATTCCCAAACTCTAGTCGATATATGATTTTAAGATACAGATGTCCATCTCCGGAAGTCTGAAAGTTAGTGAGGGTTAGGTGTTGAAAACCACCGTATTAGTGTTTGGGAGACACCTGGCAGAATTGAGATCCAGAATATCTGATATCCTTTAATGCTGCTTCTTAGTTTGAGGAAATTTGCCCAAGTGAGCCACCGTCTTACCTCTAGGAAGACACTTGTTTCCCTGAGGATTAATCACTGCCTCTCACAGAACAATCTAATTATAGTGGGCAGGATGATAATGATTGCTATAAGATCAAGGAAAGGGATAGGGGTTGGGCTTGGGGAAGGCTGTGAAGCAGTTAACACTGGAGGAGCAGCATTGCTAAACTGGACAAGATCATGTAAAAGAATATTTTGAAACAAAATATGGCTTAGGAGTGGGAGGATAGAGTTTTGGAAAAACATCACTGGGGGGATATTACCATGATAAGGGTTTAACTGAAATTCCAAAGAGCAATTCAAATCACTATTTTCTTTTTCTCAAATTACTTATCTGTGTGGGAGGTGACTTGGGAGTAGAATGGGGTTCAGAATTGTATTAATAAGCTTGTGCCCTCTGTTTAATCTGTTCTTGTTGATATTTTGAAAGGTAGAGAACTTACATAAATAAGCCCGTCAAAAGATTTGGTAGATTGATCCAATCAGGTTTCAAGGGATGGTATTTTATGACTGCTTATCTTTCATCAGTTACATAAGTTGATAGTGTTGGCCTTGTGGATTCTGAAGTTTAAAAGGACCTCAAACCATTCCTTGGACATTTCCATCTTTAGTGAGACAGTGAGGAACAGCAGTTTGGAGGATGGAAAGAAGTAACTGCAAATGTTGGGAGAAGCAGAGAGTACGCTTCCACAGGCTAAAAAGAAGAGTTTCTAAATGGAAACTATAACAGAACTGAACTAAAATAATGGCTACGTGGTTGGAGAAGAGACCAAATTCAACATTTTCGTGTAAGGTTGATAGGACCTAATGACTGCTGAAATGTGGGAAATAATGCATATATACTAAGGAGGTATTTCAGGATTCTATTTTGGAAGAACAGATAATTGATTGGACCACTAATTATATTAGGATAATAAAAGAAGTGAAAGAGAGAAGATATAATAAGTTCATATTGGGACATGCCATTTGGGAGATGTTCTAAATGAACATGACTAGTGGACAACAGTGTATATGGGTTTGGCATAGTTTTAAAAGAAAATCTATTTTGGGGCACCTGGGTGTCTCTGTCAGTTAAGGGTCTGCCTTTGGTTCAGGTCATGATCCCGGGGTCTGGGAAAGGAGCCCTGCATCGGGCTCTCTGCTCAGCAGGGAGTCTGCTTCTCTCTCTGCCCCTCCCCTCGTTCGTACTCTTTCTCTTGTGCTAGCCCTCTCTCAATCAAATAAATAAATAAAATCTTTAAAATAAATAAATAAACAAGTAAATAAAGAAAAATCTATTTTGGAATAAGAGGTGAGGAAGTAGAGAAAGCAGTAAATCTAAATATTAGCTCACATTTCACTGTAAAAGGAAATAAGAGCGGGAGCTAGAAAGAAAGACTTTTTTGATTTATTTGGATTTGACTTGGGTGTTATGGAAGGTAAAACTCCAAGATGACTCCCAGTGAGCCTCACCTTCTGTATAATCCTCTCTTATTTAAATATGAAGAGAATCTGTCAGTACAATATGTCACTCTTGTGATTATGATATCTTAAACGGCAAAAGAGAGACTATTTTGGATGAGTCTGACCTAATCAGTTAAGTCTTTTGAAAGCACACTTTCTGTAGGTGATCTCAGAGGGGGAAGTCAGAGAGGTATGCTCCAAATAGCCTGGAAGAAAGCCAATACCCATTTTGTTAACTATGTATGGGAAATGACATGGCAAGGAACTAGAGGCAGACTCTAGGAACAGCCCCTAGTCATCAGCCAGCAAGAAAACAGGTACCTGAGTCCTACAACCCTAAAGAACTAGATGTTGCCAACCACCTGAATATACTTGGAAAAGAACCCTGAACGTCAGAGGAGATAGCAGTCCTGGCCAATAGCTTGATTTTAGTCTTTTGTGTTCGTTTTAAGCTGCTGAATTTGTAGTAATTTGTTATATAGCAATATAAAGCGAATACAACTGTTTTGATATTTGTTTTATTTTTAATCTATGGTGGAGGGTGAGGAAAAGGCTCACAAGAAGGAAAGATATTAGAGATGTTGAAAAAACATAATGGGCATTGTAATGCAATTAACCTGGACATGCATCAGGCTTAGAGGAACTAGAGCTAGAGAATTTGTTTGGATATTTTCATGTGCGCTACTGGGAGTTGAAGGGTGCGACATCACAAAAAATTAGTGGTGGTGGCATCTATGTTCTCTATCAAATATGGGAAGGGAGCTTATGGTTAAGATTAGGAATTCATGGCAGAGAAATGACCTTTGATATCGGGTTTCTAATTCTACAAAGTGATGCACCCTTTTTTTAGAGAGAATCCTGTGGAAAGGGCAAGTTTCTTCATTCTGAAAGGTGGAGTTCATGAAATTGAAGGATTGGGTCCTTAGATCTGAACCACGTAGCCGGAGTTTATACTAGAGACTTCATTCCAGAATCCATGGTGCACGTGGTGAGTCACTTTATTAACATATTCTGGTTGCCGCTTTTTTCCTACAGCTTTGAATGCTGAACATCAGAGAAAAAAAGAGCAAAGAAAATTATCTCTAGAGCACTGAACAAATGACTTCCCTGTATTTTGTTCACCTTTATTTATACTTTCTAACAGACAGATTGAGAGAGAGATTATCTCTTTTCTGAAAATCTGGCAAAACACGATCTTAAAACTTTGATCATGATACCTAATTGGTTGTTTGATAGTTATTAATACACTCTGGTTTCTATTCCTTCTTGATTCAGTCTTAGAAATTTAACACTTACGAAAAGGTCCACTACATCTAAGTTTCCAATTTATAGTTATTTACCATAATCTCTTGCAACTTTTTAAAAATCTCTACTCAACTTGTACTTATTGCCCTGTTTTTGTTCCTAATATTATTTACATGTACCTTTGTTGTTATTTTCTTGATTGATCTTGCCTGTACTTTAATACTGCATTATTCTTTTCAAGGAGCATTTTTTTTTTTTTTTGAGCACTTGTTGTTGTGCTTTTTATTAACTATTGCTTTTTTTCCTCTTATATTTTCTTAGATTTTCTCCTATTTTGCCTTTTTTGTTTTCCTTTTTCTTTTCTGGCTTCTAGATGTGAACACATTTATTTTAAAGTAGTTTAACAGTCTTGGGTTTTTAAGCATAAAGGAAGGAGAGAACTATCTATAATTGCACTTTTGATTTCTTTTTTTATTGCATTGTAGTCAATCACTGTAGCTTACATATAGTTATTTTTAGTATATTTTTGAGATTCCTGGGGTAACTGAGTGGCTCAGTGAGTTAAGCCTCTGCCTTCAGCTCAGGTCGTGATTTCAGGGTCCTGGGAGAGTCCCGCATCGGGCTTTCAGCTTGGCAGGGAGCCTGTTTCCTCCTCTCTCTCTCTCTGCCTGCCTCTCTGCCTACTTGTGATCTCTCTCTGTCAAATAAATAAATAAAATCTTAAAAAAAAAGATATTTTTGAGATTCCTTATATGGCCTAACATGTGTTCAGTTTTCTGAAATGTTTCATGTGCATTTGACAAGAATGTTTTATCTATTTGTGAAATAAAGGGTCATAAGAGATATATATTATATCAAACTCACGTATGTTGTCCAAATCCTGTTAAACTTCTAATTTGTTTCTCATGATTCTCAATTTCTGCAAAAAGTATGTTAAAATTTGTCTGGAAGTCAGTATTTGATACAGTCTCATCTTAAATCTGTAGATTTTGTTTTACATATTTAAACCTAAGTTATCAGATACTTCATATTTATATTTATATAAATTATTTATACTTTCTTATGAATATTTTTCTTTAGCAGTATGGAATACTTTTTTGCCACTACTAATAGTTTTCCCCTCAAATTTTATCTTGTCTTACAAATATTACTATATTACTTTAATTTTTATTTGAGTGGCTTGTTATACATAGTCCCACCAATTCTTCTTGTACTACTCTATATGACATTTCCCCCTTAGGTATTTCTTGGAAACACACTTAATTTCTTAACAAATTTATGAGTGCTCTTTAAAATAAGTGAATCCGAGGCACCTGGGTGGCTCAGTTGGTTAAGCATCTGCCTTTGGCTCAGGTCATGATCCCAGGGTCCTGGGGTTGAGGCCCGCATCAGGCTCCCTGCTCAGCAGAGAGTCTGCTTCTCCCTCTGCCTCTCCTCCTGGCTTGTGTTCTCTCTCTTGCTCATTCTCTCTCTCTCAAATAAATAAATGCAATCTTTAAAAAGTAAAAATAAAATAAAAAATAAATAAAAATAAGTGAATCCAAATCCCATTTTCTCTGCATATTTTCTGTGTATTTAAATGGATTGTATTTCTTCTGTTTCTACTGATATTATTTAATGTTAATTACTTAATTAATAGCCATATTTTACCATAAAATTGTAACTTATCAACACAAAATTATTCTTTAAATTGGGAGATTCATTTATTTATTCCAAAATATTTTTGAACTTCCGGTTTATGTATTCACTCTCCTAGTTGTTTGGAATACATCAGTGAACAAATAAGACATAAGACAAAAAAATCCCTGCCTTTATAGAGTTTTTATTGTAATTCATAACAACAGCTATGTGTTAGACCCTGTTCTTTGTGCTTTATAAATGCCATTTCTTTTATTCCTCATAATAAACCTAAGAGGTATTTATAAACAAGGAAACAGTAATAAGACAAGTAATATTACTCGCCAAATTGGGACAGTCAGGATTTAAAGGGCCATGCAATCTCACTCCTCAAGTTACACTCTTCAACGTTGCATTCATTCACAGTACTTAGAATTGAATGGTTTTATAACCAGTAGATTTCTTTTTATATAATTGGCTTGAGTTTGATGTATTATCCAAAGCATTCAAACTTAGGTCTAAACCTTTTTTTAAAAGTGAAGCCTAAATTAAATTCATAAATTCATATAGAACTAATAATTATTAATAAAATCTGAGAAGGGTGCCTGGATGGCTCAGTAGTTAAGTGTCTGTCTTAGCATCAGGTCATGATCCCAGGGTCCTAGAATCAAGCCCCAAATGCATCCGGGTCCCTGCTCGGCAGGAAACCTGCTCTTCCTTCTCCCACTCCCCCTGCTTGTGTTCATGCTCTCATTGTCTTTCTCTGTCAAATAAATAAATAAAATCTTTTAAAGAAAAAAAATTTGAGAGCACATTCTATTATTTCTATTATTCTATTATTTCTATTGTTCTAATATATTAATAATTATTCTATTATTAAAATATC
Source organism: Enhydra lutris kenyoni (assembly GCF_002288905.1). NCBI lineage: Eukaryota > Metazoa > Chordata > Mammalia > Carnivora > Mustelidae > Enhydra > Enhydra lutris. Next base: position 40,494,045 of record NW_019154086.1, on the reverse strand, counting down.
ATGTATTTTGTGAGAAATGCAATTTAAAAAATTCATTTTTCTCAAATAATGTTTTATGAGTTTGACAAACTCTGTTTTTAAAAATTGTATCTATTTATTTATTTGATAGAGAGAGATCACAAGCAGGTGAAGCAGCAGGCAGAGGGAGAAGGAGAAGCAGGCTCCCTGCTGAGCAGAGAGCCCAAAGTGGAACTCAGTCCCAGGACCCTGGAATCATGACCTGAGCCACCAAGGTGCCCTATGGGTTCAACAAACGCTAAGAGAGCAAAGGACAGTCATCGTTGGTTAAATACAAGTTTTGAAAGATAGGAGCAGAAACAAAAAGGAAACTCTCCTTTTGTATATGGACATGGCATTTGCATCACAGTTGAAATGAAAAGTTTGAGGTTTTGGGAAGTCAAGTGCATAGCTGTGCTCACAGCTGTAATACATTGTTTCCTATGTTACGTTCTCCCAGGTAATAAGAGATTATGGATTAATTTTGGCACTTGCATCTTTTTTCCCTCGTAATTTTTCTCTTTCCTTACTTCCAACTCTTCCTTTCTTCCCTCACTGTTTTTTGTGGCTTCCTCACCATGGGGAATTGGTTAGACAGAGAGCTTTACAGACTGCTTCATGAGATGTCCCATAGCTTTAAAAATCTACATTAAAGGCCGAAAACACTAGAATAAACTATAGAAATGAGAGGGCACATATAATTCAACTTAACAGAAAGGAAGAGACTAATTTTTTGTTCCTGCTCTGTGCTGAGCCCTTCTCTAATAAGTGCTCATTTTTTGTTTGTTGAGTTATTAATTATAATATCATAAACTGTTTAGCATATTTCTTGAAGAATTAAGAACAAAAGTCATGGATGTTACTCTAGGTTTATTTTTGATAATATGGTATTTCAAGTTGACATTTGAATTCAAGCCTTTGAAAGGAATCCTTTAAAATATTTTCTGGTAAAATTTCAACTAACAGAATATTTTCTGAATAAATGTGATCAGCAGAAAATAAGTAAATAAATTAAATTAAATTAAAAAATTTTAAAAATTCTTAAAACATAAAGTAATTGTTAATGGTCAATGATTCAGCCAAAGCAAAAAATTAAAAACTCAAGTTTACAATGTCTCTGTATTTTATTATCTCACCCTTCCTCATCTTACATTAGTAGTTTGTTAACAAAGTGAGAGAACATCAAATGTTACCAAGCAGAAACAGCATGGCAAAATCAGGAAGAAGAGAATTACTAACTTCTCCAAATTTATGCACTTATGACAAGCATTTTAAGGGTTCATAATGCAGTCAATTACTGAAGAAATAAATACAAGAGATCTAGACTGCTTACAAGGTGGATTTAGAATGGCATAATTTAGTGTGAATATGGACCTCTTACCAAGAGAGACAAGAGAAAAAATAAAACTACAAAAGGACACCCTCTGGGAAAGCTCTCACACATTTGGGCATGCTGTCTGGTTAGAGTAGGCCAGAACTTGATACTTTTATTTCCAACCTTTGACCCTGGACATCTGGAAACCCAATTTGAGTCAAACAAAAGGAAGTTTTCTTTTCTATTTCAAAAACTTTGGGGGAAAAAATAAGTTAAGCACTTAGCATTCATTTTGGTAGCAAAAGCTTTTAATATTTATGCACTTGTGGGGAACTTTAAAACATAGAATACTTGGTTAAAAAAAATAGATGCCCTAGAATTTTAGCAATATTGGCACATTGTTATTTCTGGTGATGGATTTAGACAAGGGCTGAGATAAGCAAAATAGCACAGGACTTTGATGCTCTTTGATGTCCTAATTTAATAGACATCCTCCAATTCCAGAATTTAAAGTATACTGAAGCATTCTGTATCAACAGACGTGTAACCTGCATCTATCTGGTATCGTGAATTTTAAAGGAGTTTTTATTTGCAATAAAATTTTTCATCCTTGTATTATGTTTTAAAATATAACAAAGCAAAGATGTGATTTGTCACAGTGGCTTTAATTTAGTTGGACAGTATTAAAATTAAGAAGTTATGCCAATATATATAAGAAATATTATTTTTCCTTTTACATAAAAAATGTGTCATGACATATGAAATTTTTGTTTGACCACCTCTCATATAGAGTAACTTAATTCTTGATTTCAAGATAAGCACTTACCCACAATATGGCAGAGGGAGAAAAAAAATTAACTGTAGGGTCATAGACACTTGGGCTTAGTCATTCAAGCACTTTCTAGCTGTGTAATCTTGAGAAAGATATTTAGCTTTCTGAGTCCAGTTTCCTCATCTGTAATAGGCTTTTTTACTAGGAGTGTTTAGCAGGATTACTGTGAGAAAGAACAGTGATTTATGTAGAGTATAGGGTAGACTCCTTATAAATGCCATCATCATAGTTATTCTTATAAACTCTATTACTAAAATGTTGGAAAATTCATCCAGTGGGACTAGATAAGTTCCAGAATTATTAATTGCCCAGGCAAATCTAAGTTGTGGCTGTGATTTTAATAATTCTTACAGCCCCAGGGATCATGGCAGCAATGTGAAAGAGAAACTATCTTCCCTTTGTACCCAGAAACCACACACAGGGATAATTGGATGTTGGTCAGTTAAAATTAAAAAATTAAAAAAAATAAAACCTAGAAAATTTTTATGGCATTTGATTAAATTATATTGCAGAAACCATATCTCCTCTATTATGAATATTAACTATCATGTAGTAAATGTTAATCATTACTAAAGGGTCTATTCACAAGTCACACTGAAAACTGTTCTTTCAGCACCATACAAAAGACATTATATTACCATGCAGTTTGCCAAAATGAATTGACTTGGAAATAAAGCAATTGCCTATTTATTGCCTTTTATGGGACTGACTCAATATTTTCTGGTTTTGTTTTGTTTTATTGTTTTGCCAAGATTCATTTTGGAGGATTTTGATCCTCGCTAGGAATTTGTGCTTAGCTATTGGCAAGAATTCAAAATATTTACACATTCCCCAAATTTTATGTACATCAAAGAAGCACCATCTCTGCTTGAGTTTTTTATGTTACCTGTTTTAATAATAACTAATTTATATTCTTACCAACTATTGCCTAAAATTATATTCTTGAAAATATTCTGATCCCTATGACTATTGTTTTTGTTTGTAGGACAGTTGAGTATGTACATGCTTACCAAAGCCTGTGTGTCTGGTCTCTACATATAAAAAAGTTTATATTTATACAGTTATATTAATTCCAGAATTTATAATTATAATATTTTAAAATCATTGAAAATAAATAACTAAGAAGAGAAAAATAAAGGCAACACCCCATGCAATATACCTACTGTTTTATGGAAGCAAATGAATAGCTAAAGTACCAGTTTTCAAATATGCTCTTGAATCTGAGCTTACACATAGGTGGTAGGGTATGTAACCACATTTAGTCTCTTTAGAAAGTGCATGCTTTCATTTTCAGCATCAGTAATTTATTATCACCATAGGAGTATAGAGGCAAAATGTTTTTAGTTTCTTTTCTTCCTTTTTTTCCTTTTCTTTTTTCTTTCTTTTAAAATCTCAGGCCTGTGTTTTCTTTTCCTTTCCAATTCACACAGCGTAGCACTTTCTGCAAATACATATGCAATTCCCATTATCTGTAATGGAGCTTGCACGCATCAGGGAGAGAACAGACCCCACTGCGTTGTATCTTTCTTGTGTGGTATTGTGAGCACCTGGTCTACCTTAAGACAAGCCCCTTGACAAGTTCTTTGGGCACTTTGTTTTTCATCAGGGAAGGCCATTCCCATCTATGACATACAGAAGTAGACCCCTTCCAGGAGGCCACCTGTCTTCCCACATGGCGAAAACATGGGACTTCCCTTTCCCATGTAGACAAATATTTTTACAAGCATTCTTGATCGTGCTTTGTGGAAGCATTCAAACATGGATAAAAAGCGATCGGTGTACTTACAAATGTAAAAGAAAATGTAACATGTACATAGTTTACGCTTCTTTCAGCACTCTTCATTGATTGGAAGCAAGGAGCAATCATTTTCTCAAATTTAGAACCTAATTAGATCTTATACTCTAAATTTAGAGACAGCTTCTAGACTCTTGGGTTCCATTTCTGATATTCAATATAAGATTCTTTGCATTTATCACAAAAGTAAGCAGACAATAGGAATGATTGTATTCTACAATGTGTATTCTACTTACCATATCAGTGTGAATTTATAGTTATTTTTGACAGTGAGGCAACTGATGCACTGCTTTAGGACAACTTACACCTAAAGCCATACAGGTTGATAGCACGGCCCATTCTAAATTTAATAGTGAAAACTATTGGATCCTGTTTGCTACTGATTTCTAGATTCCCCTTGCTCTAGTAGAAGAGATCCCAAACACAACAGCTCACACAACAGCTTTGTCTTTCTATACTGTTTATGTCTGTTATGTATGGGGAAAGAGATGTATTACCTGGACTGTGATAGTTAATTTTATGTGTCAGCTTAGCCAGACCACAGCAACCAGGTATTTGTTCAAACATCATTCTCAATATTTCTATGAAGACATTTTTAAGATGAGTTTAACCTTAAATCAGTAGACTTTGAGTCAAGCAGATTACATAATCAGTTAAAGTCTACGTAGAAAAAGATTGATGTTCCTCCAAGAAGAGGGAACTTGGCCAGCAGACTGTCTTCAAATTTAAATTGCAGCATCTACTCTTTGCTGGGTGTTCAATCTACCAGTCTACTCTGCAATTACATGAGCCAATTCCTTAAAATCTTTTTCTTTATCTCTATATCTATCCACCCATCCATCCATCCATTCATCCATGCATGCTATTGGTTCTGTTTCTCTGGAGAACCCTAACACATGGACTTACAAGTCTCTTCTACTTTTCCCATTGTAGACTACACTATTTTTAACCTCCTCAGAGATCCATCACCTGCAGTGTAGGACTGTAAATTTTACTCAAAGAGAAGCATCTAAAATATTCAAAGGTGCATCTGAAAAAAATGAAAACATTAAAATTGTATTTCATAATAGCCCTATAGCATAGGTCTATTTAAAGTTAATGATAAGAACATCAAGCACATAGAAGCCAAACTCAGCAGTGCTGACCATGATTTAACTGTTTGACAGCCAAAATTGTTTCCTAAACAAGAACTCAACAACAACAAAGATGAAGAGAGAAAGGGGAAAAAAAGAGTGAAGGAAAAATTGACACAGAAACAAAACACATATATATATAGCTGAAATCTAATTGAGCCAACATTATTCAGTGTTGAATATTTTGGAATTTTCAGCCAATTTAGATAGTGAAGACATGAGAAGATTATTGTGTTTTTCAATACTATCAACACCAGGATTATGAAAACATGAGACATTATTCTCATATAATTGTTAATTCTTGGTCTGTATTCCCCTTGGCATCTAGCTAGAAAGTAGAGGAGAGAGAACAGTTATTAATTTAACAAGTATTTACAGAGTACTTACTATGTACTAGAGACAATGTTTGGCACCAAGAAGACAATAGTGAACCACAGAAATAATCTCTACACATAAAGATTTTACAAATCCACTAGGAAATACACAAAACCAAACAGGAAATCACATTACAGTGGGAGAAAGTGTTGTGATTGGAATGTGTTAGGGAGCACAGTGAAGACATAGCTAATATGATCTTGGGTATCAAGAAAGGAAGTCTAAAAAAAGAAGAAATAAGCTGGTGTCTGGCAGGTAAAAAGGAAGATGAGAGTGTTAAAGCACAGTTTATTGATAAAGATGAGCTCAAGTATCTGAATCTAAATTTTCTCCTTTTCTGTTTAGGGGTTCTGCATTACCAAGAAATTGCTTATTATGTTCACTATGCATGTAAGAATCTAGGTTTTGTTTTTGGTTTTATGTGTGTAACTATGACACATTTTTTAAAAAATAAATTTAGTATATAAGTACCTAAAAGTTGGCATGATATTATCGTTCTGCCATTTGTAACTCCATCCACAGAATACCACCGATGATATAGGTCAGTGGAAAGGAACAAAGGAAATGATTATGCAGACATAATTTATGTTTCACTTTGGAGTGCAGCCAGAGATAAATACAGCCGTATATGGACTCTACATTCCCAAAACCCCCTGTCTCAGAGTTGTGCCTAGAAGCAGCAGAGCAAGAGAATGAGACCAGGTTTTCCCAAACTATGCTTTGGGTGGTATTAATATGTGTTTTGGAAAAACAAACAAGCAGAACCTCAAGGGAACCTGATGTTTTGCTAAAAAGTATTTAATAATGGGTCTAAAAATTACATAGACTTAGATAGTAATTTTTATACAAAAATTGCCTAAAGGTGTGCCACTTCAGAGGAGGCTAGACAATTGCCTAGAGACGAATGAAGGCACCGCACTGGAACTGCCCACTACACAAAGGCAAACCCTCCCGATAACCATCTCACCGTATGTTATGTTGTAAGTGACCGCTGATCCCATTTGTGCATTTATGATATATTCAGTGTTTACTGCCTATTAAACATATAAATTAAATCAGTATCAGTCCATGAAGCTATTAGTTCTTCTGTGAGGCAACTTTTTGCTTGCTCCTTTATGCAAGTAGACTTTAGCATTTGCAAGTCTTTGGTGTTTAGAAAATAAATGATAACTTTTAAAACTTTTATGGTCAAGTAAGTTGAGGAGACACTGTTCGGAATAATTTGAATGAGAATAATTCACTGGTAGGTAGGTACAGTGAATCAGTCTAAGAATGGGAATCAGAAGCCTACCTGATCATTTACACTGTATCAAAAAATAAGCTAATCAAATATTGCTATTTTCATTAGAAGTGAGACCATACATCTTTTTTTTCTTCCAAGTGAAGCAACACTTAGGTCATGTGATAAAAGTGAAAAAGCTAATTAACTTTGTATACATAAGCAGGTGTATGAAGAGGTTCTCCTCCTTTTTTTATGTTTAAAATGGTCACATTTCTGAACATAGAGTTACATTTGGAACCTCACAAAATGTTGGCCTTTCCCTATTATAATGAGAAAATAGGAAAATAGAATATGCCATATGACATTTTTGTTGCTATGTATTAAGAGCTTATCATCTACATTATACTTCAAAATAAATACATAATATGCTTTTATGGGCAGTGGTAGCATTGTGCTTAGCATAGCAGAAGCATTATGTAATCATTTGATGAATAACTAAATAAATGATTTATTTAGAATGGATATATAAGGCAAAGAAATGCAATGGAAAAGATGTTAAGAATTTGAGTCAAAAGTCTTGCCTGGATTCTGGTTCTACCTCTGTTTGCCACAGTAACTTAAGAAAAACATTTCCCAGGCACCTGGGTGGCTCAGTGGGTCATGATCTCAGGGTCCTGGGGTTGATCCCCACATTGGGTTCTCTGCTTAGTGGGGAGCCTGCTTCCCCCTCTCTCTCTGCCTGCCTCTCTGCCTACTTGTGATCTCTCTCTCTGTCCAATAAATAAGTAAAATCTTAAAAAAAAAAAAATGAAAAACGTTTCCCTTCTCTAGACTCCTTCAGATTATTTTTGTAAGTATCAAAAGATATGATATGTAACTTTATAAAAGTGATTTACTGCTGTTATTCATAGAAATAGTCATAATACTAGTGTTCTAAGTTCCTTTATTAAAGAAAAGTTTGAACTCTGTATCACAATGTAAAGAAAGGTCTTTTGAGGTAGAGGCACTTGATGGGAGGAATTGTTAGGAAGGGTTCCAGCCACAGGTTTGGGAGCCCCAGATATCAAAAATACACACAAAAATGAACTTAAGAACACACGGCTTATTCATAATAGCTGAAAATAGTTCACCTGTCCACCTGCAGGAGAAATTGTAGTATGTTCATAAATGAAATACTATTCAGCTATATCTGCTTATGTATTAAACAGAATTCATGAATCTCAGAAATATTAGGCTGAGCAAGGGAAGTCACACCAAAAAAAAGAATACATGCAGTATTATTATGCATATATTAGGTGTATTATTTTATCGCTGATGTAACAATTACCACACACTTAGTGGCTTAAAACAATACAAACAGTCTCTTAGAGTTACGTGGGTTAGAAGTCTAACGTGGGTCTCACTGAGCTAAAAATCAAGATACTGACAGAGTTCTGCTCCTTTCTGGAGGTTTTAAGGAAGAATCTGTTTCTTTACGTTTCCAGCTTCTAGAGTTCACCCACATTCCTTGGCTCATGGCCTACATCCTCCATCTTCAAAACCAGAAATATTCATCTTTCTGGCCATACTTCTGTCATCATATCTCCCTCTGATGCTCTCTTCCTCCTCCTTCTTCCACTTTTAAGGACATAGGTTGCACTCTGGTAATCCCAGACAATCTCTCTATTTTAAATCCAGTCCCTTTGCATGTGACCCAACATAATTATAGATTGTAGGGACTAGGATGTGGGCATCCATGGGGTAGGGTACTCTGTCCACCACAAAAAGTTAAAGAAGTAAACTCCTCCATGATAATGGGAATCAAAGCAATGATTATTCCTGGGGGTGGGCAGGAATTAACTGGAAAGGGGCATGTAGTACTTTTTTGGTTGGTAAATAAATATAATTGATAAATAAACATATTTATGTTCGGGTGCCTGGGTGGCTCAGTTAGTTAAGTATCTGCCTTCAGCTCAGATCATGATGCCAGAGTCCTGGGATGGAGTCCCACATCAAACTTCCTGCTCAGCAGAAAGTCTGTTTCTCTCTCTCTCCCTCTGTCCTCTGTTCCTCCCCACCACTCTTTCTCTCTCTCTCTCTCTGAAATAAATATGCAAAAAATCCTTTAAAAAATTTTTTAAAAACCATACTTATGTTCTATATTTTGATTGGTGTATAAATTACATAGTTGTAGATATTTGTCAAAATTTAGTGAACTGTACATTTCACCACATGTATTTTATTTGTTTCACTGAATGTATATTATATTTTGTTTTATAAAATTAAAATAATGAAAGAATGCATACGCACCTCCATAAGATAAGATCTAGAGTTCATTTGTTTTCCAGGTTTCGGTTTTCTCTGTCAACATCCTAACCTGAACACAGGAGACTTTGCAAGCTGTGAATTCAGTTTGCATTGTAACTCAACCGTCTGCAGAGACAGTCTTTGTTTCAGAAAACTCAGTTCTACAATTATAAGAAATAAAGTTTTATTTTTCATTTAGTCTTAGAAACTTTCTGGCTCTTTATTCATGCCTTGAGCTGAGAAATTAAAACCCTGAATTTGTCATTTTCTTTTTAAAATTATCTAGTGCAGTCAGAAATAGCCAAACTACCAGAGGTTCTGGTGTTCTGATATCTACCACCATTTTCTATTGCAAAAGCTACTTAACATTCCAAAGTCTTTCCTTCTGTAGGTACTTTACTCCAGGAAAAAACAAGTGATCAAGTAATATAAGGAAGACTTTGGGTCCCACATACCATGGACTTATTACTGTTCCTTTTGCTATTGGCAAAGAGGTTATTATTGTTGTCAAAGCTGATCACATGGGGTGCCTGGGTGGCTCAGTGGGTTAAAGCCTCTGCCTTTGGCTCAGATCATGGTCTCAGGATCCTGGGATTGAGCCCCATATTCCAGCATCCAGCTCTCTGCTCAGCAGGGAGCCTACTTCCCTCTCCGCCTCTGCCTGCCTCTCTGACTACTTGTGATCTCTCTCTGTCAAATAAGTAAATAAAACCTTAAAAAAAAAGCTGATCACATGAGACCAATTGTAAATTTCCTTTTTTTTTTTAAATATGGAAATACGGGGCGCCTGGGTGGCTCAGTGGGTTAAGGCCTCTGCCTCCGCCTCAGTTCGTGATCCCAGGGTAGGATCACCCCGCATTGGGCTCTCTGCTCAGCAGGGAGCCTGCTTCCCTCCCTCTCTCTCTGCCTGCCTCTCTGCCTACCTGTGACCTCTGTCAAATAAATAAATTAAATATTTAAAAAAAATAAATAAAATAAAATAAAATATGGAAATAATTTCAAACTTACAGAAAAGTTGCCAAATTTAAAATAGTAAAAAAAAAAGCTACTCACTCTTTATACACATGAATCTGTTGTTTACATTTTACTACATTTGCCTTATTCCAATAAACTCAATATTGGTACAATGATTTTACCCAATTGACGATTTGTATTTAAATTAATCAGTTGAATTAATAATATCCTCTATAGCACTTTACTTCCCTCCTATACAGGATCCAGTTTAGAACTAGATGTGACATTTAGTTGTCATATTAGCCTCCTTTGGCTTGAAACATTTCCATCACCGATCATTGTCTTTTTTTTTTTTTTTAAGATTTTACTTATTTATTTGACAGAGAGAGACAGCGAGAGAGGAAACAAGCAGAGAGAAAGAGGGAGAAGCAGGCTTCCTGTGGAGCAGAGAGCCTGATGTGGGCTTGATTCCAGGACCTGGGGATCATGACCTAAGCTGAAGGCAGACGCTTTACCACGGAGCCACCCAGGCGCCCTGCTCATTGTCTTCTAAGACATGGCATTGAAATGGCCACCAAATCCCTCAGCTTTTAAGAGTGAACATCTGGCTGCTACTGCCTCTGGAGAATAGCATTTTATTCAGAAAAAGCTTAAGAAAATATTAGAGTTTAAATGTTTATCAAAATTGATCTCTTTGCGGGTAAACTACTGAAGTTATAGGTACTTCCCGACTCATGGCTTGTTGGACATGATTAGGCCTATCTTCCTGAGTAGAAATAACCCACTGGGCATGACTAGTATTCGTCCTATGGAGACGGGGTATTTGCTTGACACTATTACTTGACATGACAACTTCTTCACTCTGTGACTCTAGCTCCCTTACTCTTAAAGTCCTTTGATATGGGCCTTTATTCAGAGCTTCCATAAGGAAAGCACAACTCCTAGCGAAGTCCTCCTCAAGCTGGACAGGTGGGCTTCCCCCATTAGCCTACTGAGAAGAGGCCCCTGAAACAGGCAGGCAGACTGGCTGCGTCATTCAGGTAGTCACTGCGGTGTCCTAGGCAGGTACCACAATCCAGGTGAGTTTCCCAACCACCTTCATGTAGAAAAACATAGAATGACTATCTAAAACTCACACACACACACACACACACTCACACACTCACACACACACGCACACAAAGTTAAGACATCTATCAAATCCATGTAACCATAGACTCTGGTCTAGAATATACAGTGATTCTTAATTTCTAATTATTATTCTTTTTTTTTTTTAAGATTTTATTTATTTGACAGACAGAGATCACAAGCAGGCAGAGAGGCAGGCAGAGAGAGAGAGAAAAGGAAGCAGGCTCCCTGCTGAGCCGAGAGCCCGATGTGGGGCTCAATCCCAGGACCCTGGGATCATGACCTGAGCCGAAGGCAGAGGCTTTAACCCACTGAGCCACCCAGGCACCCCTCTAATTATTATTCTTAAGTATCTTATGTTCACCATATCTCAGAACACCAAGAAAATAAACTTCTATTTGTCTCTCTTCAAATACAGAATGGTTTAATGTTATGATAAATCAGACAGCACTAAAATTAATAAATATCAGGTGCAGTGTATTATTATAGTGATTTATAATGCTCAGTACAACTCTTCTAGTGTGATGAATTGTCTTCCTAATGATGGTTCTCACAAAATATATCAACTAGTAGATACTTTCAAGTTCATAGAGTAATACGCCTCAACATTATATGATTTTCGTTAAAGAGAATTATATATGAAGTATTTTGCTTTCTTTTTCACATTTTTTTTCTTCTTAATGCCTATGGCATTTTTACGTACTATTGTTCTTATCTAATCCTGGTCCTGGGTCCAGGCTCCTCCATAAAAAAAAAGTTCAGAACTCTTGGGCACCCCAACATTACTGTGGAGGACAGACTTTATTGTGGCTCCAATGGTCTCTACATCTTGTATATACCCTTTGTATAGTATCTTCCCCTTCAGTGTGGGTGGGTGTTGCTTCTAACCAACAGAATATGGTAAAGATGATGGAATGTCACTGACATTATTATGTTATATTACATGGCGAAGGTTTGGGATATCATTCCTTTGATTACTTAATATTATGTAAGACTCCACCTTGCTAACAACCTTACTGTAGAGAGGCATGGTCCTCTTTGCTGGTTTAGAAGAAGCAAGTGTCCATAAGTCTTAAAGCTGCAAGATGAATTCTGTCAACAACCAGAGGGCGCTCAGAAGCAAATCCTTTCCCATTTGTTGCAATCCCACCCTACACCTCAATTCCAACCTCACAGGTCCCTGAAGAACCCTAATTGTTAAGTAACAAATGCATGTTATTTTAAATCACTAAATTTGTGATAATTAGTTACCTTGAAATAGAACACTAATACAATTATACTAAATGGACCTCATCTTAATGTTCTGATCTGAAGTTATCTATATGAAATTTCTCTTGGAGTGTGTTAACACAATTTCATAGCCTGTCAGATTTATTTATTTATTTATTTATTTATTTATTTATTTATTTACTTATTTACTTACTTATTGGATGGGGAGCAGGAAAGTATGTACCTGAAATCTTAACAGTCCAAGAAACAGTCACTGATTAACCTTTTATTATATGCCTAAGACAATATGTATGAATAAGATATGTTCCTAGTTTTCAAAGAGATTACAGTGTAGTGGAGAAGAAAAACATAGAAACAAGATTATTGCAACATACATGGACTGTTATCAGAGAGTATAGAAGGGGCAGGGAGAGGTAATACAGGTACAAATGGTTTTCTTGGCATAGTTCTGAGAAGGGAATTGCCATTCAGGAGAGGAAAGGATACAAGACTTGTTGAACTTCCATGCAATAGGAAATTAATTAGTAATGGTTATAACAACAACTAATATTAATATTAGTTAATATTTATATGTTCTTTCTAGGTACCAGGTATTGTTCTAAATGCTTTATTTAACTAACTCACACAACTATCTAATGATCTAGATATTAGCCTTGTTTTACAGAAAAGAATTATAGAGAGTTTAAGGAACATCTGATTAGTGACAAAGATAGTGACATCTGATTAGTGACAAGATTTATTACTCTGATTTCCTCCCAGACTTCTGGACCTTTGCTCTTCCTGCTGTAGTATAACTCTTTGGGTAAGGAGTCTTCTGACCTGCCTCTCTCATGCCCTACAAAATTGCATGCTCCCCAAATAATCTTTGGTTCCATTGGCTTCCTGATCATACATGTTTAAAACACTGAATATGCTATAGGACAATTATTGTATAACTCACTTGTCACCTTGAATAGAACATAAATGGTTTGATAGCCAGAATTGTCTAAATCATCTTTTACTCTCCTGTTTCTATCACAAATCCTGAAATAATAGTGATTAATAATGACAAATGGATGATGGATGTTTAGGGTCTTTATAGGCAAAAGAATGTTCATTTTACTTATTATGGCCCATGAAGGTGATTTCTAAGGAAGAAAGTCTCATGTTTCTGGGTTTGACTCATTCTTACTTATAATCATTTTTAGTTACACATATAGTAACACAAATAAGGAGATGAGCAAATAAGTGAAAGACGGGTGGATAGATGATTAGATAGATATAGAAATAGATAAATAATAATGCCTAAAACACAAAAAAAGGTGCTTAGGGGAGCGTACAATGATGGTTCCCATTACTTAGCACTTGGTCCATAAGTTTGCTTATACGAAACTCTTGACATGTTTTGTTTTGTTCTGTTTGTTTAGTTTTTTAATTTAGCCTCAATAGCAACCATATGAGGGAGATATAATCCTATTAGACAGATGAGGAAAATGAAGATTTCCAAGGTTCACAACTTATCTTCAAGGAGCATGTGAGTGAGATTCATTGTAATGGAGGCAGTAAGCCTAATGTTCGTATCTGTGCCCTTAATATCTCCACGTACTGCCTCCTACTTAGTTCTGTAGTTTGCCTGCCTGTTTTTTTGTTTCTATCATTTGTTGTGAGTTAATTCCATTCTTACTAGGAGTATTTTGAGCCCTTTTCTGGACCAATTGTACGGAACTCTGAGGTTCAAAAAGAAAATAAGCCTCTCTGACTGTAGTTGAATGGTGGTCTTCCAACAGTACACTCACATCTCAACCCCAGGAAACTGTGACTGTGATCGTATGGGAAAAAGCATCTTTGTAGATGTAATTGAGTAAAAGATTCTGAGCTGAGATGATCCTAGATTAACTGGAGGGGCCCTAAATCAATGACCAGTGTGCTTCTGAAAGACAGGAGAGAAGACAGTCATATAGAGGAAAAGTCCATATAAAGACTTGGACTGGATGATTCTGGATGATTTAATTCTAGCACCTACTGCCCAGATAGCCATAAAGAATTTTACTTGTCTCTTTGAACCTTTCCCCCAACCTCATTTTCAAAATAGGAACATGTACCCTGCAAGCTTTTGTGAGCTTTAGAAATAAAGTATCCAAAACTGAAACTCAAAAAAGGTCCTTCTTAGCTAAATAAGAACAATAATAGTAGAAAATATATGAGTATTATGCTTGTGTCTAACAACATTCTAATTAGCCAGCTCAGAAATCCAATAACATAGGCTTATATAAATACTTATTAGTGACTCTTAAGAATACCAATGAGCTTCTTTCTAAATCAGCCACTATTATAGGGAAAGGAACCTTTTGTCTCAAACTTAGCTTCTAAATCATAAAGCGTCATTGGATTGTGCTTCCAGAATTTTGATACTAATTGTTGGTACAACACATCACATTTCAGCTACTGTGGAGATAGTGTCAACATTAAGTTGATGATTTTGCTCAAATCCTCTTGATGATAGCCCTCATTTTAAGGTTGTGATGAAGAAATCAATGATGTCTGATTTAGGAAGTCCTTTTCAAAGTCTACTCCCTATCTTGTAAAACCCAATTTACAAAACTGAATTGGTCCTTTTGATCACTTTCGCTAATCCAGTTTAAGAGCTTAAAGTCCCCCAAGTGGCCCTTAATTAATGGCTAATATGAATGCACAAGCACACACTTGGACTGTATCTGGAAGTTAACAAATGCATCCGTATCTTGGGATTTAATAATGACCATCCTTTCTGTGGACAGCTGATTGAGACAATGCATATGGTAGTTGTTTATAAACTTCAAAAAGTCTCATAGGTATATTGATTGATCTCACTGACTCCTACCCTTTCATTTTTACTTTACTGATTCCTCTTCTTCAGAATATTCTGTGTGGGGGTGAGAAAAAAACCCACTACAAAATGTAATAAAGACAAGAGTGTCAATCAACACTACTTCAATTCCTAAAGGAAGTCATTTTATATTTTAGAGAAACCAATTAGCTTATTGAAGACCAGATATTTTTGTAGGGAATGTTCCCCCAATAAAGTTTCTTCCCAAGGTCTTTTAAATCGATAATATATTTTTGCCTATTGTTAAGTCATGGAGGTACAAATAAAAGCTTTCTCTTATCTGATTTGTCTACTGCTTCTTCTTCTTCTTGATTCATTCCAATGTTTGTATTATGCCCCACTCATCAGAGTATGTCTCACCAAAAGCAGCAGTTGGAACACTACTTCACTCCAATTTTCCAAAATGATTTGGCAAAAGAAGGATGGATTAATTACAAAAACCTGGATAATCTGTAATAAGAAAGTGAGTGTTTGAATAGAAATGGTAAATTTAAAAGAAGGTTTAAAATACCCTAATAATAATATCTACCAATAATCCAACAGCCATTCTCCTTGAAGACTTAAGGGCCACGATATCCAACAGGGAATCAGTAGCCACGTGTGGTTATTTATGTTTAAATTAAAGTAATAAGATTTCAAATACAGTTCCTTGGGTACACCCGGGTGGAGCAGTCAGTTTTATATATGACTCTTGGTTTCAATTCAGGGTTTGATCTCAGGGTCTTGGGATTGAGCCCAGTATCAGGCTCCGTGCTCAGTACAGTCTGCTTGACATTCTCTCTCTTCTCTCTCTCTCTCCCTCTGCCCCTCCTGCTTGGGTGCTTGCTCTCTCTCTGTCTTTCTCTCTTTTTCAAATAATCAATCTTTAAAAAAATACAGTTCCTTAGCTGCACTAGCTGCATTTCAAGTGCTCAATAGCCACACGTAGCTAATGGCTTTCATCCTGAGCAGTGTAAATACCGAACATACCTTCATCACAGAAAGTTCTATAGGACAGAGCTACTTTAGAGCGAAAATGATGCCCTCCTCCATTGCCTGTTACTCTCTAGGTTAGAAAATAAGAAGTAGCAGCATTATCTGTCTAAGATTAAATTATTTCAACTTCTCTTTACAGGTTGAAGAATCTCTCTCTTTCAAATGTACTTTTCAAATTGCACACTGCAGAAATGACCCCTGAAATTATAGCTTCAGTGGTCTTATAGAAATTGTAATTGTTTCCTGTGTAAAACAATATGAAACTATCCACAGTGATTAAAACACTCTCAACAAATTTATATAGAAATAATCCAAAGCTCAGTCAGTTAAGTGTCTGATTTTGGCTCAGGTCATGATCTTGGGTCCTGGGATCAAGCCCCGTGTTGGGCTTCCTACTCAGCGGGTGTCCACTTGTCCCTCCCTCTTCCTGCTCACGCCCTGTCTCTATCTCTCTTTCAAATAAATAAAATCTTAGAAACAAAGAAAGACAATATAGAGGTAATAACTGTATATCCCCCTTGTAGTATCATGCTTTTTCATATTTACATATGTATATATCTGTCCTTTTGGCACTGTCTTTGATCAGTTTTATTTCAAGAAGTTCTCTTTCTAGGAAACACATACACACACACACACACACACACCCCAAAACATCTTTTGTCTTTTACCCATTGTCACCAAAAATTAAAAAATGATACAAATAGTTCTTTTACTCGTTTTAAAAGTAGAGCCAGAAATTATGTGAAGTTGGGACTCTTGAATTATTCATATGTTCTGATTGAATGGGATCATTATCTCTGGCCTTACAAGCTAATAAATACTGTCTAATGCCTGGATACTGTTTTGATGTAATAGTGTCAGGAAAGAGAAATAACAACTGACTTCTTTCCAAGCTTGGGCTTAAATTAGGGAGGAGCTCCCTGATGAGTTCAGAGCAAGAATTGTATGTGTCTATGTATGTGTGTGTGAGCATGCGTGCACACATATGTGTGTGTCTGTGTGTGACTATCCACAGATATGAAATACCTTAGATGATTGTGTTAGTCAGGCTTCCTTCAATCTTTCCAAAGGTATTTTATTTTATTTTATTTTATTTTATTTTATTTTATTTTTAAGATTTAGTTATTTATTTAAGAGGGAGAGAGTGAGCACATGCACTAGGGCAGAGGGGTGGGTGTGAGGTGCAGAAGGAGAGAGATCCCTCATGCAGACTCCCTGCTGACCGTGGAGCCTGATGCTGGGGCTCAACCCCACAACCTTGAGATCATGACCTGAGCCAAAACCAAAAGTTGGACACAGACAACTGTACAACCCAGGCTCCCTTCCAAAGGCATTTTAACTTCGACTTGCACCTACAGAGCTGCAGAATGGCTTGGCTCTCTGGTGTTTGCTGCTATTTTTTTCTCCTTTTTCCATTCTCATCTCTCGTGTAGTAGGTACAAGTATTTCAGAAAATGCAGATTGAGGCTCAGTAAATGATTATGCTATCTAATCATTTGCCAGTGAACAGTCAAATAATCTTAAATTATAGACCAGTGGGTTTTCTCCCCCAGATTGAGTTCAATGAGTGAATTTGCTTGAGTTTAATATCACCATAAACTGGAGGAGTGTAGGAAGCCTGAATTAAGGTTGTGCTCTTAAAAGCAATCACAGAAAGATGTGCATTTCTAGAAGGTTTGAAAGCATGGAGATAAATACAGTTGACAGTTGGTTACAGAGAAAGTAAAATTAGAGGTGGACTATGTTACAAAATAGCTTTATAGGCTAATAGTTATCAAGATATAGCAGAATCTGTTAGACATCAAAGAAGAATATCATTATTGACTATGCTGATTTGTTTAACAAAATACACACTGCCTTTTCTTTCTTCAGAACACGACTTTTTCTTTTTTTCCAAGTGATGTGGAGTCTATTAGGAGTATAAGAACATCCAACAAAGAGCCTGTTAACAATTCAGTAGTTTGCAAAATTTACACAAAACCAAAAGTCTTTGCTCTGAGACAGCTGACTGGGTCTTACACAGAATGCGTAGGTTTTCCAGACTGCTTTTCTCAACATTTAACACAAGCTAATAAATCATGCAATTTAATTAAGTTTTAACAGGAATTAAAGTGTGTGAACCATCTACTGGAATGGGTGTGAACGCAATTTCAATAATGCTGCACTAGCAGAGCTCTCTGCCTCTTTCTAATGCAGGAAGCAATGGAAGACAAGTGAGGTTTTTTAATTTTGTTTTGTTTTTTGTTTTTTGTTTTAAAGTAAACACTCTTTATTAGTCAGTATAGCTAATCCTTACTTGTGATTTTATTGTACTTTTCCTATAAAATGGCCAGAAAATTTTATTCTTAGATTGAAGAAATATTTGAACTTGGAGCACAAAGAAAAATGTCAGAGGTGGGTAAACTATAGTGTTCTGTGACTATTAATATTTCGACCTTTGTCGTTTCAAAATAGGGAGAGAAGGGAGATAATAAGGCATTTCATGCCTTTGCCTCCTGGAAAATACAAACTGCTAATTTTTATCCAGTGCTTTCCACCTGTCAGTGTGCTAGGTGCAGACCTGACAGTCCACTGGTGCTGTAATTCCACAAGGCCGGCATGGTTGGCAGGACATTCACAAAGCGCCTGTCCCCAAACAGGGCCTTTGGCACTCAGCTTCCCCTGTTCACTTGCACTGTGACAGGCTGCACACAAGACAGATAATGTGGATCAAAGGCAGCACCTGTGTATACACCCAGCAGGATCCAAGGAGCATTACTAGTGTTCTCAATAATTTGCTATTAGTATTGCAGAAGAAGTGAGGAGTGCACTATTGAGTGATAAAAACACATTTATTTCATAAGGAAAATATACACTATATATGTCAGATGTTGGATCCAAGTGGGTCTCAAAGAACTGCGGAAGGGCCTGCTAGAAAGAAAGCAATAGTGTGAGCTGGGAAACTTTCAGATCCTTTCATACACATAGTTTTGCTCACCTGTGAAGCTGTGATATGGGCCTGCCCCACGTCACTGGGGAGATATGGCATCTTACTCTTTGGTATTTTACCCTCTATCTTTGGACTTTGTAAAACACTCCATTTGTTGCCATTTACATAACACATACTTCCAAGTTTATTCCCTCGAACAAACACTCCACTTTCTCTCTCAGCAGGACCCAAGTCAGTACATCCTCATCAAGGTATGCCTTCCTTCAATTATCTGATACCGTTTGAGGGCACATAAAGGTCTAAGTCAAAAGAAAGAGAAGAAACGGGATTTTCAATAGCACTACCAATTTTTTTCTCACTCTCTTTGGTCTCCTGTTTCCAACAGCCTAATTCTCCTTGTTGGTCATTAATTTGATTTCAAAGAGGAATTAATTAAAACAATTTTGGTATGAGCATATAATAGATACAATGCAACCAAGAAAATGATGCCATAGATGAATATCAATGTGGAAATGTGTTCCTAACCTAAATAAACAACCCAAATTACAAAACCGTATGCACAGTTTAAATTTACCTTTTAGTTGAAATATATGTACATCTGTTCATAGAACAACATAAAAGGGAGTAAGTGAACATAACAAATATGTATATATGTATGCCTGAGAAATGGTCCATGGCTGGCTTTTTAGTCTAACCTTTTTGTTTACCTATATTACTAACTTTCCAACAGTGAGTAAGAAGTGTTTCTGTAGTACTATCAAAATTATTAATATTTTTTAATGTGTAGAAATGTGCAAAACTTATTTTTTGCACCTGTATAGTACAAACCCGTAGCTAGGCATCTCACATTTCACTATGTGAGAGAAAATCCATTTTTCAGTATTGGTTTGATGATATAAGTAAGCCACTTGCAGTACTGGTAAATACATGGAACTTTATGGGAAAACCCAGATTCTAGTCTCATCCTTAACTATCTGTGAAACCTTGCTAAATTGCACATTTCACACAACGTGTCCTGATATGTAAATGAGAGTGCTGGACAAGAGATGGGGAATGTGTCTTCAACTTTGAATCTCTGTGATCACTGAATATCACATATAACATTTGAGTTCTCCAAGTAGGTAGACCTTAGTATTTGGGAGGAATAATACTCTTTCCAGGTAATAAGTTCACTAATATGCATGTATTTAAAACCACTAATGTTTATTATCATGAACCCCCCTCAAATAATAATATCAAATGCCATTTGAGTACTTATTATGTTTCAGGCACTGTAAAAAATTATTTACATGACCTAACTTCTTAAATCTTCAAAGCAAGTTTATGATTTATAATTATTTTCATCATTTTACAGGTTAAGTTATCCTCTGTGAAGTAGGTTAGTAAATGAATATCTATTTTTTTTCCAAGAAGTAAAAATGATACACCATAGTCTCAGTAAACAAGTAGGGATTCAGCTTTCCAAAACGTTGATCTTAAAACATTCGTTAAAGTCAGAAATTGTAGAGTTTTGCTTTTCTTTATATCCTCATACAATGGTTAGAATGTAATTAAATGAAAGTTGGGTGAGAGTCCCCTAGCTCCAAAATTAAATAATTATTTGGGATCGTATTTGGGAAAGAGGTGTAAAGAAGAATATATGTGGTATGTCCCCAGCTGTGAGAAGAAGCTCATGGGGAGGCATTTTCGTTTCCGCTACCTCAAATCTGCACTGCCTTCTTCACCCACACTCAATCTTTGCTGGTATCCTGTGCTGTAATTCCTGGAATGGCCACTAGATGTCAGGCAAAAAGTCTACATGCGGCAATAAAGGAGACCCTTCCCTTTATGGCCTGTTTTCAAAAGGAATAATGCCTTGCTGTCCTCCTCATTCTGCCTTATGCCATGGCACTACACGGTAGAATGTCACTTATGATCCACAAACTATCAAATTTTTAAGTTGGTGAATCTCTTGACAGTGAAGAACAGGTTTTTATGCCCCACACACAGTAAAATGTCTGGCTGAAAATGCTCAAGAAAAACTTGTATTTGGTGATTGGAGGACTTCTTCATGGATTTTTAGATCAGTTATGGAGGGACTCCTTTCTATTCTCAATTTGCATAATTCCGATGGTTTCATTGAGCTAACCCGTGGTAAGCACAGAGGTACTCTAATTGTCTATTAATGGACACTCATGCTGACCATGTTCATTGTGTTTCTACATGCGTAAGAGATCTGAAATAGCCATAGTTATCTTTTCCTTAGTTTCCTCTCTTTGAGAAGGAAAGAGTAGCCACATCTTTCCCTACCACATGGTTTTTGAGAAGAGAAGAGCAGTTAGCTGCTTTTACCTTTTCCAAAGAAAAACATAATTCAATATCCTAATGAACAAACTTCTAAAATGGGAGTCTATCTTTCAATTCATGTCAAAATTATAGCTCAAATCAGATCATCTATTTCAAATCAAGACTCAGAGATAAAGAGAAATTCACCAGAATAGGACATGCCCTCCAGGAAGAGCCAATAGTAGGTCTTTAGACAGGGCTCGTAATTAAGAAAATGTGAAGTAGGAAATGTATGGAGGTCTAGGTAAGGCAGGATATTAGCATGTCAAAGGTCTGCCACAGGTATCTGAAAACGAATTATGAGGCTTGAACCTGGAAGACTAGCAGGAGCGAGAGAGAAACAGAAGCAACTAGCTAGTGAGGCTGAGGTCAACAAGAAAGGGATATGTATGCAATCAATAAAGCAACAAACAGTCCAGTTTCTAGAACCAAGTACACAGTCATACCAAGATACCAGGTAGAAAAGGTATGAATGGCTATTGAAACATCAGATCATTAATCTAAACCATGCAAATTCTATTTGGCAAGGAATTAGTTCGATCCCATAGCTGGAACAGGTGTAAATTCATAGCAAGCAGCCTACAAGTATGCATATTGGAAAAAAGGGAGTCGGATATATCTAAAATTTACCAGGAACCCTCTCACTTGTTAGAAGTGATGGTGAGTTCAATAACAGCAAAAACATTTGTCCTGAATTTAAGTAAAGGCAACTGGGTAGATAAAATGTTTAAAAATATCTTACCCTAAAAAAAAATCTTACCCTAGTCTAAAATTATAACAGCTCCTTTTAAATGAAAAAGCTTGTGCTTCTAATTTCTGAGGACTAACACAATGATATGGTCTGAAGGAAATCTACTGAGGGTTAAGCTTTTGTACATGATGTCATTGTAGCTCCAATACTTTCAGGTATCCTCACAAGGGGTATGGTACTCATTTGAGCATAATGGAGAGGGAGACACGATCTTCTGTAAACTAGAATGGGCTCTAACATGCAAAACTGGAGCCACACAATCTTTTTCCCATTATTTCCTACTGAGAGGCTAAGTAATCTATTAAAATGAGACAGAAAGTTTATCACTTACTAGATATGTGATTACTGAGAATTTATCTTTTAGAGACCTGTTTTATCAACTGTACAATGAGACTAATTGTATCTAACATGAAGGATGATTGTGAGGGTTAGAAGATACTCTGGCACATAGGGAGTACTCAAATAATTACTATTGCTATTCCAAGGGGGTCACTGCTATTACCCCACTGAGTTCATATACACCTAACCAGCAGCGTCCAAGTGGTATACCAATCCTTACTGCTAAATAAGGGGATTCTATTACAGAGTTTTAAAAGATCCCAAGTTCCTTCTAATAAACTTTGCTTAGGATGGGTTTGTTGGAGATATCACAGAAAGTTGAGGGGCATTTTTAAAACCAGCTGGCACTCCATCTTCCCATAAGACAGTATCAACTCCCTAAAATGAACCACTCAAACCCACTGAGGGAAAACGTAGATCCAGCAGGCTGTTGAGCACAGTGCCAGTCACAAGTCCAGAATGGCTCCTGACACTGCAGGCTGAAATTGAAGAAAATCATCTTGTGCCCATGGGATGCCTCTTTGCCTTAAGACTGCTCATATCGAACTCAACAAATCTACCAGTTGCTGAGCAATTATGCATGTAAAGTAGATGGAAAACACCTCAAAATGAACAGTGCTGACTCTGCAGGATACTGAAAGCCATCTTAGAATATGAATCAGGCTAAAACCAAACAGTTGCTCCATGTGCTAATAACCAGAGTGACATGGAATTGATCCCTGATTTCCGTTTCAGGCTTTAGTCAGTGTACATAGGGAAAGCCAGGATATTTCACTCTTCCCTGTTCTGTTTCCTATGTTACGTGGAAAGGATTGTTCAGAAGGATAAAATTTGTGAGACCAGGTTTATCAAGGTAGTCAATAGATTTTTATAGAAGTCAATTAATTAATTTGTAACTTGGTTGATGATTTATTTAGCATAATCTTTAAGAAACTTTTCAATGTTACCTAAGGAAACTCAAAATAACTCAAAGTTAATTAAACACTGAGAATGGTGTTATTTTATACCTTCACACCATTAACCCCAATACGACAACACACACACACACACACACACACACACACACACACACACACCTTTCAGCTCCCACACAGGCACATCACATGCCTTTCAGCCAGCCCCAAATCATTTTTAATACTTGGCCAAGTGGCATTGCGAGCTTTCATCTGAGAAAAGTTAAGGGTTTCATGGCTGACATAGAATATCTAAATTTTAAAACTTATCACCCATGTGGAAAATGAAATCTAAAAAGACATCTTCCTAAAAGAGTCCATAGCCAGGTGACTTTACATTTCTTTTATTCATCGCTAGGTAACTATTTCAACCTCTTCAGGTACCATTTTTAAATTTTCTCACTCTCTTCAGGTTGCCAGCTACTGTTCCAGATCTGTTGTGCTTCCAAAGGACCTAAACTTCTCTCATTACTAAAATCACTCAAAGTAATCTCTTCAACTTTCCTTTTCTTGACCTTGAAACATCTCCATAGCTATATTCTCAAAGAGACTGAAGCAATCCTTCCCCATTCAAAGGCTAACACTACTACCACACCCTATGATGAATCTAGATGACTCTACCCTCTTCTCTCTGGCCTTTTGCCATCAGCTTTCTCTCACAGACTAGATAACTGACAGAGTTATCTACACCATGGTGTGGGTAAGGGTGAAATTTGGACAACTTGACTCCTAAAACTCATCCTCATCTCTACCCCCAAATATATTCTTCCTCCCATATCCCTTTTCTCAGTTTGTGGCACCACCATATCCATCAGTTTCTCAGAGAAGAAGTTCGAAGTCTCCAAATATTTCTGGGCCATGTGCTACTTACTGCATACCAGATACCTTTCCAAATATTTTATATGTATTTGCTCATTATTCCTTTCCATAATGCTATTTGAGTAGGTACTATTAAAATGTCAATTATATAGATGAGAAAGAATAAGGCACAGAAATTACAAAACTGTTCCAAGGTCAGGCATAGGCCAAACATCTCTCTGTCTCCAGAAGTATGGCTTGTAATGGCTGCAAACACCTTGCGCATGACCCTGGCCCTGCTTCCCACTCAGACCAACTATGAATTCCAGTCGGTTCTAGCTCCATACATTTGTCTTTCCATCTCCCTCCCCACTGGTTTAGACCAGTACTTTACTTTTAACCACCTTCTAACTCATTTCTCTGCCTCTAGTTTTTCTGTTTCTTTTCCTTCTGGTCCATGTCCAAAAGACACAGCTCTGATTATTTCCTTATGCGTCTTGATAATATCCAAGAATGTCCCCTTTGCTTCTGAATTACATATACCTCCTCAGCCTGATATGCAGTGTTCCTAGATTATTACCTCTGTATGTCTTTTTGGGCTTATCTCCCAAACTTAAGAGTATTCACTTTTTTTTTTTTTTAATATTCACTTTTTCCATGAGTTTTCGATCATATGCTCTATTTTCTCCTTGGCGCTGGCCCCATATCAACTGTGCAGAATATACTGTACTTCCAAACTGGGCAGAATACGTTGTATTCTTCTACTGCAATATACACTGTGCCTCTGCTAATCTAAAACCTAGTAGTAGGTGGAGATTTAAACTGGCTTGAGACAGAATTCCAGGCAGCTGTGCAAATGACTAATTTCCCTTTCCTTTGCCTCTAGCACCTCGAATTCAGAACACTGCTGACCAAGGCAGAGTACAGGCAGACCAGTAAGTATGTGTCTTGCCCTTGTTGCTATCAGCCTCTGAGAGCCATTCTGATTTCCCCTGCCTTCTCTGATTTAGCACTTACAACATCAAGGTTAACCCTCAATTTTCCTATTATCTTTTCTTAATCTCCCCAACACCTACGCCCTTCTCATGTCCTCTGATACGAATCTCTTTGGACTTCTAAGGTGTTCCTCAGATGGAGAGCAAACTTTCCCCTTGTCTTGCACTGTGCAAACAGCTAGCAGGGAATTCGGCTTGACTCTGTTTTCTCTTAGTTTCCACAAGTTCCCTCCTCCTCAACCCTCTTTCCTTTGCTCTCAGTGCACCACCCAGGAAGGTAGTCCAGGCCAACAGTACGCTAGGGATTGATGATGCCAACTCTGCACGTAAACTTGAACATGAAGGTCCCTTTACCCACCTCAGCTAGGTAAACCTGGTGATACTCTGTTTCTATTTCAAGGCCCATCTCATTCACCATCTTTCTGGAAAAACCCTCAATTCAGACCATTTAACAAATCCCAATTTTTTAAAGCATTTAACTGCGTCCCGGGCAGTACACTACATACTTTACGTGCATTGTACCCTTAATCTTTACAGGGACATTATTGAGCCTACCGTTTTAGATATGGAAATTTAGGTCTAAGAAGTTAAGTGGTATGATCAGGATCATCCTGAGTTGGGATCAAACTCAGGTCCATCTGACTTTAACCTCTGTAATTTACAGACTATTCTGTTTTATGTGGCTATTTGTATGCTATAGTTTTCTCACCCCTTTCTTTATTACAAGACTCCATCAAAACAGTATCTTACCTTTGTCCGTCTTGTATCTCCCTGTAGCTGCCAGCAGAATGTCTTGAATATAGTAGGACCTCAGCAAATATTTATTGAACCGACTAATCGACACTAAGTCATTTGAGGCTTATCAGGAACAGGTCAGTTTCTACACTTATGGGTTTTCAGACTTCATTCTCTCCAAGTACATAAACAAAACAATGTGCATGCTCTCTATCTCTCTCTTTCTGTCTTTCAAAGACACTGGATTTGGAAGTTGGATGTATCTGACAGTTGAAATGAGATGCATCAAGACAGGACTGAAGCTCCTGCATTTTTATGTCACTGATACCCTTTGGCCAACTCAACTGGAACTCCATTTTTCTTTATTTTTGTAAATCTTTTTACTAGAGGGAATAGAGGATGAGGATAAAATACAGAATAAATAGTCCGAATTCCCTTGGCCTAATTTAGAATTTGTGAAAATCCAGGTGAAGAGAAAAAAACAGGATTATAGTTTCTCTTTTTCCCTCTCAGTAGAAGGGAAAAAATAAGGCAAAGAAAACCAGTTTAACTGAGCAAATAAACAATACAAACTACATTGAGCAGGAACGTTTTTCTAGCTACTTAAGAGAACACGCTGAATTCAAGTACTTCAGGAAGATCTTTCCAAGTGCAAGTGGCGAGTTAAAATTTAAGGAGAGCCTTGGGTTCTGTGGCTGATACTCTGCTTTTCCAATTAGAAACAATTTTCACCTGCTCTTTAAAGTAGGGCTTCTACACAGTTCTTGGATTCAGTTCCAGTCAATTAAATAAGTATTTATTGAGTGTCTATGTTGTGCCAGACGGGGGACGCTGTGTTCAGTGTGTGGTTCAATTACCTATGTGCCCTGGACAAAAATAAAACTGTTTCTTCCGAAGATCCTGTAATTCAGAAGTTCACGCTAATCTAGACTGGATTTCATTTCAATGACCCTAAATGGATGCCTTTTTTATGTTGGAGGTTTAAGGAGATGAGGTTAAGGAGCTTGAGCAAACCGGTGACAGAAACAAGAGAACTGTTGAGGTTTCTGACAGGGGAGAACAGCGCCCCCTTCTTCATTTGCCTTCTGGGCCTCTGCGGAAGTCTTAGCTTGTTAGCACATTGTTTGATTTTACACAAAGACACATTGCACCCCAGTGCAGCAGTAAACTAGACCTGAGAATCAATAAAAAACAATCCAAGTGTTAATGTGGCATCATGCCAAAATCCACTTATTTCATAATATATTAAATATTGAGCTTAAATTTACTGAGATCCCTGTGAGATGCTACCTCTTAAAACAAAAGAATTTAATAGGTACAGCTGTCAGAGAAACCTTGAGAAAAAGAACCACAAATGTTCAGTTGCATGTGTATTTCATTGATTTAAAAGGAATACATTTTAGATAGGTCTTCACTATGTGTATCCACATAAGCTGAGTCTGTGAGATTAAAATACAAATAAATGTCGCACTGGTTAACCATTTTCCAGGATAATAGCTAATATCAGATAATTTACTGATTCAAAGCTCAGAATGCTGAAAGTCTGCCCAAACAGAATAACTGTAGAATCACTATTGTTGTCATGTCTCTTCTGAACCATTGTGTGTAATTGCTATGGAAATGTGAAAATGCCTGTTTTTTTTTTCTTTTTCTTTTCTTTTCTTTCTTCTCTTTCTTTCTTTCTTTTTTTTTTTTTAACCTCTCAGCTAGCACATGATAACCCATTCAATCTTTTGCAAGTTTGGTGCAAATGATGCCAATCAAAGCATCCAATGGGACCCTCAGACATTAGTGTATTAGCCATTATCTGTTAGACTTCTGGACCCAAATAACAAATAATATGCCTGGAGGTGCCGCCGTTTGCGACTGCTAGCTTCCCTGCGTGGCATATGCCTAGAGAGTCTCAGATGGGAGGTGATGGCACACAACTGTGGTGGCGAGATGACTTAGCAGAACCCGTGATGATGTCCTAATGGCCTCCCGCTGGGGGGACAGGAGTAATTGTTTGTCAGGGGAGGGAACACATCTGTAAGAAGGCATCGTCTGCACACCAAGCAGCCATGTGGAAAGGGGAAGTGAGAAACGGAGGGCTGGGGAGACAACAGTGGAGAAAATGCACAGGTTGAGAAGGGTACAGGGGCTGCCACTGGGCAGGCATGCGGCCAGGGAGGAGCTGGTTGAGGGAGACTGAAGTTGTGTGCTTCGGAAAACAATGCAAACAATTACTTAAAAATGAAACGCCTGCTTGCTAAAGTTACCGGCTTCTTCCAGCAACCTTGAATCATAATGAAGATGTGAGACAGTGAAATGCTGGGGAAGAAATTCAGAGGAGCGAACAGGGAGAAAGCTCGCATAATTGCACATTCTCTCGGAGTGTTTTCAGTGCCTGGGCATTCTTTTAACAGGAGTCCTTTCAATGTTATATTTTACATCCAATCGTTTCCTTTGTTCATTGCTTACCCTAGTGATCTAAAACGAACCACTGTTTTTAAAGCCAGACTTTTAAAATCAAGGCAAAGCTATTGAATTTACATGCATTAGAAACATCAATGTCATATCATACAATTGAAGGATACTCGTAGCCCTGTTTGTGGCTGCACTAAGCATCCTCCATTTGATCAGAAATAAGTGAGGGCAAGTAAGCTAATTAATGCTGCAAAATGCTAATTCCCTCCACCTTTTATCTTGGGTCTAAATTATGATTTTATCTAATTTCTGAGGAACTGAAATGCTCATGCCAGTGGAGTCTGTCATTATTAAAATATAAATCAATGCATAAAAGCATATTGGCCTATGGGAAAGACTGTAAAAAAATTTAATGCCCTCCACAAACAGCTGGGCTCCTGACCTAGCAGGTTTTTTTGTCTGTTTTCCTGACAACCTACCAGATTGTATCTATTTTAGTACTTCTAGTGCATCTGAAAGAGGTTTTGACAACATAGGTTTTCAAATATGTAATTATATACCAAAGTTGTTATCTTTAAAATAAAATAAAAATTAGGCAAATAAATTTTTCTCTCACCTCACCTCTACAAATACAGTCTATTGTTAAATATCTGGTTAAGCAGAACTGGCTGATGAGGTTTTCAGTATAATGGTTTTGAATAGTGATAAGGGATTTTTACATGAACATGTGGGAGGAGATCCATGAAACTTGGAAGGTACCATGCATGTGAAAGTCTGTGCAAAAATTGCCTCTTGTTTCTGTTACTTAGACGGCTTTTGACCATCAACAGCCATTTTCAGCTAGAGGTCTCAGTAGTGACCGTGATGGTGCTGACGTACCGGTGAATTCCACTAGGGGAAGGAAACGTTATAAGGTGAAGTGAAGGAGGAAATGCACGTGTTATTCAAGAAGGCATTCCTAGGGGCATCTGGGTGGCTCAGTTGGTGGGTGTCTGCCTTTGGCTTGGATCATGACCCCAGGGTCCTGGGATGGAGGCCAACCTCAGGCTCCCTGCTGGGCAGGGAGTCTGCTTCTCCTTCTCCCTCTGCCTCTGCTTGTGCACACCCACTCTCTCTCTCTCTCAAATAAATTTTTAAAATCTTTAAAAAAAAAAAGCATTCTAAGATTTAGGGTGACCAATGGGGGTTTTCTCAGGCTGTGGAGACTTTAATCCTAAACTGAGGGAGTTCCAGGCAAGTTGGTACAAGCAGGTCACCCTACTAACTGTAATTGTTGCTGGCTAGTCTAATACTCACAGGTTTCTTCACAGTATCACTAGTCTATGTACTTGTATCTATTGATCCCATTAGAACTCATTCCATATCCATGCCCTAAGTCTCAAGATAACTTCTACTGTTTTTTGTGTTGTTTTTTTTTCCTATGTTAAATCCATCAGGAAGAATTAATTCTTTTGTAATCCTTCATGGCTGTGTTGTTTTGAATGCAGTTGTGGTCTGGACACCCAAGGACAAAAGAGAGTTGTTCGTGCCAGAGCAGATCATCCCAAGCAAACTATGACCTTCAAAAACAGGTATGTCTGTGCTCACTCGTGGTACATATATTATACTACACATAACTAAGTTATATTGGCTTTATCAGGAATAAGAATCTCAGGACAGGTTATAATATATGATGGAATTTGTAATAACATCAACAATAAAAACAATGCTCTCTTCCGTCTATCACCATTTATCAACTTTTCCTTGATTACCATGGATTATAAAATAAAAGTGACTCTACAAAAGCAAGAGTGTGATCTGAGTCTCCTGATAAGGGTTTTGCAACATCCCCACTACGTTGCAGCATTACTTCTCTACGGTTAATTTTGGTACAGTTATTCACATTGAATAACTGACATGTTCAGTCACCATGGATGGCTAGGTTTAAATACAAGTCAACGTCTAAACCTGAAGGATGAACCCCATCTGTTCAGAGGCAGCATCCACACAGTGTTAGAGGGTCAAATGACTTCAGAATACACAATGGAGACAGCGATGTAAGTAAGGACCGTGTAAGGACTTGAAGACTCCATGAGAATAGAAATAAAACCTAAAGTTCATTCTTGGCAGAAGCATATCCACGTGCACACTTTAAAAAAATAGCTTTCAACACACTTTGAAATATCATAAATAGGAAAACATGTAGCCCACTTTTTTACAAGTTCAAAGCATTCCACTAATTCTCTCAGAACTGGCAACAGATGCTTCCTTATAAGCTATGTAGTCATCTCTACTTTTGGCTGCTCTTAATCTAGCTCAAGATCTTATCTTAGCCTTATATTAGTGGCCTGGATGGATCACTTGTGACAGATCCCCTGGCTCCAGCTCACATTAGCTGAGAACTTCATTGCCAGATTAATCTCACTAAAACACTGTTCTCATCACGTCCCTCCACAGACCAGTATTTTCAGTGAGTCTACATCACACATGGAATAGAGTCCAGACTCCTCGTGCTCACAGTCAACCGGGTCCCCGACTACTTTCTTTCTTTTGTCCTTTTAAAGAATTTCCTTCCTTGTTAAAGTGTATTACCACATCGAAGAAATTCCGGAAAATAAACATTTCTTCAATGAATTCTCATGGAGTTGATATCTCAATTCTCTTAACAGTACATACATGGCCCTAAACTGGACCTTAGTTTCCAGGTGTGTATGCTTTTGTCTCTGCCTATTTTCAGTCATGATAGATAACTAAGTACATAGTAAGTACTCACGAACAAATGCTCGTATCTCTATCTCCCACTGACCCTATAATTCTTTTACAATTTGGCTGTACTTAGTGGATGTCAATTGTTTCAAAGTTTTATTTTTGTCGAATATGTTGAAGGAATGTAAATTCAGTATCTGTCGGGTTATTTTCTGCAAGTGTACGGAGAGCTTCTCTGAGTAAATCAGCCACCTCCCTGTTTAGCATAAAAAGTTTACCTCTTCTTATAACCCAGGACTTGATACATCAGATGAAGTAAAAAGTTTTGAAAAACTGTGAGAATTTCAATGCCTCTGAAGATTGGTTTATGTATATTCTCAGTTTATGAGTGATAATATGATCTAATTACAAATGGGAGCTATTTTGTGGTTTTGGGCTGTGGGAAATGGTTGAAAAGGAATATTTTTATCTTAGCTAACCACTAACCTTACCAAATCAGGAAAATAAAGTACAAATTAGAGACTTGAAACGCAGTGTAAATAAAGGCTCCCTATATAGCTCAAACAAAATGCACACGTTCTTTTCAATATCATGATCTAGTTTGTCCTCCCAGAAACTTGTTAGTAGAACAAGGATTGTTAGCTCCATTAAAATAAGGAAACTGAGGCTAGGAGGCATTACTCCCTTGCCAAGGATCATAAAGTTTATACATCACAGAACCAGAAGAATAAAACTAAGTGTATATTAACAAATAAATGTACTAAATAAATGAGTATTTTACTTTTTTTTTTTAAGATTTTATTTATTTATTTGATAGAGATCACAAGTAGGCAGAGAAGCAGGCAGAGAGAGAGGAGGAAGCAGGCTCCCTGCTGAGCAGAGAGCCCGATGCGGGGCTCGATCCCAGGACTCCGGGATCACGACCCGAGCCAAAGGCAGAGGCTTTAACCCACTGAGCCACCCAGGAGCCCCATGAGTATTTTACTTTTTAAAGAGTGTCACATGCAAGGGAGAATCTGGAGAGTAGTGCAGAGGATATATCATGTGATCTCCATTCATCCATTAATCAGTTCAACAAATATTTATGGACTGTCATGTGCCAGGCACTGTGGTTGATACAGGAGATCTATCAATGAACACATTACACTCTTTGCCTTCAAGATGTCTACATTCTAGTGAAATAGACAGATAGAGACATTACTCGACCCATGAACCAATATTTTCCAAATGACCAATGCAGGTTGTTACAAAATCATGCATAGATAAAAGAGCCATTCAAAGGGCAAGATAAACCAATGAATAGATAGATGTGTGTGTGTGTGTGTGTGTGTGTGTGCATAAAAAACAGTACAAGAAACTCCTTGACATGATCTCAGATTCCCCATTGCAACTAAACTTTAAGAAATTGCCACTTGTCCAGTTTTCTGAATATCAGAGGATGTCCACAATTATCTGAAAAGACTATTAAATTCTCCTTCTAACATCTCTTATTTTATTTAAATATTTCAACCATGGAAAACCTAGATACTATCTTTTAAGCCAGATATTAGGGAAATATGCAAAAATGTAAAAAAATTTTGAAAGGCCATGAAATTGGAATGTGGTCACTGTTCTAAAGCTGCAACACATGCCTTTGGGGCCACCTGCCCTTGTCTTAGGAAGTCCAGAAGACTTTTTCATTCTATTCCACAAATATTTACTGAGTTCTTACTATGGCCTTGGCACTTTGCTGACAGTAGGTATAAAATGGTGATAAATGAGCATAATTACTTTGTAACCCCTAGTGAACAGCTAACAAATAATGCAAATTCCAGAGTAGGTTTTCCGTCTCTCATGGTTGTTGATGTCTAAAGATGAGTTTTATCCTACACTCATCCTCCATCAGGCAGTTCTTCTAAGGTGAATTTCAACCTTTACTGCCAAAGCCCTATGCTTGACATGAAAACCAGAAAATAAGAGGTGATAACAGCTCTGATACAGCCTTACCTTCCAGGAGCCACCATCTCCAATGTTCCTCACCAACAGTTTGGCATGCTTTGTGAGATTCTAGCTGCTCACTTATTCTTCTGACCATTCTGTGCCATAACTGGATCAATGTCACGTTTTCAATGACTAATCCCAAGCAGAAGCTTTCAAGCCCTGGCTTTAAAGGTTTCTAAAGGCAGCAAAAATGGAAGAGCAGACAGCCTGTCATTCAACTTAATAGGCAGCCCTACGCTTGGAACATTGGACCTCCCTCCCTCTTGGGAGCTTGCTCTCCAGCATTTGGTCTGAAGGCCACATGGCTTGGTAGCCAGAAACCTTGCCCAGTACTTCTAACCCCTGCTGAAGCATTTGCTGCACACTTGCAGGCCTGAGTGTTTATTTATACTTGCAAAGGAAATTGCCTGTTGCAGGCTAACCACAGGTACCATCCATAAGCAATTGCCAGTTTCCCAGGGAAGACCAGGACCTGCAGGGGCACCAGAGATGCTCTAGTTCCAATCTGTATCACAGGTTTATGCTTCCTTGGCAGCTTCCAAAACTCAGAGCTCATCCTCTGGGTGGGCTTTTAGTCAGGAATTTTCCCTTGTCTCCTGTAACCATGGGAAACTCATGTCCTAATCTGTCATCACCCTGGAGGTATCTACATTCTGATTGACCCACTGCATATTTTGGCTTCTGAGGGATCCAGGTGAGGCATTCAGTTAGTACTGCTAAGGTCAGCTCTCTGGGGTGACCCCCTGTGGTTCTTTGCATGTGAATATAGTATAGTCAAATCTCAATCTTACATAAGGGAAACATTACCATCTATTAATCATGTGTGCCCAAAACCCCAAAGTAATTGCAGGCCTGAGTTAGGCTTTGCAAGTGAGAGTAACTTTTAATTTAAAAATTTGGCTAATAATACCCGTAACAACTTGCACAAATCTCAAAGGCATTAGGCTGAGTAAAGAAAGTCATTTTCAAAAGGTTGCATACTGTTTGATTCCATTTTTATGCCATTCTCAAAAAGACAAAACTACAGAGATGGTGGGGGGAAAAAATCACTCTGAATTATTAGGGGATGGAGTGAGGAAAGGAATGATTCTAATTTGACAGGAGAGACTTGGGGGTGATGAAACTCTTCTGTATCCAGACTATGGTAGTGGTCACACAAATCTACACATGTGTTAAAATTTCATAGGACCATACACTAAAAGAACTATAACAGCTTTCAACAAATGATTGCATATAAAAATTGGTGAAATTTAAATAAGGTCTATAGTTTGGTTAATAATGTAGTAATATTCTCCTCATTTTGATAATTCTATTATTATCTAAGATGACATCATTGGGGGAAGCTGGATGAAGCATACACAGAAAATTCTTTGTACTATTTTTGCAACTTCTATGAAAGCCTAAAATTCTTTTTCAAAATATTTTCTAAAAAGTAGAAATAATAAGTACCTTAGCAAGAGCCTTGATTTCGGTGGATAGATATTTGTGGTCTTATTTTTTTTTTTTTAATGAAGATCTGATCAATACGACTTAATAAAAAGAAGTGACTTCTAAGGATATAATCAACCTATGGAATTGCAAAAGATAGTCTTCTATTTTAGCTTGCACTATTTTGGGTGTGGTCGTGGAGACAAAGCCATTATGACCTAGCTGATAGCAATATGTACCATTATCATTTCTGCCCAGCATTTGGGTTTTTCCATTATCTAGCTGCTTTCCTATGGCCAAGTGTCAGACATAAAGATTCCATTGTCTACCGACACCCACCCTTTAAAGTCAACCATGTGAAAACATCACCAATTATTTTTACTCTGCCACACCATCTTTTGTCCCTGCTTCCTACCACCACAATTCGACTTTTCTATTGCTTTTCCCTACCTCAGTTGGTAGGGAACAGACATGAGACAGAATCCTGTGAGGCATCCTCAACGACTCTTTATTACCAACCTCCAATCTGAACTAAATGCCTCTGATTATATCTCTTAGATACATACTGAATCTCCCCCTTCATCCCCATTGCCACTTCCTCAACATACTTGCTCAACTGTCCTGTTTTAATAGTCTGTGACTAGGATCTTTAATTCCAATGATGTAACACTCAAATGTATCAAGGTGGTCTTTGAATATGCAGATTCAATTCCAGTGTTCAGAGCCCTACTGCCTACTAAAAGCCAGCGTGTGTAGAAGACTTGTATAGAAAACAGCCCCTTACCTACCTTTGTAGCCTAATATTTCATCACCTCCCTTTTGACATGTATGCTTCAAAAACACTCAACACTCAACTACTTAGCATAACCTAAAGGAAGCTTGTAGTTCTCTTTCACAGGCTATTTCCTCGATCAAAGATCTCTTCTTACCCTCATCTTCCGGGAGAACCTCTATTTATTTCCCAAACCCTAGCATGGTCACATTTTTCTCTGAAATACTGCTTTAAGAATTAATTATCCCTTCACTACCTTGTATATATTTCTATTACTAAATGTATGCATATTTGTTTTATATGTTTATATATTACATATAATTTATATATACTTATACATAATATATAAGCAATAATTTATAGATATCAATCTATATATGTATTTTTTCACATACCTACCTCTTCTCTCTGTGAACTCTGAATCTAACCATGCCCTTGCAGCTTTGTCCTCCTGGTGCCTAGCATACGATGTAATGTAGTAGGTCTCAGTAAGTGGATGACTGAATAAATGATTAATGAATAAATCAATGTTAACTTGTCTCTTTAAAGCTTTGTATTTAACAGTGATACAAATGAAAACTGTATATAATAAAGTGCTTAATATCTAATGCACTCTAACTTAGAGAACTTGCTTATCTACTGCTTTTATAACAAAACACATAAATAATAAAAAAAAGTCAGATTGTTTTATAGTTGTTAAACTGGAGATGTTAAACTCTACAGTTCTTCCCCAGAGAAGAGGAATATTTTCGGCATTTTATGTCAAGGAAGGACTTTACCCACAAAAAGCAGCCAGCTACCCAACTTGGATGTTCATGGGGCTGCATCTGTTTTGAAGTCACGTTTGCCTTCAGCCCATCCCTGTTGAGGAGAAATGAAACACGATGTGCTGATAATGAATCAATAATATGTTGATACTGTGCATGGGGATTAATCAAGAGCACTCATTCTCTTTCAGGACAATTTCAAGCTGCCAGTAATCAGCAGAGACATGCAAGCTGGAGAGCAAGCCAAGCACACACTTGACAGGGGCAATCAGGCTGCACATACCGATCTCCGCAGTGAAACGCAGAGAGGGCCTTCCAGGCCCCAAGGCTGGAAATGCACCAACCTTAGGTTAAATACCAATCCCCTCATTCTCTCTTGGGGTCGACTAGTACACATTCAAATTACTTAACCTTGAGTTGCTTCTTTTGTAATAGAGACACTAACTTACCTTTCCCTTTATACTTGAGAGGAGTATCTAATTAAAATAAAGTTTTCCCCTCCATTTGGACATAAAGGCTTAATTCTTACAGCTGACCATTTTATCACTTCTTGCTTCCTCATTATATATAGAGTAAATATCAACTTCATAGAGTAGAGTAAACCATTACAGGTCTGATTAAAGTGACCCGAACAATCTGGTGTTGATTGCCTCCTTCGGGGAGCATTCATTGATAAATAATAATATGAGGACACAAAAGATGCTGTTTTAGCTGGTCTCTTGAAAAACAATACTTATAAGTAAGACAATATAAAAACTGATAAAGTTTGCTCCCATTTTTATTTTCCCACTTAAAATTATATGAAGATACAACATTCATTCCACTACACATGAAAAATGTAAAACTAGGCAAGTTAAAGGGACTGTCTCACTGTCACCACATTGGTTGTTTCCAGAATGTTAATTCAGCTCAACTACCTAAGTTCAGAGAATTTATCTGCATCTCCCTGGACGTTACTGACTACTACCCTCCAGACCTAATTCCCCACCGGGACAGACGGTGCTCTCACTCAATCCTACATGTTCCTTTGGCATGAAACTAGATTGCACAAACCTCTAATCCCAGCCAGAAAAGTCTTCCAGTCTTGGTCTCTCCTGTTCTATATTCTAGCACTAACATCCCTGTTGAATATTTATCAGATGTGCAGGACATCTTTCATATTATCTTTTAGATCCATGTTATTACCCATCACCACCCTACCCTGTGCCATGAGGAGGCTAAGGAATATGGATTGCATCAATGCACAACTTTATCTTTTGGATTCTGGTTAGAGTTTGCCAACTGGGAGTATCCACAGGGGATGGAGAAGGAGAGTAAAGTCATGATATTCATCCCTGCAGTTCTCTCCCTGACGGTCAACTGCCTCAGTCTGAGGGCACAGCACCTCCTGGGTACCCTCTCTGTAGGTAACACCCACTGTTACAAGCTACACTCTCAAGAGTGGTTCCTTGACATCATTCTCACATCTTTGTAAGAGGTCCTTTTATAACTAATTCTCCAACTACCCACTTTCTCGTTTGGGCCCAAACTGATACTTGAAAGGAAGAAAAAGAAGGAGTAACATATAAAACATTGGGCATATAAAATAATGTTTGGTCTTCTCACCTTTATCTCATCTCTATTCCTACCTAATTTTCCCAAATCACATCTAATGGCAATGCAAACTCTAAGTATACAAACTTTACTGTCAAGATACTATGCTGTTCTTATTAAAGTGTTGTTTAAAAAACACATCACTTAAGCAATAAATGATTGCCCCTGTATTATTCCATATCTTACATTTACAGAGCACATAAAATGGTTTTACTTAGCTCTTTTGTGATAATCCTAATATCCTAAAATATTAAAATGTGGAAATGCTCTTGAGAGAAATATTTGATACATTACTGCCTAGTTGAACATATTCTTATTGGAGATGCTGATATTCTTACTATATGTGTGCAATAACTTGCTAATTAGTTAAAAAACTGATTAATAGCATAGAATTAGATCAAACTACTGTCAAGAGACATTATTTCCTCCACAACTTTGAAAGTTACATTTCAAAAACTTTTACATAAAAATGAGCTTATGATTGAGGGGTTAAAGTACAATTTTCAAAAAAATTCAAAACATGACTCTCATATAAATATAAAATGAACACATATCAAAGATCTAATTAATTTATCAATTAACGAAGGAACCAGTAAGATGGAAAGACCAGTTCAAAGGAGATTTTGAGAAACAGAAACACTTAATGACAAAGACAGGCTCACCTTGATCTAATTCTCATCAAGCTCCTCAAAACCTCGAAGCCTTGACCTTGGGCTTTAGTGCTCTTCCTTGTCACACCTGTATCACCCATAGCAACAAGAATTTTGCCAAGTCAGTTTACAAGAAACTGCCACCATCAGTATTTGATCACCCACAAAATCTGATCAAATCCCTTATCTCCCTACCCCTATAATACCTGATCGCCCTAGCCTGTCTGTAGCAGAAACCCTCCCATCCAGTAGTCTGGATACCTCCACAGTAATTTTCTATCCACCAATGCCCCCACCCTGCTCTTTGGCTATAAATCCTCTCTTTTGCATGTATTTAGAACTGAGCCCAATCTCTGACTCCCCTACAGCAAAATGCCGTTACACTAGTCCCTTGAATAAAATCGCCCTTACTATTCTTTAACAAGAGTCAGGATGATTTTTTAAAATAATAGTCAAAGGAATGCTGAAATGGATTTGCTAGGTACAAAACTATGTAATATCCTATAGAGAAATCAAATTATAACATATGGCATCATCTTTTCTCCTAGCTAGAAACACACAAGGTAACATGTAAATGGAAAATAGTAAAAAAATGATGAAGCAGGGGCACCTGGGTGGCTCAGTGGGTTAAGCCTCAGGTCATGATCTCAGGGTTCTGGGATCGAGTCCCACATCGGGCTCTCTACTCAGCAGGGAGCCTGTTCCTCCTTTCTCTCTCTCTCTCTCTCTCTCTGCCTCTCTGCCTACTTGTGATCTCTCTGTCAAATAAATAAATAAAATCTTTAAAAAAACGATGAAGCAGTAAACAGTTAAGTCAATACAGGTGTATTCTCCTTTAAAATTAAATTAAATTCTCAGACGGATCTGTTAATCAATGACATTGACAAGTTATTCAGTCATCTTCTGCTTTATTTACAAGTTTTGGATGCTTTTTCTTAACAAAAGATGTTAACTTTATGGAACATAAAGTTGAGCTAGATGAGGTTATTAGCAAACCTATATGCTACCCTCCAAAGCTTTCACTTATTGAAATCAAAATGAAGGTAAAACCCTACAGAAGCAAATCATAGTAAAATATCCATTGGTATTTCATTAAAAATAAAGAAATGACTTTCTATGGCTTAGGATTCCTTGTGCTTTTCTACTTCTCTGTCCCAGGTCAGAATGGGCAGTGTAAATGAAGGTCATGAGATTTTTCATCTCCTAAATAATTTTAATGAGTTCCTTTTATATATACTTTCATAGACAACTTAATTATCAGGGCATACAGACTTTTTTCCACCTATGCTCTTGCTGCAACTTTCCTCACACATGGAAAACTAAATTTTTAAACAATTTATTTCAGTAAATGCAGACTTTAAAACTACCATTTGCTTCTAGGAAGAGTTTTAAGGTTCCTTTTAAAAACTGAGACTGTCCTTGAAAGTTTCCAAATATTTTCCCCTTTGGAGCCTTTTTGAACACTTTTTAACATTATATGATAAATTAGTTTATAAATAACAGGATTGTTCCTCAAAAGGAAATGTAATAAAATTCAGGAAAATGTAAATAACAGAATGTACAAAGGTGAAAAACAAGAAAACATATAGCTACAAGAATTACTTAACCATATGTCAAGAACAGAGATGGGTCCATTACATACCTTAATAGCTTGTCTTCATACCAATTCTACATCCTGTGGCTCCATGAAGCAAAAAAGAGTAAACCCAAGCTCACTGCTAAAATGTATGAGGATGTGAATTTCTATCCATCACTTTTCACTGCACCAGGCTGCCTTCCTAAGAAATGATATATTCTACATTTTTTCATGGTCACATATCTGACTTTATCATGAGAAGTGGGTAGAACACTTCCAACAATAGTAAACGAATTAATTTATGGAAGCAGGGATTCAGTGAAGCCCCCTGGATGGACCCCTTGAGAGTTCATTCGTAGATGCCAACCCAGAGCAGCAGGAAGAAGACTCCAAAGCCCAGAAAAAGGAGGCCACCAAGGAGATGAGGAGCTCTTTATAGACATCCCAAGTGCACTTGGTGGAGGTAACCTCATAAATGAAGAACCAAGAGATGAAGAACATGCCAACGGCCAACAGTGCCATGGTCGCATGGGGGAAGACAGCCAGGTTCACTGGGCTGGTGGTATATCTCTTCATGGCCTCTAGCTCCATTTTGTCAGGCACAAGGTTATCCTCCACTCCACAACTGGAATAACACATCGGCAGGATATAGTCTACATTTTTATAGCTATAAATTATACTGTCACTAAAACAAAACATCCAGTCAGTTTATGAATATCATCCATCGATTCTCAAGGGTAATACCTTCTCTTCCTTGTTGATTCTGCACATAATTTCTTCATGAAAATAAAATGAAAATATGATACTCTATTCCATCAACATTAAAAAAGAAAACACCACAATTTTCCATATCTTTTTTTAAAAGATAGAATGCTTCACAAATTTGCATGTCATCCTTGTACAGGGGCTAAATTAATAATCTTCTCTCTAGTATTCAAATTTTAGTATATGTGCTATCGAAGCAAGCACCATGTCTTCTTTGATTTTTTTACAAATACTTCATTAAAAATGTGAATGTAACAAAATAACAAACTTAAAATACTCCCTTGCAAAAAAGGAAGCTCTTTGTTTCTTCCAAAATTTTGATGTCAAATCTAAAATGTTTTGCTTTCCCACAAAAGCATGCTTTTTCTCAGTTTTCACCTGCTGTGAGAATTATTCCTACATTATAATTAGTTCAGATAAATGAATGGCAAGATTGCTCTTCAGATTTTACTTTTTAAAGCTCATTTACATGATGGTCTATGATGACATGGTTATTAACAGTTTTTGGGCAATTAATTAAGGTAGTTGGTAGAGTTGTTAGCACAAAATGAAACTAAGAGGTTGTTTTAGTAAATCCTTCTGCTCAGGAGACATGATAGTAGCCATTAATCCACACTAACTAAATGAATAGTGCTGTTCCTCCTCTCATTCTACTTTCTTTGGTAGGCACTATATTATTTAACAGATTTTTTTTAAAAATTCTGAAGTGTGACATTTTGGTATCCTTCAACTACTGTCACATCCTTCTTCCCTTTTCTCTCCAAGCTATGAAGCATTGCGTACGCACAGGCTATTTTCTCTTTCTCAAGGAGCTCTTTCTTTCATATCATTAGAGGCTCTATCAGACAGAAGCGTATCACAATTAAAAACTCCAGTGATAGTTTATGAGAATAAAGACATGCCTTTCTGGGGCTTGGGATTTCTCCACTTCCTTATACATTCTCCTCCTCTTTTCCAGATATTCATCTAGGAATATCAGTTCTTACTTCCTTCCTGGGACTCAGCCTACAGCTGTTAGGTGGGACCTAGGCTAACGTTCTGTGTAATGTGTGTAAATGAAAGTGACATATGGACTTTCCGGCTGAGCCAGTAAAAGCCTGTGCTCTGTTTTCCACTCTGTCCCTTCCCCTTTCTGCCACAACAGTCCTGGAAAAGCCCTAAGCCTGCTGAGGTGCCACAACAGTCCTGGAAAAGCCCTAAGCCTGCTGAGGTACCACAACGTGGACAGTTGTTCCAAAGTGTTACCTAGACTCACAGAGGGCTTTGCTTTAGTGAGAAATAAATTTTGCTGCATTAAGCCACTAAAATTGTTTAACATGATAGCACAATTTAGTTTATGCACCTTGAAAATAACTTGAAGCAAGAAATCCTGAAATTGACTGGTGCCTTCTTGGCTTATTTATTCAGGAGCTCCTTACTCGTTTATGTTTCTAATTCGCAACACTGTGCAGTGTGCCCTCAAAGACTTACCGCAAAATCAGATAAATGGCTACACATTTTTTTCAGCTCTATTGGGGACTAATTGACAACATTGTAAGATATTTGAAGCATGCACTTCAAATTTTAACCAAAATTTAGAGATAGCAAATTTAGAGTACAGGTAGACATATTATTTTAAAACCAGGCTACAGTTTTCCCCCGCTGTATCAATAGAGCAGAGGGAAATTCTTTTAAAGAAAGAAGAGCTTTTATTTGAAAATCAACAACTTCATGGGCCTTTTTTGGGTTTTTTTTTGCTTTTCTTTTTGTTTTAATGAAAGGCAGGTTCCCACCCCCCAGACCCTCTCTGATACACACAAACACACACACAGACAACATTTGGATAGAAGATGTCTAAATTACTTTACTTAAAAAGTAATTAGTCCTTCAATAGGACCCTGGATTTGGGGGAGCAGGGTTTGGAGGCGGGGAGTTTAGTATGTGAGGCAGACATAAGTTGAATTAGAAGACTGCACGAGAAAGTCTGCGTGGGGAAGGGACGAGGGACATTAGAATGGTTGGTTCTTCAGCACACACTCTGTTGACGTTGTTGCCCTATTCCGTACCAGACTGTGATCCCCCTGGTAGTCCACAGATTTCAGGATACCATATGTATTAAAACATTGGATATAGCTTTTACAAACCTAGTTCCCGTTGAATGTTTTCCATGACTCACATGCTCCTGTCGGTAGTGGACCGCTAACTGCTTGTGCCTTGCAGGCTCTGTCTTCTGGGAGCTGTGCAAGCTGGAGAACCCTCGCCGAGGTTCTCCACAGCATGTGAATGCTAAGCAGAGAGGAACTGAAGACTACAGCCACTCTGAACCTCTTAACCTTCCCATTCCACCTCTCCAGAGGGTTAAGAATGAATAATGTTTAATTAATTAATTACTCAATCAGTGAGCCTTCGAACAATCAGTTCTGACTAATTTTTTCCACTAAAAAAAGAAAAAAGAAAGAAAGAAGGAAGGACAAGGGAAAGAAAAAGAAAGAAAGAAAGAAACCCGTCACCACTGCAGGTTAATCAATGCGGTGCCGGGAAATTCTAAGAACCAAGAAAGGGGAAAATGGGCTTAAACCAGATTTTCTTTCCTCTGGGAAAATGATTATGAATGAATTCCCCCTTGCCCTCTCTAAGTCTATGCGTCATATGATTACAGGAACTCAGGAAGGTCAGAATTATACCGCTAATACTGAATTGCACGCCCTCTGTCACATATAGGAGAGTAACCTGCCATGTATCTTTAATTCTCTTTTAAAATCTTCAATGGACTTTTGTCAGAGGCCACACAGGAAAAAAAGGGACAGAAAGAAAGAAAGAAAGAACGAAAGAAAGAAAGAAAGAAAAAGAAAGAAAGGAAGGAAGGAAGGAAGGAAGGAAGGAAGAAAGAAAGAAAAAGAAAGAAAGAAAGAAAGAAAGAAAGAAAGAAAGAAAGAAAGAAAAAGAAAACCTTAGAAAGAACATAGTGTGGTTAGAAATTTTTGTCTTGGGTAGGACATAACAAGTAGCATTCAGTATAAGTCAGCCAAACCTTTTTGACCTAATACTGCATTTCAAGGTTTCTTCCAAGAGAGTTGAGGTTTGGACAGTTCAGCTGCATCCTGGTAATCCCCTGTACTGACATTGGCTGAGCAACATAAACAGCCACTTATTTTAATATTTAAGAGACTCTGCAAATATCTTCAATTCACAGCTGACCTGTGACATTTCATAAAATCAACTACACTTTGAAAATATTTCATACTAGCATTCATTTTCAGCTTCATAATCTTCAAGTATTAATAGTAAATAAAAACAACAATAATGCTTCGTGACA
This sequence comes from Enhydra lutris kenyoni, assembly GCF_002288905.1. Classification (NCBI taxonomy): domain Eukaryota; kingdom Metazoa; phylum Chordata; class Mammalia; order Carnivora; family Mustelidae; genus Enhydra; species Enhydra lutris. Next base: position 40,450,216 of record NW_019154086.1, on the reverse strand, counting down.
GAATAATCTGTACAATAAGAATCCTTTCTTTTACAATAAAATTCTTATTTAGATAGATAGAAAAAAATATGCCTTACATAATATGACATTACCCCCTCTCAAACCAGATCAGTTTCTAAAATCCCTCTCTTTTTATACTTATTTCTATTCAAGTATACGTGCAAACATTTCCCTGCATTTAGTTTACATGAAAATTATTTTAAATCATGAATTATTGACACAATATACTTGTACTTTATGTGAGATGTTTTCACTAGAGAAAAAATATTTATGGTTATAGTATGCAAAAATTGAATTTTTTTCAATTCCCAGTCACGTTTTACTCTTCTGAATTTCATCACTTTAATATTTGGCATTTCTGTGGCCTAAAAAGACTAGAATCATTTAAGATTTAATGAAGAGCTATTTACCTCTTAAATCTTCTTCCCCTGAGTAATGAAATAATTACCCTCCCATAATCATGGAAACGTGAAACTTGAATCTCAAATTGAGCTGTTGTGAGAAGGGTTAGTGATGCTGCATAGGTGATCACCATGGTAACATTTGGAAATGGCACTGATGTCAAGCCAAGAGCGTGGTGTTTCTATTCCCACAAGAGCCGGGCCAGGGACTGGAGATGAACTCTTGCATGGTCTCAGGAAAATGACTGAAAGCTAACATTTGCTGGGTCTCCCACCGGAGTATACACATCACCATTTCATATCATTCTCAGAGGAAGATGATTTTAAAATACAACAACAACGTATTCTCAATAGTTTTAATTAAAATTGCTTTATAACATTATATCATTATGGGGTGTGTGTGTGTGTGTGTGTGTGTGTGTGTGTGTGAACTTGCTGTACATTCAAATGAAGCTTAGCCCTAAGGAAAAACATGATGATGCTAGGAAGGGAATCCACTAAAGCTTTATTCACATAATGGAGATAATTAAATAATTAGACATTCTTTAAAATATCAGATCAAGTTAACTCATTTTTAGCAGCATGGATTAAGAAGGTGATTTTATAAATCCTAAGGAGAATGTGATTGACTTGGTATTGAAGAGGAATAATTAGTGTCATGTCGACCCTGACGTGTGTATGTGTGTGTATGTGTTTGTGGGTCTAAAACACATACTATTTTAATTTCAGGGAATACAGGAAATACCAAATTGTACCGAATATAGAAAAGATAAGCCAACATAAATTAAACACTAATATAAAATATGTATATGAAATTTAACATCAGGGGAGCCTGGGTGGCTCAGTCAGTTAAGCATCCAACTCTTGAGTTCAGCTCAGTTCATGACCTCAGGGTCCTGGGATCAAGCCCAGCATGGGGTTTGGCCCTCATTGGGGAGTCTGCTGAAGGATTCTCTCTCTCTCCCTCTGCCCCTCCCCCTGCTTGCATGCTCCCTCTCTCTCAAGTAAATAAATAAATCTAAAAATATTTTAGCACCATAATTTTCAAGTATATATAGTAACTTAAATCAGGATTACTTAAAGTTCTTCCAAGAGAAAGAGCTCATACAGTAAGTACATAATTACTATTTGTAATTAGCATACTAAATATTTGTATGCAACTCTGTGCTGGTAAAGTGCTTCAAAACAGTTTGTTCACCTAAGTAAATAAACATTGCCCTTATAATCTTGCCTATGCTTTATTTAACAGTATTAAATAAATATTTTAAAAATGTGTAATAACATATTTATAATATAATAACATGTAAATATATAACAATTTACAACAAATACAATAACAGATATTTACTAGAGCCAGTGAAAAGGCAAACTTCAGCTCATTTCACTAATTCATTTATTCATTCAATCAACAAATCATCATTAAGTACCGGCTATCAAGCACTATGCTAAGTGTTGCAGAGTTTTTAAAAAAATGAAAATTAGCACAGTTTTCTTGGAGTATAAGGTCCACCGGTGAAATATTTACTCAAATAAATGTAAAAATCACAATTGTAGCAAGTTTTTATCAAAGAAAGTTACATGGTGGTCCATAAACAACTTCAGGAGAGATATGACTCATGAGAAGAGATCAGAACAAACTTCCCTAAGGCAGTGAAGCTGAAATACAAGGGAAACCTAGGATCTGCCATTACTCTCCATACTCTAAAGAAAAAATCTCTGACCCCTATGATCATGATAGTAGCTTACATATCTTTTTACTAATGAATTTGAACATTTTCCTATAGGTTTTTTGAATGAGTTAAATGTCATAAATTATTTTGTTATTTTTCTAATCATGTACTTTCCTCTTCATCTATCCGGGCCAAAACTTCTTTTGCAGACTCGGTAGAAACGTGTAAAGAACGCTACCTAGCAAAATTCTATGCTTGTTGATTATTCCACAAATATTTGTTCTTTATCTACGGTTATGGGTTGGATTGTGTATCTCAGAATGTGACCTTATTAGGAAACTGGGCCGTTGCAAGTACACTTCGTGAAGAAATCATGCTTGTGTGCAATACGACCTGTGTCCTTGTAAGAAGACAGCCGTGTAAAGACAAAACAACACATAAGGAGAACGTAGTGTGATGAGGCGGCGGAGTTTGGAGTGAGGCAGCTGCAAACCAGGGAATGCCAAAGCAGCTGGAAGGTGGGAAGAGGCGAGGAAGGGTTTGCTAGCAGTGCTCCGAGGGAGTTCAGTGCGGCCAATACCTTGATTTGGGACTTCTCTTCTCCGGAACTATGAAGCAATACATCTCTGTTGTTTTAAGACACATCAGTTTGTGTACTTCATTACAGCAACCCTAAAGAACTAGAAGCACCAGGCACTGCTCTTGGCACTCGTTATATTGACTGACATGACAAGAATTGCGAGGACATAAAATGTATGATCTTGTCTTACAAGAGCTTCCAATAGAAATAGACTTATTTACTTGAGGATAATAAGGAACATATTAATTTTTGATGAATATGTGTTAGAAATTGCAAATAGTTCTATAATATAACAGATTAAGAAAACACATTGGAGATACTTGAATTTAAAGGGAGTATAGGGCCTCTGTGGGGCACACATCTTCAAGTCTGTTCATGTAAACGAGGACTCCAATGATGTCCCATGTAGAAATTGAGCTCCCTCATGAGAAATGAATAGAACTAAAGCAGAATTTCTGACCACATCAACTCCATGAAAATATCATGCACAATTAAAGGAGCCCATACACTCATAGATAGAGATTTAGTCAATCACAAATCCCCCAGCTTCTGGAGATTGAGGTCAAACACTTTAGGTTGTATGAATAATGGTGTAGTAATTTAATTGCCAATTCCATTTTAACATACATTAAAATAATACACTATAATGGAGATGGTATGGGAGTAGACATAATAAAATGCAATAATTTATAATGTAAATAAAGACAGTGAGTGGCATACGCAGTGGGCCAAATTCTGCTATTGGAGGAACACACAAGGGTCCTATTAACTTTAGAATTAGCTGTATTCACTCATGAATAAGATGATTCTCAAAAGAAGTCTTTTTTTCTGAATGAACCCTCTGATGGAGATTTATATTTTTTTCATATAAAGCATATGAAATTTATATTTCATACACACACACACACACACACACACACACACACACACAGAGTCTTCTAGTAATGCCTGAAATCAGTGAGTTAGTTTATATCCATTAGCTTTACTTTTTCATTGGCTTTTGTAATGGATTGCAAAAAATAACCACAAATCCCTTCTCTCTCTCCCTATGCATGCCCTTTGCAATATGGCGTTACAGATTTTCCCATCAAGAAGTGAACCTTTTTCTCCACCTCTTGCATCTGAGCTTGGCTTTATAACTTGCTCTGGTCAATGAACTGTTACAGACACATGAATAGTGTTTGCTTTTGGAGGTTGCCTTTTTTGCTGTTAGGAAACCTTATGCCTCCATGTGAGCAAGCCTAAGCTAGGCCAGCCTCCTGAAGGATGGAAGACCATGTGGAGAGAAAATTCCCAGCATCATAGTTATTCCAGTTGAGGTCCTAGATCATCCAGTCCCAATCCACTCAGCTGGGATCCAAAAAATGCCAAGACAACCCACAATAACATGAGAAATATTTACTGTTTTAGCAGCTTAGTATTGGGATAGTTGGTGATACAGTAAAAGGTAACCTATACAGATCTAAAAATCGCTAGTTGCGATACTATCAGAACACCTACTTGTGTCTATTCTAAGCACTTTGTAGGTATTAACCCATTTAATACAACAACTCTATGAGGTAGAGTTAGGTTATTATCATCACCCCATTTTGCAGATGAGGAGCGTGAGACTGAACAGGTAGTATGTGGAGGAGCCAAGAGGCAAATCCAAACAGTTTTGTCTCAGAGTGTATCTTGTTACCTACCTTTAATAGACAGGTTATCTAGCAATTAACAAAACAGGAAGTACAAGTTTCTAATGAAATTCTGGAACAGTTGCCTTCACGAGCAACCAAATAAATGTACAATGAAATAAGATACTCTTTCATTTTAATACTTGGCATAGTTATTCCATAATAATAATGTCTAGAGTTTGAAAGTCTTCCTTGAAAAATGAATTACCACACACTATCCTTGGGAAACTATTTCATGTAATAATTCGCTTCTGGTGATATTCATATCTTGGAAATAACTGAGATACAAGAAGGCTCATTAAAATACCATTCAGCATAGAAAAATTGGAAATAAACTAAATTTCCAACAATGGGTGACTTAATAAGTAATTCTTCATACATAAATATAATGCAATTATTAAAATGTTGGAAGTGCCATGCTTTTAGTAATGGGGGAAAATCTTATGGGATAATGATAAGTCGAAAAAGCGGACTGCAACATTGTGTATTTATTAGGTTTAAACCATGAAAAATATACAGAGAAGAAAGGCAGAAAGGATGTTAAAATATTAACAGGATTTACCTCTACATGTAAGATTAGAGATGACTTTTTAAAAACCTGATAAAACACTTTAAAAACACTTCCTGATATGAGGAAGTAGAGATGCAACGTGGGGGGTTTAGGGGGTAGGAAAAGAATAAATGATACAAGATGGGATCAGGAGGGAGACAAACCATAAGAGACTTTTTTTTTTAAGTTATTTATTTATTTATTTGACAGAGATCACAAGTGGGCAGAGAGAAGAGGAAGCAGGCTCCCCACTGAGCAGAGAGCCCGATGTGGGGCTCGATCCCAGGACCCCGAGACCACGACCTGAGCCAAAGGTAGGGGCTTTAACCCATTGAGCCACCCAGGCACCCCACCATAAGAGACTCTTAATGTCAAACTGAGGGTGGCTGGGGGGAGAGGGGTAGGGAGAGGGTGGTGGGGTTATGGACATTGGGGAGGGTATGTGCTATGGTGAGTGCTATGAAGTGTGTAAACCTGGCAATTCACAGACCTGTACCCCTGGGGCTAATAATACATTATATGTTTATTTAAAAATTTAAAAATTAAAAAAAACCTTGATTCTATTTTATTGTTATTTCTCCATAAATATGGAGATCCTTTTGCTTCTTTTCTAGTATAAAGCTCTGGCGTTCCAGAAGGCATTAGAACTTTCCTCTCTAATGGAGTAAGATGGAGACCAAGGAAGAGGCTATGGTATCTCCTTCCTGACCCAGGAGAGTTCTGCTGTGACCTTGGCCAGGTAACTTGACTAAGCCCTGACCTGATTGGAACAGTAAAATGCAAACCCAGAACACACCCGTTTCTCTCCAACTTGCTACTTTGCCTACAGATGCAAAACAGATGCCTCAGCCTCCTTGTCCTGGGTCTCAGAGAGCCTAGGACTCCAAGCTCTGTCACAGGGAGAAGCAGTCCCTAATCCTCTGAATTGCATTCCTTATGCCAGATGTTCCCAGCAATATGGTAATGAATAAATGAATTAATGCTTCAAAAAGGAGGGAGCCCATTTTGAGATGTAAAGCATGTTATGAAGTCATCTATTGCCTATGATCGCTCTAGCTGGAGGCTGTAAAACTGAGAACTGAGCATCTTGAACTCCCTTAGCCCAGGAATGAAGTGCTCCGAATGCTCTGCAAGCTGTAATCGGGGTCAAGCTGCTGAGATTTTTTGCCACCTTAACCCTATAACCATCTGACTAATTTCACTAATTATCAACTCATTCTCTAGAACTCAGGAGTGCTTTGAAACGTCTTTCCTATTTAAAGAAGCACTTCTTCCTCTGGGCAACAGCTGTGGTGACTTTCCAGCCCTGGGGCTACTCACAATTAGAACCCACAACTCTACACCCTTGAGGAACATTTAAGCAGTCTCATGACTTATCTTCCACAGAACCACAGCAAGGCCCGCCAGAGCCTGTCATCGAAGGCCCAGCTAGCAATTAGGTCTGGTACGCACCTTGCACCCCAGATGTGGAAGGTATCCCAAGACCAGCTCATTACTGGCCTCTCGTCATTCCTGCTTTCCCTGGATATTACAAGCCAGGCAGGCTTGAGGCCTCTGGTCAGCCAGCAGCTTCTCTATACTGGGATTTGAGGACAAAGTTCCTGCTGGGCACGAAGGAACTGGAGCCAGGGAACTTACCGGAGTGGAACAAGGGAAGAACTGGTACATCAACTCTAAGTCAGTTCAGCCAACTTCGTTCAGATTCTAGAAAGAGGGGATATGTTGGGTAAGGCTCTAGCTATAAACTCGGGAGGTTATCAGGGGCATGCTCACTAACTAGAGTCATCCTCAGGAGGAGATGCTCAAGGTCACATTACTAAGGGCTGCACAGGTCTCTAACTTCCAGGGACTCTGGTGCCTTTGGAGGGCTTAAACTCCTTGAAGGAGAAGCTCCAGAGCAGAGGTGGTCTCCACAAGTACAGCTGCTCTGCCTTTCCTTCAGCCCTGAGAGTGACAGACAAACAGCGCCTACTGCCAACATCATTCTGGTTCCTGAAGTCATTGCCTTGAAGAGCCAGGCCATCCTCTATGCAGAGAGGAGCCCTTGTCACCCTCCTCTGCTACATCTCCTTGTCTTGGTACTCTTCTAGAATACACAGTTAATTTTATAATAGATCATCTTAAATGCATTTTCTCAATAGAATATAAGCTCTCCCAGGAGAATGTGATCTCTCTTGCTTTAATATGAACTATAGGAGAATAAAGATTTTATCTGTTTTATTTATTATCATATCCTCAATGCCTAGAACAGTAGGTGGTATACAAGAGTACCCACTAAATATTTACGAAATGAATTAAAAGAAACTATTTTCAAAAAGAAGTTACTGGAGTGATAGCAACAGATAGGCCACATATTTACTTTAAAAATGTAGATACAGGAATTTAATAAAATTATAGAAATGTATTCTGAGTGACAATTACAGTGGCCCTGTGCAGTAAGTCAAACATTCATTATACAATTAGGAGGTTAGCACATAAATAAAATAAGCAACATGTTTAAGCAAAAATTTAGGATGATATTCAATAATGGCTAATGGAATGCACAACTTAATTATTTAAAAATTGCAGAATGGTATGATATTCGAAGATTTTATTAAGTCTGGGAACACCTGTGGTTGTGGAGAGAAGATGTGCTTCTTCTCCCTAGGTATCAAAGTAGCAAGGATGGATGGGTGATACCCTTTGGGTGAGTGTCTCTTTGGTCACCAAGCTGTTCTCCTCTTGGCTCTCACTGTCAGGCGGCAGGACAAAGTTAACACTGGGTATGCATCTCCACTAGGATTGTCAGAAATACCTTGTGGCATCATAAACCATCATCTGGTAGAACATCTGGTACTGTTTGCAGCCTAAGAAATATACAGATGTGGTGGCCAGCAACTCACATGGCAATTGCTTCAATTATTTAACCACATATGGATAGAGTGCCTCATGCTGGTTTTTGGAATGCATTACTGGAACACCTATGTGCATATAAAGAGAGTCGATTCGTGCACACTGTGGTAACCACTGGAGCATATCACTCTTAGTCACAGAGGAGAAGATATTATCATGTGTTATACCATCTGATTAGTAGTACATGTCAATTACATTGGTGTTTTGCCTGAAAGTCAGGAGGAAGTGTTGTGCTTGCTGTGGAGTGGCAGACATATTTTCCCTTGGGTGACCACAGGAAAAGTGCCAAGAAGTGCATTTTGATTAGTATGCTATATTCATGGACTTGCTATCCAAGGCTTTCATTTTTTTTTTTAAGTGAATCGGTATGAAGGAACCTTGCAAAAACCTAGACTTTTTAGGAAGTTCATTTGCTGATTCCATGAGGGGTGATGACAGGTGTTGGAATAGGTAAAATCACACTTGATTTTTTTGTATTAAAAAAAATCGCAGGTGAGTACTAATATGACTATCCTTGGCAGTGTTCATCTTTAAAGATTTTATTTCTACTTTAACCTTTAATTTAGGACAAAGATGAGGACATTCAATCTGAAGAGACTGACAGTGGAGAAAAAGAGAATTGAGGGCAATTAATAATATGGAAACGAATGACTGTCAACTTACTCCCCACTGAGTAAAAATGCTAAGTTAGTTTGCCAAAAGCAAACTTTCTTTCACTCTTTCTAAAATGATAGGTTGAAATCAGTAGTCCATTCATCAACAAACATTTGTTAAATAAGCATTACAAGCAAAATACTGGATTCCAAAATGAAGAAAACACAAAGAGCATAAAATTGTGTGGGAGGTAAGGAGAAAATATGTTTGCTTTGAGAGCTACAGTAAAAGCCCACATATCCCACAAAATTTAGCCCTGTGGTCACTTGGTTATTTGAAACTTCATTAAATATATCTTTAATATTTTACTTCAATTAAAAAGTCATAGACAGGGGCACCTGGGTGGCTCAGTCAGTTGTCTGCCTTCAGCTCAGGTCATTTTCCCAGGATCCTAGGATTGAACCCCAAATCAGGTTCTCAACTCAGTGGGAGTCTGCTTCTCTTTCTGCCTCTCTCCCTGCTCAGGCTTGTGTGTATACTCTCTCCCTCCCTCCAATAAATAAATAAAATCTTTTTTTTTAAAAGTCATAGATATACCTTTATTCACATTGGGCCAGACTGCCAATTTGGTAGAATAGTCTTAAAGAAAATCAAGAATCAGACAGAGTAGAACAGTGTTTCTTGTGGAATCTTTGTCCGTAACATGGGATAATTCAAAAATATCTCCAGTCTTTCTATAAAAGCTCTAGAATATAATCAATACTGAAACAGACGTGTATCAAGCTTTGTCAAACAGCTACGAGATACAGTGTTGTATCTTCCAAACACTGGAAATATTGGCATTTTCAGAGATACTGCCCATTCAAAAGCAAGTAACAAATTACAAGGTAATTTTACACTGGTAGAGCACTGTTTCTTTTTAGAGAACAAAATATAACATATCTGTTTGGGCAGGTAAGTCGCATAATTGGAGAATATTCTCAAATCACAGAAAGAAATTTGGCTACCAACTGAACAATTCAATGTATATTTACTGGACTGTGAGTCTTCCTCACCATACTGGGATCTTAACAGTCAAGATTTTGTTTTCTTCATATATGTATGTGTGTGTGTGTGTGTGTGTGTGTATAATTTCTAGCACATAGGATAATGCCATGCAGTCAGGATAAAATGATAAAATGATATGCCTTTATTCTGGTGATCAGAATAAAGACCCTCAGATAAAATGTTGGGATGAATGTACTAAAGAACTTTACCAGGATGTCGGAGCATAGTTGTCCCTCGTGCATTTAATATATGCCATTACCTAATCCTGATTTTAATGAAGGTCACCAGAGATATTTGTTACAGGACCATAAATAGTTTATTGACTTGAATAAGTTTCCAAGAAGAAATTAAACAGGTATAAATCAATAGCAAAGTTCTCTTTATGACATCTGTGGAGTTTGGTGGTTCTCTGACCAAAATATTTTTACATTTAAAGAGTCTCATTGATAAGATGTTCTACCAAAACTTTTAAGACAAATAAGGCATAGCTATTTGGTTTACCGATAAATCATTACCATCTTCCCTTCAGTATTTTGGTGACATGTTTCTCAATTGTTTTTTAAGTTTTCCTCACTCCTGATTTGCTTTCTTTAATTCATATAAATGAGATTATCAATACTGGTGGCTTATGTTACAGAAGTGGCCTGTCTCTATTCAGTTTAAGAGCTCTCAGTTTTGGGGAAGTGGTTTGATAGTGGTGAGATTTTTAGATACCTTTCCTGGTGTGGTATCAGAGTACGATTTCATCTTAATGGAGACCACTGCCTAAATCTTCCGGTTACCCAATTAAGCAATTTGGTCATCTGAACAGGGACTATTTTGTTTCATACATGCATCTGAAAAATACTCAACATTTTCACCTTCAACTCAGCTGGTCATTTTCTCTTCATGAACTTAACCATGTTAGATAAACAGAGCTGCTAGATATAGAATAATCCTTAATTAACATACCCTGTTTTATCACTCAAATTAACATACCCTGTTTTATCACTCAAGGGGTAGTCAGAAAAACAGAAATGACTCCAAATCTTATAAAGAAGTACTTTAACATGAAGAATTGTTAATGTAGGCCAAAAAGCAACCTAGAGATTATCAGTAGCAAAAAGTCACTACAAGTCCTAAGGCTGGAGGACGAGAGGAAGAAATGGTGTTAGCAGAATCCAGAAGCAGACCAATGAATGACTGCTAGGGCTGGGCATGGGAGGATCTCCCTGCTACATAGACAAAACCAGGGAGATAGAAGCTTTTCAATAGGATCTACAGACCCAGATAGAAATTAGTCATCAAAGGAACTTCCAAACGAAGGAGAAAGAGGGGAAGAAATATCTTGACTTCTCTCACCCTCCCATGGTCAAGACTATTTTGTAAGTCATGGAGCTTCAGAAGGAGTAAGGAGCCTCGGAAACGAATTTCAGTGTGGTAAAGAAACGAAAGAAAGGGCAGGTAGGAGTTGAAGTTAAATAAACTGGCATAATGTTAGTGGTTTCCAAATAAGATGCAGTCCAAAGTGTGTACAAGATAATTCATTGGCTTGCAGGAAGAAAATCTGAGACGTTCTCTTATTATTCATTTTTGTCTAAGATAAGAAAGAAATGAACTTTGTTATTATTTAATATTTGTATTGACCCTGACATTGTCCCTTAGTTTCCATGTCAGAAGGACATGTGTCCTTTATACAATGTGATAAATGAGTGTGAGGCAAAGAGAATAGCGAGGGTAGGTTGGCATGGGCCTGGAGGCCTTGCTTCTTCATCTGCTTTTAGTATAGTGCAGCATTCTGTGATGGGTTTTGCCTGAACATGTGGATTTATGAGTTGCAGTAAATAATTCTGACAATATTTACTACACATAGTGGATACCGAATTAAAGAGATTGACAATAATAGTCATAATGTGAGTATAGGCAAACAGCAGAACAACTGAAGGCCTACAACAATTTTGTGAGGTCAACCATAATGATTTAATCAGAATGGACAAAAACATTGGCCCCAAACTTCAAAATTATATGAGACTATTTGAAAGATGGGTTCATTTCAATTACTCATAAAAATAAATTTTCCCTAGGTTTATATATTAACTTTCAAATTAACAAATTTTGGCATTATAGAGACAGAAGATACATATTTTATTTTCCAAAAATTTTAATTCCTATTTTGTTAAAATCTTATTTTTAATACATATGTAGATGTGTGTATATATATATGTTTTAGTATTGGCAAATAAGTCCTGGTTGGAATGAGAGATTGTGAACCTATGGTTAATAGTATTTGTGGAAAGGCTTTTTTTTCCCCCTCTTACAATAGAGTTTATTTACCAAGAAGTTTTTTTTTTAAACAGTGCTTAAACTTAATAGCTTATGATGAAATTGAAGGCTAAGATTTGCTTCAAGGCAATTAATTTAAAAGAAAACTCATATTTTAGAAGAAGTTAGAGCGAAAATCTGTTACTATAAAAAAATAATCCAGACCCACCTTTCATAAGGACTTAATTTTCAGATTTACACTCGTATTGTGTCTTCTATCCCACCAATTTTTCTTCTATGTTCATTTAAATGCTCTCACTCTTTTTTATAAGGATTGATGTTAAAGATGGCACTTTATAAGTATTTGTGTACACACTCGGCTCCAAAGTTTAAAATTACTTCCTGTGGACTGTAACTATCAATCTTCAAGCCAAATTAATTAGCAAAGAAGAACATCATTTGTTCTTGGGGCAATGTCAAAAACTGAGAAGAGTCTAAGGTGCTTACTGTGTTTGTTCCCTAAAAAGTTACAGATGTTGGCAGAAGACATGAGACTCCTGGCCTAGAGATAAAGGACTTTATTACTTAAGGTGCAGCACGCAAGCATAAGCTTCATTTTGCATCACTAACCCCTTCCTCCCCAAGTCCTACGAGGACAATGCTGAGTAGTCCAGGGAGAGGCTGCATATTCCCTGTGTCTGCAAGGCTTCTTGGGAAACCCAGGCTTTTACAATAGACTATGAGCAAAACTGCCTGTGCTTTGGCCTAGAGGCAGATACAACCTTTATTATACTGAAGAGCAACAAACTTGCCTTTTGCTCCAGAAAGAAACACTATCTCTATCTTCCAAGGTGATTCACTATACAAACATCCTTGAGAAGGTGGTCCTGGAGAAAAGACATTCACCACTTCTGGTCATACAATGTGAAGAAACATGGGAGACCCATGGAGAATTACCTGTCTCCTAGCACCCAGTTGCCCAGATAGATAAATTCTTAATTTGAGGTGGAAGGTGGAAAGAGGGAGAGCAAAAGTGTTATTAGATTGACTCTTTGAATCTCCTTTTATTCAAAAGATTCTTAAAATGCAAATTTTTAAAATTAAGTATGTATTATTAATTGTATTTAGTGATAGAAGTACATGCACCTAACTTAAGGATAAATACATATATATAAGTACATTTATAACACATGTAACACATATGTATGTGTGTGTGTGTGTGTGTGTATTTTATATATATATAAATATATATATAATATATATATATATATATATTTATATTATTTCCAGATGTGTTATCTGGAAAAAAAGGTCTTTACTTTTTTCTTTTAAAAGATTTTATTGGAGCACCTGGGTGGCTAAGTGGGTTAACCTCTGCCTTTGGCTCAGGTCATGATCTCAGAGTCCTGGGTTCGAGTCTTGCATTGGGCTCTCTGCTCAGCAGGGAGTCTACTTCCCCCTCTCTCTCTACCTGCTGCTCTACCTACTTGTGATCTCTCTCTCTCTTTCTGTCAAATAAATAAATAAAATATTTTTTAAAATTAATTAATTATTTATTTATTTATTTATATATTTGAGAGAGAGAGAGAGAGAGAAACAGAACAAGCAGGGGGAGGGACAGAGGGAGAAGCAGGCTCCCTGCTGAGGAGGGAGCCCAACTTGGCACTTGATCCCAGGACCCCGGGATCATGACCTGAGCTGAAAAGCACCGCTTAAGCAACAGAGTCACCCAAGTGCCCCCCAAAAGAGCTGTACTAACAGAAGTGTAAGGTTAATAAAAGTTTGGAAATAATGGTCATTTTAACCAACTATTGAGTCACAAAACAATTTGGAGGAAAATGGCTAAGGGCTTCATCAATGAGGACAGTAAAAGAAGGAACCTAGGCTTTGGAATTAAGTAGATCTGGGTCCCATTCCCAGTTCTCCACAACAAAGGCAGGCAAACAAATTTCTGTGTGTCTCAGTACTGTAACTTCTGGAAAAAAATGTAATTTTTTAAAAAAGTAAAAGGTATTTGCTACTGCTGTTAAAACAAAGTAAACAATTAGTATTTTTAAAACTACAGTGAAATTGCAATTGTAGACTGAAAATTAAATTATTAGAAAATGATTAGTTGTCATCTTAATTTTACATAACTATTCACTTAATTAAAGTAAAAGAGAATACAGGTCGTATACTCTGTGGTTTCTAAAAGTAGAAAAAGGGAAATTCTGAAAGTGGCAAAGGAAAAATATAAACTTCCTAAAATAGAATAGTAGAAGGAGGATATTTTAGTTAAAAGCATGTTTCATGGCTAAATGTGAATATAATCCAAAAATTTTAATAATTATTTAATGAACTTCCAAGTTATCAAAATTGTAATTTATAAAAGACAGAGCAAAAGTCATAGTTTCCAACTTCACTGCTGGGAAATTTCTTTGAGAAAGAGTCTCCTTCCAAAACATTTTAATTCACATGGCACTTTTTTCCATCCTTAATTTCTAGTTCCTGATTGTCAGTCTCTTATGCCTGATGCTTGTGACATCACAAATCTCTTCCCATGGAGATAGTGGCTTGTGATGTCTTAATTAAATGCACTGAGGTTTGAACATTCCAAGAATAAATGATCATGCTAGAAGCCCATCTAAACACAAGTGAAAATAAAACATATTGTGCATAAATGAATAAATTATAGACAAAAATGAGAGAGAACATGTAAAGAATAGATAGTATCATCACTTTTCTGAAGACTAGTGTTATTGCAACCACATTTATTTTACATTCCATATGACAAGAATAAATGCATTGTATGTTACTGTTTCCTGTGGCTCCCACAAATTCCACTTATATATTCTTAATTTGCTAATGTTTTCAGGACTTGGTTCTGGAAATATCAATTATTTAGATTTCTTCTGAAAAATCAGTACAGGAGTACTTTTCTTTTGCAATAGGAGATATAAAAAGTATTACATGAAAATTTTGTCAATTAATTTCATGAAATTCATCTCTTATCTGTCAGATCATTTTTAAGCTTTGCATTTTTAAGGCAAGTATACCAGTTATAACCAGAAAGATAAACAGTGGTTCCCTCCAGCTAAGTCACCATTATTACATCAGCCAACCTGCCTGATAGACCATTTAGAAAAAACACTGAAAATTTGCAAAACATTCATTTTTACAATATTCCCTTTTGATAATTATAAATAAAATGAGCCTTCTTTAAAATGAGTTATTTGCTAAGGTGTCTTTTTTTTCAAACTTGGGATTCCAAGGAACTTCTGGTCATTCATTTTGCTGCTCTTTTATTAAGCTTCAGTTCTGTGTATCTGTATACAGTATGAAAGGCTCCAGATCTAAAGATAATCAAGATCACATGACTGAAGAATGGGCCAATTGTGTGCAAATCCAGGATCCATCAGCGGAAAGCTAATACCCTCCTTGCTGAAAGCATATAATCATTTTGAAGTATTTTCTTTGTTTTTTTTTTTTGTTTTTTTTTTTTAGAGAATGTCAGAAAAGCAGAGTCTAATTTTATGTGCCTGGGAGTAGCTATCTAAGCTTCAGGCAATACAAACACTGCCATTACTAGGGAGTAAAAGCTCTGCATAATTAACAAACATCATCAGCCTTACAGTTCCTGCAGAATGCGGTAAGTTCCTTGCCTGAAGGCTGCTCTCATCCTAGTAAGTCTGTTTACCCTGTCCAAGATTAGATTAGTTTAATTATTATGAAAAAGACTGCTAAGATCTTACAGCCTAATTATGCAAATGTTTCTAAATGTTCACAAAAGTAATTTATTTATTTGGAGATAAATGAATCTGTTTTGTCATAAAACAGATTGCAGTCCTGGCAATGTACAAGCAGGGTTACGTAGCCTTGGGCAAATCTTTCACCACAAATATCAGTGGGATCCCTAGATTACAACATTTAAAAATACATAAATGTTTTTAGCAGGATTTTATTGTTTTTGTAAATTATAGTAATCCCAGAAAGAACTATCACAGGTTTAATACTCACCAACCTTGTTATGAAAACATGGTTTCTCAGCAGAAACATTTAAAAGATGCTAACAGCTAAAACATTCCTGGTAGACCTATTAAGGTACACCTGTTTTATTATGCTTAGAGCAGATATCTTCACAATCCTGGCTCCCCTCCCCCTTTCCTGTAGTATAATAGTTTAAGTAACTCTTAAAAGAAAATACTGGAAACAGACAGTGGGATATATGTATAGATCATATTACCTGTATTCATCTTACCCATAAAAATAGTATTAAATTTTAAATAACTTAAACCAATGCCTCTGTCTGAAATGACTTCTAAGTCAGCTTTTAAATAGCAAGCAATACTTGGATATGTAATTTAGCTGGAGCTTGAGAACTTGGAAACGTATACTTTAATCCTACTAAGTTTCTGAATCTTATAATTTACAGCATTACCCATATAGTTAATATCCTTAAGTAGTCATGTCTTAAAATAACCCAACTAAGGTCAGTTACCCACAGCTTCAAATTTTGACATCAGAAAAGATTTATAAATTTGCACAAGTTTAAGGATCTTTAGGAAAAAATTATTCAAGGTGTGGGCCAGATGGTTGATAAGGGAATTTAGTGGGTATATGTTGTTCTTGATTACCTGGCATTATTCCTTCTTCTGGAAATACAGTCCATTAAGTCTGGGGTAACTCACTCTTCAGGTTTGAGAGGGAGTGTGACTCCATCTCCCTTCCCCCTCCCACAAGGATGATCACATGACCTAAATCAAGTCAATCCCAAGACTTACTTATTAGTAAGCTATCAGGGGATGATGACACTGATCGTGACAGAATAATAGTGAGAGGCGCAAATATAAAAGACTATCACTTATTGAGTACTTTCTATGCTGGACACTGTGATTAGCTCCTCATGTGCATAATATCATTTAATCCTCACCTCCTTTTCCACTGAGGCTGAGAAGCTATTAAAGCGTAATATTTGGAGAAATGAACAGCCTGCCTATAAGGGAGAATCTGTCAAGAAGGCGGAGCTCTGATGACCTTCTTTAAGGATAAAGACAGCATACTCTTGGACTGGAATTGTCACCTACAGTTAGATACGCCGATGTCATGAATGTTGTGTTGCAAGGAACAGACTCTAAAATGAGGACTTCATCATTAGCCATGATTGACCATACCATGAAGAGCCTTTTTCTTACCAGGGCACAAATGCAGATAAACTAGAGAAATCTCAAACTTGGTAACAGATGTAGAATTTAAACACCAGAGAAGGGGTATGTATATTTCAGAATCTATATGGTAGTCACCATGTATTATGGTTTTTTTTTCAAGTATACACACACACACACACACACACACACACACACACACACACAGTGGGGGGTGCTGGACAATCCACAGTGAAATATAAGGGAATCTGATGTTATGAGCTGCCCAGCAACACTTTCCCTTATTTTCTTAACAAAATCCTGCTTTTATGTGGGGTACTAATTCCGTGTTTGTATTCAAAGGGGATTGTCCTATATTCTACCCTCTTGCATTAGAGACAGGCTCACAACCAGATTTAGGCCAATCATATTCTCCACCAGGAGACATTTGCCAGATCAAAAAAGGAAGAAACCATTTTTCAACTGAGGTCATTAAGCTGGCTTGATGTGGGTCTTTGGCATGATGGGTTGGATGCACTTTAGTTACCTTGCCCCATTTATGAGAAAGCCTGGCTGGAAGAGAAACAATCTGATTTTTCAGATATTTGAGTCAATGAACTTCCATTTCTGCTTAAGCTAGTTGGAGTTTGATTCCTCTTATAGGTAAGGTCCTGATGAGAAGAGAAAGTTTGAAGCTCAAATGAAACAACATCATTTTTTCCCCTGTATTTAATGTTCGCAAGCACTAGTTCTAGATTTCGTTTATTTTTAGAAGTGTGAGTCATGGGGCGCCTGGGTGGCTCAGTTGGTTAAGTATCTGCCTTCGGCTCAGGTCATGAACCCAAAGTCCTGGGAAAGAGCCCTACATCGGACTCCCTGCTTAGTGGAAAGCCTGCTTCTCCCTTTCCCTCTGCTTGCCACTCTTCCTGCTTGTGAGCTCTCTCTATCTCTCTGTCAGATAAATAAATAAAATTTTTTTTAAAAGTGTGAGTCATGTTTATCTCAACTAAGCATCCTAAACACAGTAAATCAAAATTTTGCCAACTTTGCTTTTATCTGCTAGCTTCTTTTCCTTTTGAACCGGGGAACATGGTGACAGTGACCTCTTTAGGGCCTTGGTCAGAAACTTGTTATTTCCAAGCGTCCACATTTCCTGTGCCTTTAACCATTAATGATATTGTACATTTGGGGGATAAATCTCAACAACAGAAAACAATGCCCATATAAATATATCGAAGTGTCTCTTTCTTCCAGAATTTTGTGACAGGAGAATATAGTTTACTAAAAAAAAAATTGTGTTAGAAATAATGGAGTTTGATTTTTGCATGTGTTTAAATTAACTGCTATTTAAAAAGCAGGACAATGGGTCTACCGGGAGATTCCAGCTGAAGTTCTCTTGCGTATTAAATGGATGGTATGAACAATAAGCTTAACAGACTTCTCTGATAACACCATTATCTTGGTTATTGAATCCATTAGAAGCTGTTTGCTGTCAGTTAAATGATCATATCTCAAGTGCACCTGCTTTATAATTATTCATTTGGAGCAAGATCATTAACATATTCCTTAAGTCATTTACAGACAATTTGACTTACATTTTTACATTTACAATTTTTTGCTCTTTATAACAAATTAATAAGATATATAAATGGGTGCACAGAAATTCTACACGATCAAAAAATTAGGCTACAAAAGATCTATAGTTTCAGTGACTTGTTTATATAAGTAATGGTTGAGACTCATTAGTAGTTATGATATTTACAGTTTCCGAAATAATGCAAAAAATAATTGCAGTGGACAAATTAATCCAGATTTTTTCAGTTAAGTAATCAGCAGAATACATCAAGCAACCAGTTAAATGTATTTATTATAAAATGGTAATGACATCTAATTAATAGCATTCCAAGAATTAAATGAAATTATAGCTCTTATTTAGCACATTGCCTGACACATAGTAAGCACTCAGGTTGTAACTGTAATATTAATAATGAAATGTGGGGTGACTGGGTGGCTCAGTCAGCATCTGACTCTTGATTTGATTTCAACTCAGGTCTTGATCTCAGGGTCATGGGATAAGGCCCATATCAGGCTCTGGGCCCATCAGGGAGTCTGCTTAGGATTCTCTTTCTCCCTCTGCACCTCCCCCAACTCATGTGCCCACACGTGTGCACTCTCTCTGTCACTCTTTCTCTCAAA
The DNA here is from genome assembly GCF_002288905.1 of Enhydra lutris kenyoni. Lineage (NCBI taxonomy): Eukaryota > Metazoa > Chordata > Mammalia > Carnivora > Mustelidae > Enhydra > Enhydra lutris. Next base: position 40,431,252 of record NW_019154086.1, on the reverse strand, counting down.
TAAATAAATTACTCTTAAAAAAATGATATGCTCAGTTCTATGGGGCTACAGAAGTAGAATTTTTTCCCTCAAAGAGTTCAAAAGCTAATAGAGAAAACACAACCAAAGCAGTCAGTAATATAGATAATTTACGTATGTAGTGTCATACACTTACTTACATTGTAGTTGATTCTTGTAATGTGTTATGCATTGTCCTATTTCACTTGGGTGTATTAATTTAATCCTCACAATATACCTGCAAGGATAGTACTATCAATATCTCTGGTTCATGCATAAGGAAAATGAAACACAGAGAAATTAAATAATTTAGTTTAAGTCACATAGCCAGGAATCAGTAAAACCAATATTTAATTTGAAGCAGTTGACTCAAGCCTGTTAACTTGACCACTGTTTAATAAGTTATAAAGACCAACTACCTGAAGTAGTGATTCTAATTGTAAATGAGCAACAGAATCATCTGGAAGGTTGTTAAAAAACAGATGGAAGAGCTGAATCTCCTGAATTTCTTAGTAAGTCTGGGTTGAGTCTGAACATTTGCATTTCTACCAGGGTTTCAGGAGATGGAGATGCTGCAGGCTCTGGAACTATGCTTTGTGAACCGCTGGTCTAAGTAACATAGCTGGAGAAAAGGAGATAGAAGTTCATCAGGAAGGAGATTGGAACTCCCTTAAATGCAGATTAACGATACTTGGACTAATGAAACCTTGGTTGGTACTGGGGGAGGCTTTGGAAAAGTTAATCTACTCTGCTTCTTAGCATGGGGACCAAGAGTAGGCCACCCCCAAAATGTGCCACTATATTAATTATTTTGAATTAAGGTTACTTAAGAAACACCCAGTGTAAGAAGAGCACTCTAATCCCTCTTTGTCTCCAAAAAGCAGAAAATAAATCTCCTATGTGAAAAATACTCTCCTTTATACCAGGAGGTAAAGAAACATCCTTATCACTAGAGAGAGGAGATTCAGAGCTGAGAAGTCTGTATAAACAAACCTTGTTACTTTTATTAATTCACTATCCCACCCAAATTTTGTTTGGAATTCCTTACTAACTGAAGCTCCCAAACATAAGTTTTCCTTGTCCTGTCAATTTCTCATAGATTTATTGTTTCTTTGTCTAAAACATATAAAAAACTGCCTACCTTGGTCATTTCTTCATGTCTCAACTTTATCTTTGGGCCTCTATCCACACATAATTAAACTTTGTGGGTTTTTTTGTTTTCTCCTGTTAATCTGTCTTATGTCAATTTAATTCTTATACCAACCAGAAGACTATTGAAAGGTAGAGAAAAATTTTCCCTCCTCAATACTAAGTGCTATTATTTTTACTTCATTCCAGACTTAAATGCCTATTTAAGAGTTACAGTGAGACAAAAGCTATGGATCTTTGAGACTCATTTGGGAAGGGGTGGCTTTTATAATTATGATCCAGGGGTACACAGTTGTAAAAATGGGATTATTTGTGTTCAGAGAAGGGATAAAATAGTTAATCCATAGGTTTGATGGTTGAAAATATGAAAGTCTCTCGATGAGATTATTTCCCAGGAAGAATTAATATATTTACTCATTTATTGATTCAATAGATATTTAGTAAGACCTACTGTTGTATAGGTTTTATGACAGTTATTAAACCATAGTCACCGTTCCCATGAAATTTACGTTCTATAAAGAAGGAACTAACAACAAACAAACGTAACTTTAGAATATGTTGGTTGTGATAAATGCTATGAAGAATGATAAATCAGGGCAGGAGTGGAAGTGCATTAAAGAGCAAATCAGAGAAAGCTTATTTTATAAGGTAACATTTGGGAGAAATCCAAATGAAGTGAAAAAGGGAGTCATACACAGAGAGTTAGGAATAAGAGTTGTCAAGTAAGAACATCCCTAAAGCAGGATAATTTTCTCCTAGAGAATAAGCAAAGATGCTAAGGTAAAATGGAAGACACAGGACCAGGGAAATAGCATAAAAAAAGCATTCTGTCTTGTAGACCAAGATAAACACTGAATTTTGTTATGAGCGAAATGGGAAACTTTGGAATGATTTGAACAGATCAGGATCATGCTGCCTTTGGAATGAAGAGAAAGAGTGAGAGAGAGAGATACAATACAAAACTGTAGAAGAGGAACTACAGAAACAGAAAGGGAGCAATTGCAAAAATCCAGGCAAGAGATGATGATGACCTGGACCAGTACAGTAGCTAAAGAAAATGATAAGAAGTGTTTGAATCCTGAAAATATGTTAGAGCCAACAGAATTTATGGCTGGATTATCTGTTGGGCCCTAAGATAAATTTCAAAACTTGGAAATAAGGCAAAAAGTGGATGGCATAAAATTTATGAGGACAAGCCCCTTCTAACTGTTATCTAGGCATATATACTTTGTTTGGATTAAAGGTCCTAGGTTTAGTGAAGTTATTTGTTAAATTTATAGACTTCTGATCAGCAAAGATGCAAATAATTTCTTTCTAGTGGAAAAGATAACCCCAAAAGTTATGGTTTATTGTTCTGGAGCATATTAATTAGTTTTATAGCTAACCTGACAATCTTTTTCTAATATTTCTTATTTAGTGTGCTTATAATTCTTATATAGTGTGCTTATAAATATATCCATCATCAGAATGTCTTTTACACATGTTCTTTATATACTTGCATGAGAGCCATGCCTTTTACATTGAAAAATTGTGCTTTAACATGAGTAAGAGAAAGACAAAAGTCAAGGATGACACCATGGTTATTGTCTGAGCATTCAGAAGAATGTAGTTATCATTTTCCATATTAAGAAAGTGTGGCAATAGAGCAGGGTAGGACAGAGGGTAAATATGGAGAGTCTGATTTTAGAAATTTAAATTAATGGAGTCATTCAATCAGCAGAGTCAGATATTCAGGTAAGAGATTTGGGCTAGAGAAATAAATTTGGAACTGATCATATAATTGATATTCAAAGCCATAGACTGCATGAGATTAAGCATGAGGAAAAAAAGAAAGGAAAACGTGTCCAAGTACTGATTCCTGGGGCATTCCAACACTTAAAGATGTAGAATATAAGGAGGAGCCAGCAAAGGGTGCTGATAGAGGGCAGCCACAATGGTAGAAGAAAAATTGATAGAGTGCTATTCCAGAAGCCAAGAGAAAAACTATTTCAAGAAGAAGTTTACCAAATTATGTCAAGTCATGCCAAAAAAAAATCCAGGAAAATAAGGTTAGTAATGGGTCATTGACTTTGGAAACCTGAAACCTTGAACAGAACCAGTTTGGAGCCATAATGAAGACAACAGCCAGTTGAATGCAGTGGCATAAAGAGAAATAGGAAACAACAGAAATATAAATTGCGGATTGAATGAACTGGGATATAGCCATATAGTAAAATATCACACAAGAATACAAATGAACAAACTAGAGGTACAAACAAGAACACAGATCAATCTTATAATATTGGGAAATAAAGCAAGACATGAGAGTATCTATTACTCGATTTCATGGAGTAAATGTTCAGAGCTATGCAGAACAAATAATGGTATTTATGAATACCTATATTGGTAGTTCAAGCTATAAATAAAAGCAAAAAAATGATTACCATAAAAGTCACTATGGGGATTCCTTCTTGGGAGGAGGAAAAGGCAAGTGACTAAGGAAGGATATGTGGGAGCTGTTGGGATGCTGACAGTGTTCTATTTGTTATCTTAGGTGATGATTATGGGAGTAGTTTTCTTATAATTGTGCATATACATTATTCATCTGCATTATTTTTTCTACAATGTTTTACATGTGTGGTATCTTTCACAATAAAATAATTTTTTAGAGGGGAAGAGGAAAGAGGGGAAGAAGGTAGTGGGGAGAAAGAGAGAGAATCATAAGCAGGCTCCATGGTAAGATGGAGCCTAACACAGCTCTCCATCTCACAAACCTGAGATCATGACCTGAGTGGAAATCAAGGGTCAGACACTTAACTGACTGAGCCACCCAGGCGCCCCACAATAAAATAATTTTCAAGAGTGAATAAAGGTATAAGACATAGGGGTTAGACAATCTTCTCAAGAAGTTTTTCCATAAGGGTAGAGGAAGAGAAATAGGACAATGGCTGGAAAGAGATATTTCTTTTGTTTTTTTAAGATTTTATTTATTTATTTGACAGACAGTGATCACAAGTAGGCAGAGAGGCAGGCAGAGAGAGAGGAAGGGAAGCAGGCTCCCCGCTGAGCAGAGAGCCTGATGTGGGGCTCGATCCCAGGACCCTGGGATCATGACTAGAGCTTCAGGCAGAGGCCTTAACCCACTGAGCCACCCAGGAGCCCCTGGAAAGAGATATTTCAATGGGAGATAATGGCACATGTTAGCAAGATGATGAAAATTATCCTGTAGTGAGGGAAAATCAATGATTTAGGTGGGAAGAGAAACAGTGAAGGAATGAAGTCTTTGAATAAGTAAGAGGAAAAGACAGTGGAGTTGGCTTTCGATAAGAGGCCTAGTAGTTCACACATATAACAAGTGTGAAGGTATTTACAGGTATAGATGCTGGCCATTTGCCAAAAAAATTATAGCAGCAGGTAGTAGGGGATTTTCCTGATTACTTCTATTTTTTGAGTAAAGTAAGAAGTAAGTCATTGTCCAATATCATCAAGAAGTAGGAAGGAAGAGATTTGAAATGATTGTTATTGGGTCAGTAGAAAATGAGATGTCTGGAAACGTTTAATGGGATTGTCTTTCAGGCAGGAAGCACTAAGATCCCACTGAAGGTTAAGAATTTAATGTAAGATGGCCATTGATATTATGTTCCTCTCTAACAACATTCAGCTATGTATCTACATAGACTAAGTAGTTTAACACTAAGACTAAGTAGTTTAAGATTAAGTAGTTTAAGAATCGGATTTAGCCAGATTTAGGATGTTGCTGGACAGATATCATTTGGGAAGAAACTAGCAAGGGAGTCCCTTCAAAGAAATGTTTATAATAGTAAACTATGGAATCCAAGATTGATAAAGGGATAAGTGACAACGAAATGTGGCAGAGTTGATGAACTGGAGGTCCTGGTTGTATTAAAAAATTAAACCTATATGGACAAAAAAAAACACACACACAAAAAAACAAAACACATAGGTAGCTACAATATTGAAATAGTATTTGTGATCAAATCCTGATTTAGGAATATAAAAGTTAAGAGTATAGCTTTGTCCACTTTCTTATAATTTCCTTCATCTTCTTCAAACCTCCGTCCTCTTTTTCTATCCATCCCTTCCTGAAGCAGAGTGAAATGAGTAAGAAAAAGAAATGTGAGGGAGTTGGGGATGGGGGTGATGTGCATAAAAGAAACATAAAAGGAAAAAGTCACCCATTGAAAGGAATTCTTGCATGCCCACAGACTCAGACTGAAATAGCTCCTCCTATGAGGACGTAAGAAGAGCTGTTTGTCTCAGGCAGCATTTAAACCATGACCATTGTGCCTTCTAGGTGGGCAATAAGGCTTTCTTTCTTGTGATTTCCCACAGCACCTAGTACCGTGCTCATTATCATTAATAGCTTATTAAAACAAAGGGTAAAATGCAGAACAGAAAAGTTCTGCCAATATCATTTTCTTTAAAAAAAAAAAAAAAGTGTTCCTGCTACAATTTTGTTTTGTTTTGTTTTGTTTTTAAAGATTTTATTTATTTATTTGACAGAGATCACAAGTAGGCAAAGAGGCAGAGAGAGGGGGAAGCAGGCTCCCTGCTGAGCAGAGGATTCCAGGACCCTGGGATCATGACCCAAGCCGAAGGCAGGGGCTTTAACCCACTGAGCCACCCAGGCACCCCTGTTTTTGTTTTTTTTTAAAGATTTTTACTTACTCATGTGAGACAGAGAGAGAGAGAGAGAGAGAGAGAGAGTGTGTGTCAAGGGAAAAGCAGGGTCCCCACAAAACAGGGAGCCCAGCATGGGGCTTGATCCCATGACGCTGGGATTAGGACCTGAGCCAAAGGCAGAAACTTAACCAACTGAGCCACACAGGGACCCTCTTGCCACAATCTGTTAAAACAAAGGCCAGAAGTAGGGTCTGGGACTACCAATTACAGCAACAGTTCTAAGACTCTAGATTCTGTTTTCTTGCACAGTATCTTTAGAAAGTGATATTTCAGAGATAAGAAAAGGAGGTTCATATATTTGTCCTATTAAATTAAATAATGTAAGCACCACATAGAGAAGTTCTATGGAATTCTTTCCAACATGGCTATTCCAAAAAATTACCCGCTGGCTAACATTTTAAACCTGATACTTTAAGGACTATAGAATATCACAATTTAGGAAACTATGAAAGTTTATTAGTATCAAGCAATAAAAATATTCACAAAATCAGAGGAAGAATTAGCCTACAAATGGTTATATGTAAAGATGATTCTTCAATAGCCAAGTTTGTCTTTATGGTAAAAACTCTAAAGGGAAAAAAGTCACCTCATATTTGATGTCTTAAATTTTAGCTTGCTTTTCTTGTTTCTATAGAGCAATGTTGTCTAAATGGCAATAGCATATTAATAATAGAACAAACTAGGACAGTGGCCCCAGTCTTTTCCAAGTGGATTTCTGTCTCTTCAAATGATGTCACAAGGTGTATTCGGTCCTGAATTTCCATGCCCTTGACTATTCCTTCCACACCAAGTTATATGGTAGCTTCCAGGTAGTTTCTAGACTCCCTGGGGTCAGACTTTGCCTCACAGGTGTGGGTGGGGGAAGGTGAATACATTGCACTTTTTTCAAGGGCTCGCTCTCACCACCAAACAATAAGATCACCCACACTGCAGAGTGCATCTTGAGCAGGAGTTCTGAGAGCTAACAGCCAAGTCCCTGAAAAAGCAAAAACAGTAAAGGCCAAATGCAGAAGACCATGCCACAAACCCAGGTTTCTGGACAGCAGACAAGCAAGCATCTGAGGTTGATCCGGATTTTGGTGGAACCTAGAACTCACCGAAACATTTTGTTGTAGTAGTCAGTATATGGGAAAAGAAACACGTCATAAAATTAGGAAAATAATGAAGGGTTTTATTATAATAACATATTTCTAAAAATTCAGAGAATTGATTTTTATTCTTTCTAGAAAAATACAAGATTAATGAAGAAAAATTAGAAAATAACAAAAACAAGAAGGAAAAAATAATTTCATAACCACTATAAGAGATATATGTGTATTTTTAATAAAATAGTATTCATGGAAATATTTCATCGGTTTTTGTCACTTAGTGTGTTTAGAATGGCATTTTAAAGTATCATTCTTGCAGTTGTCTAAAAGGTAATCTACAGAATGAACAAAAGTATTCGCAAACCATCTATCTGGTAAGTGGTTAATGTCCAAAATATATAAGCAACTCATACAAATCCATAACAACAACAAAAAAACTGATTGTAAAATGGGCAAAGGACTTGAATAGACATTTTTTAAAGACATACAAATAGCCAATAGGTACATAAAAAGATGCTCAACATCATTACTTATCAGACAAATGCAAATCAAAACCACAGTAAGATATCACCCCATACTTGTTTAAAATAGCTATTATCAAAAAGACAAGAAACAAGTCTTGGAGAGGATGTGGAGAAAAGGGAAACCTGTGTTTGTGGGAATGGAAATTGTTGCAACCACTATTGAAAAAGATAGTTTCCTGAGAAAAATTAAAAACAAAACTACCATGATCCAGCAATCATACTTCTGGGATATATCCAAATGGAATGAAATTACTATCTCAAAGAAATATCTGTATCCACATGTTCACTGCAGTATTATTCACAATAGCCAAGACATGGAAACAATCTAAGTGTCCATCAGTGGATGAATAAAGAAAAAAAAAAATATATATATATATATATATATTTATCATAGGTGAAAAAGAAAATGTAATTTTATATATATTTATATATGTATATATATATCATACTTTCCTTATATACACATACACATATACACACACACACGTATAATGGAACATCATTCAGATACATAAAAAAAGAAAAAGGAAATTCTGCCTTATACCACAATATGAATGGACCTTAAGGGCATTACACTAAAGGAAATAAGTAAAAGAAAAATATTGTATGATATCGCTTATGTCTGGAATCTAAAAAAGCCAACCTCAAAGAAATAGAGAGTAGAATGTTAGTTACCAGGGCTAGAAGTGAAAGACATGGAGAGAAGTTTGTTGAAGATTACAAACTTCTAGCTATGAGTATGTTCTAGGAATCTAATGTAAAACATGGCAACTATAATTAACAATTTTGCGCTATATACCTAAAAGTTGTTAAGAGAGTAGATCTTAAACATTGTTACCTCAAAAGATAAATGATAATTGTGTGAGGAGATAGAGATGTCAGCTAACCCTAATATCATAATAATTTTGCAATATATATGTCCATGAAATCATCATGTTGTATGCTTAAACTTACATATCTAACATCATATTATCTCAATGAATGTGGAAAAAAAAGTATCATTCTTCTATAATATTACATATCATCATAATGTTGAATAAATGAAGGTATTCTATTATGTTAACACCCTATTGTTTAATATTTGGGTGATTTTATTGTTCTATACATCTGTGATGATTTCTCTTTTTTTAAAGACATTTATTTTTAGAGAGCGGGGGAGACCACATGAGAGTGAGAGGAGGGGCAGAGCGAGAGGGAGAGAATGTCAAGTAGACTCCCTGCTGAGTCTGGAACCTGAGGCAGGGCTCTGTCTCATGACCCTGAGATCAGACCTGACCCAAAGCCAGAAGTCAGATGCTCAAGTGACTGAGCCACCCAAGCACCCATGATTTCTGACAACAACCCAAGTTAGTCCAAACTTCACAGGCAAATGGTTCAGTCCTTCACAGGTCAGTCCCTAGCTGCAGGTTTGGGGGTCTCCAAGCCACTCGCACAGCTGACCAGTTCCATAAACCCCAAGAGTGACTTGCAGAGCTCTAGAAAGCACTATACTCATATATTACAGGTTGCTTTTTTTTTTTTTTAAGATTTATTTATTTATTTTATTGAGAGCAAGCACCTTCATGCAAGAGGGGAGAGGAGCAAATGAAGAGAAACCCAAGTAGACTCCGTGCTGAGCCGAGAGCCTGACACGGGGCTCAATCTCACCACCCTAAGAGCATGACCTGAGCACAAATCAAGAGTCGGATGCTTAACCAACTAAGCCACCCAGCTGCCCCAGTATTACAGTTTTATTATAACAAAAGTATTAAATCAGAACCAACCAAAGGGAAAGACACATAGAGCAAAATCTGGGAGTGTTCTAAACACAAAATTCTGTCATCCTCAGGGACATGTGACCTTCCCAGCACATCAGTATGGACAATCCGCAAAGTACCAGGGAAACTCACCTGAGTTTTAGCCACATTTCATTAAATAGGCATGATTAATTGAAAGCCCCTCAAGTAGAAAACTGAATTTATCACACTCTTCTCTTCATAGTTCATTCCATCCAATGCCTGAAAACTGCTCTTTTGCTAAAAATTTTTTATTTTATGCCTTGAATTCCATTTTTATCCCAACTTTCCCAATGCGTTCACTCTAATATGTTTACTAGACATCTTAAGATATATCTTCGTCACTATAAAACATATAGTAATTAATTTATGCTATAATGTTAAAGAGTCTGTTCTAGAAACTTATTCAGACATCATTGTTTTACAGCTGGGTATATGGCTCCAAGTATTTCTAGCTAATGACTTCTAATTTTACTGTGTAGTATTCCATAGTATCCATCCATCTGTCTATTCCTGGAGTCATAGATAATCTAGATTGCCTCTAATTCCCTGTTTCTACAAACAGTACAGGCTAATCATATCCTTATGTATCATTTTAAGGATTTATGCAAAAGTCTCTGGAGTATACATCCTTGAATGGAATTGTAGATCACAAACTGTTGCAATAATACAAAATCTAACCAGCCTGTGCTCCAGAACAAGTGTCAGTGGTGTAGGGAGATTGCTATTTCATAATATACTTAATAATTCTTAATTTTAGCCAATTTTTGAAGTTTTATAATTTCATAGGTGCAAAGTTGTATTTTATCATTATTATAATTTGTGTGTTTTGATTACTGGTGCATCTAAACAGCTCTTCATATTCTTGCCAGCCATTTAGTTTCCTCCTTTTGTGAATTTGCCCATTTTTTTACTGAGTTTACTATCATCTTGATTTGCAGATGATTCTTTTTATATTTTATATATTTACCTTTTGTTGTTCTTAGACGTTACTAATCACTCTTCCTATAATCATCAATTGGTTTTGTTTCAGGTGTCCTTCATTGAACAGAGATCTTTAATTCGATATGGTTAAATCAATTATTTTTTCCCTTAAGATTTGTCCCTTTGTGCTCTTCTGTAAGAAGTCGTTTTTTCACTTCAAGTTTGCTAGCTTATTCTCCTACATTTTCTTCCTTTAATTTTATAGTTTTCTTGAACACCTAAGTCTTCAAAACATGTGGAGTACACATTTGTAAATGATATAAGAAAGGGATTCAAACTTTCCTCCCATATAGGATACCAGTTTTTCCAATACTAACTTCTAAATAACTTCATTTCTCATCTGTCTGTCCTGCCACCTTTACATAACTCTTCCCATGTTATGGATGTATTTCTGAGTCCTCTGTTCTGTTTCTTGGTCAATTCTGCCCAGTATTATTATAGTACTATAACTGTAGAGCCTCTTATTATACCAGGGTGAGTCACAATATATTTGTATTTCTCCATATCATTCTCCCATAAACATTTGACTCATCATTTTATTGCAGGTTATTTTGCTGTTTTAAGTGTCATACCATTGTCTACCATGTTATCTAGCTTAAGCAAGCCTGGTCAATTTTTTCATTGGATCTAAAACGTGTCTGTTGACCTCTGGAGTTATCTATGTAGCTGATCATATTACTGGCAAATAGTGACAGTTTTATCTCTTTCCTTACAACCCTTATGCTTCTTGTTTTAACTTTCTAATTTTATATTATTGAAATTGCTATACCAACCATTCTGAAAGCTAAATTCTTCAACACAATCTGTTTTTTCATTGGGACACATTCATAGAAGTGAATTTTCTGGGTCAAACAGAGTTTATCTTTAAGGCTTTTCAAGTATATTATTATAAATTTACACAAGAAACTTACACAATCAATAAAAAAATAAAGTGGTCATGTTTTGGAATCATCACCAATATCTGGGCTTATCTATTTTTAATTTTTCTAATTTGAAAACAGTAAAAACAGTAGTTTGCTTTTTTATTATAAAAAGGTAGAACTATTTTCAGGTATTAGGTATGGAATGAATAGAATAAGCTGGACAAGAAAATGCATTGGCTTTCCATTTTCAAAATTTTATTCAGATACTAAATAAGACAATGAACATACTTGAATGTTCTCTAGCCTATGACCAACTTTTCACTCTCTAGATGCATAAAATATTCTCCATACATATCTCCAATTTATTGAATATCTGCTTTGAATAAGGCCTGGTGCTAGGTATAGTCAGGGATCAAAAAATTTAAAAATCCTGACCCTTAAGGAACTTACTTTCTAGTTGGAAAAAAAAGAGATAGATACAGATAGTTAAAACAGATAGTAAAAAGAGCTTTTCATCATAGGAGTCTCATAAATAACTGAAATGTTAAAAGAGATGGGGGAATGTCAGAAGTAAATAACATGAAATTAAGGATTTTCTGGAATTCAATAGGTATGGAGGACAGTTGAAAAATTTTGAGTAGGAAAATGAAATGATCCCAGTCACACTTAAAAGATCTTGATCTACTACTGGTATTTAGGATGGACTGGCAAAGGTCAAGAAACTGGCCTGAAGACTGATTAGGTAAGTAAGTGGTTGACAGAATATCCGGGTCATGTAAGGGCTAATGAGGGACTTAACTAGGAAATTATAACAGAGGGAAATGAAGGAGAAGAGAAAGGAAAAGTTGACAGGATTTAGTCTTGGGTGGGCTTGGGGCCTACGTAATAGGGAATGGTTCCAATTTTTTTTTAAATGTGGGCTATTGAAGTAACAGAGGAGCCACTAACACAAATGGGTTAGGAACCTAGAGAAAGAGTTAGATGATCTGGAAAGCTGGAAAAATAATACATCTGATATGTAGCCAAAAGTTGGAAGTGTGTGTGTATGTGTGTGTGTGTATGTCTGTGTCTGTACACACACACCTGCATGCATATATATGTATGTCTAGTTCAGAATGAAACCCAAGACATTGATTTGGGAGCCATCTGCATAAGGCTAAAGGTGAAAAATCCTTTGGCCAAGGTCTCCCATAGAGATGAGAGAGAGTCAGAAGATTAAAGAGAGTTAAAGTGATGATTTCTTACAGGTGTACAAGCACAGGATTGGCAGAGAAATCAGTAAATGAGAAGAGAACCAACCAGGGAGATAGGAGGAGAGCTCAAAAGTGTGAGTTCATGAAAGTCAAGGGAGAGGAAAGGCAGGGTTTAGTTGAAAGGGTCAAATACCACAAACAGTTCATGGAAGGTGAGGTCCAAGAACAATCTTAAATTGGTGCTCAACAGGCATCAGTTGACCTTCAGAGGAGCAAATCCAGCGCCATGCCAGGTCTCAAAACCAGCAAGAATTCATCAGTCACAAGGAAGACCAAGCAACTACTGTGAAGCATTCAGTCTAGAAGCATGGTGATGAAAACACAATGAGACAAAACAGTGCCTCAAGAGACTTATGGAAGAAGGCTTGTTACAGAAAGGAAAACCTGACATATTTACAGGAAGAGTAAATGGGACCTATGAAGAGGAAAAGGTTAAAGATACAAAAGGAATGCATAATTAATGGAATAAAACGTGTAAGGATGTAGACAGTATTGGAATAAATGTTCAGGTAAAGAATTAATTTCAAAAAGAATGGGCACATTTTATTCAGAGAGCAGAGACATGTTTTGTGACTAAGTCATCATTCACCATGGAGCTAACAGTATTTTTTTTTAAAGATTGTGTTTATTTATTTGACAGAGATCACAAGTAGACAAAGAGGCAGACAGAGAGAAAGGGAAGCAGGCTCCCTGCTGAGCAGAGAGCCCAATGAGGGGCTTGATCCCGGGACCCTGGGATCATGACCTGAGCTGAAGGCAGAGGCTTTAATCCACTGAGCCACCCAGGCGCCCCAAGTATTTTTAATGTGTAAAAGGGATCAACTAAATTGTAACCTGTAGAATTTAAGACTGAGAACAGTCTTAGATATATCAGCATACAGTAGTTTTGAAAAGTGTCAATGGTGAAAAGTGCCTTCCTGATAATAGAATGGTGATTTTCCCTTCTACTAGTACCATTTGCATTTACAATATTATTCCTTTTGCTACATACTTGAGTCAGGGGATTAACGGTAAATCATTCAGGGTATGTCCTTCCATAATTCCAGTTACAAACCAAGTCCAAAAGGCTCTATGGTAGGCTCTGAAAAACACCTTCACCAATGACTGATAACAGTCTATGACTTCCTACATTTTAAATGACCTTGGATTACAAAACTAGTCACCACATCCTGCTACTCCCTGAGGCTCTTTCCTTTGTGGTAGTCCATTCATCCTTTGTAATCCTAAAGGATCAGTATTTGACCTCATACTCTGTATCAGTTAATGATCTGCCTAGTTGTAACACCAAAGATGAGAAAAGCCATGTGAGCCCAAGGTGCTATTATTCTTTTCTAACATACACAAAATACTATACTTTGTAGAAAGTGAAGGGGACTGCTAATTAACTATTTCAACTCAAATAGTGAATGCACCCTCAGTTAGTGGAAAGAGTTAGTTCACTTGCTAATATGACTAAAGGAGGAGTAGGTGAAGGTGGCCAGAGCATCACTGAGGAAGCAGATTCCTCTCTGGGGCACTCTGGGGAATCAGGCTTAGCGAATGAGACAATGCCAGATATAGTTCCCAGAACATGATAAAAAACAGTTACACATTAAGAAAGGACTACAGAGAAAATGAAATCTCTAAGGATAAGGCCATTGAGCTAAACACTTGCTTAGGAGTTTATCATAAGGCTGGAGATGACTGTCCATCTTTCTGAAAGTTGTACTTCCACCTACATAAATTGATACACTCTAAGCTGAGGTATTTTGTTAGAAAATACAATTAGGCAACAGTTTACTAAGACTGTGGTTTGTAAATTTTTTAAGTGCTCAGGAGGGCCTGGATGGTTCAGTGGGTTAAAGCCTCTGCCTTCGGCTCGGGTCATGATCCCAGGATCCTGGGATTGAGCCCTGCATGGGGCTCTCTGCTCAGTGGGAAGCCTGCTCCCCACCCCCCCCCACCCTCTCTGCCTACTTGTGATCTCTGCCTGTCAAATAAATAAACAAAAAAATCTTTAAAAAATAAAACAATAAAATGCTCAGTAGTAGAATAGTACATCCCCCTTTTTAAAATGTTGTGTGGTTTTGTGCGTCTCTCTGACTTAAGCTTTTTGTGCTTTCACACATTTCATATTCACAAGATAAAGCTTCCTATATCTTACCTGGGTACATCTGGAATAAGAGCAGATGGTACCATACCTTCAACTGCTTTTAAACCCTTGCTTGATTTATCACTTAAAACTTGTCTTGGCTTTAAATGCTGCTACTTCTTCTGGCCTCCCTTCTGCTTCTTTCATTTCTATTTCTTATTGCCCTCTACTGCTTTATGAATATTAAAGTCTGTGATTCAGTGAGACAATTGCAAATGAAGAAGCCACAAAAATTTTAGAAGAATTAGAACAAAATGTTACCAGTTGTTACTCCTAATTTGTGGGATTATTGGTCATTTACTTTCTTCTTTAAATTTCTATATACTTACCTTGCTTATACTTATTTAATATTCCCTGAAACATTCACAAAATAATGTGTCTTTTTTTGTGAAAAGAAAAAATAATACTATTTATGTTTTGATAAATGTGATTAATTATAAACTGGTTTTGTTATTTTCTTTCTTCCTCATGCTGTAGAATCAACTTGAAAAAGGTAGAATGAATTGAAACTTTTTAATTCCCACTTTTAAGATTCATAAAATATTGCCTCTCTCTTGTAATTAATTTAAATACATGTAGGTATGTGATTATACAAATATTTATTTCTACATTTCCTGATTCCAAATGGAATTGGAGGTAAAGAAAACCAAATTTAGCCAACTCCTGAGATTTAAGATAAGTAATTTTGCTTACCTAAATCAAACTGAATTCCAAACCATTCATTTCCACCCACACTAATCTCTGCGAAACTCAACCGGTTAACTTTCTTTTGATTTTATTTTTCTAGAGTGGGAAGTATTGTGGTCAGCATTCTGAGTTCATGAAAAAAAAAAAGCTATAGTCGTACCACACTGTAGCTTTAGTCTAAACTATTGCTGATTTTCTTCACACAAATCTCATTTTCATTTAAAAAGCACATTCAAATAACAGAATAAATACATTTTGTAATGGATTGAGAATACGGAATTCTTCTCCCCTTACCATTCCTAAATTCAGTAGAACCATATCTGATAACTAGAAGGTGTTAATTTAGAACATTTCTTGCATAGAAATAGATCCTACTTCCTATCCAATCCATACCTTTGAGGTATTTCTCGTGCTTGTGCTATTCAACTTTTCCCCAGAGACCGAGCTTACAGGCTTTTTTTTCTTACATTGTATTTTAAGAGAAACGTATATATCAATGTTACTGCACACTGAGAAGTAACCTAAGGGGAAATTGTCCCGATGGATGAATGTTCATTTCCAGGAAAGTATCTTTTAGGAAAAAGAATGGCTCAAAGGACTCAAGTGGGCAGAGAAAGAGAGAATAGGATGATAAATCAATTATATATTATCCTCTGGAAACCAATGGCTCTGACCTCCTCATTGACTACCTCCCAAGATTATTGTCAAGATCAAGTGAGAATTTAGGTGAGAGCATTTTATAAACTCTAAAATGCCATGCAAATATTATTGTTCTTTCTGAATAACTTACATTGGTACAGTATCTCAAGCAGAGTAAAAATAGATCAATTGCTTGACAACCCAAGTTCAATGTTTTCTTAAGCTGAGTAACTGAATCACGATTAGAAATACACCAGTTGTAAAATTCTTTCATTATTTCAAAACTGGAATTTAAATAATGTGTTACAAATGAGATGATAGGCCATTAATCTGAATTTTCTGTCAGAAAATTGTGCAGTTCAGAGGGGAAAAAATCCTGTGATAATGTGACTAATTCTTAGCACTCTTCCATCTTACTGCTCTAGGCTGTTCCAGTTCTCCACTGAACTCAATGGTGTTTTGGTTTGTTTCTCTTCCATCATTTGTTTGATATTTGTTGTTCGGACTACATTTTAATCATATTGCATTCACAGCTGGCAGACTTCGTAAGATGATATGTATCCGTTATTTTATTTTAATATTAGCACTAAAATAATTGTGCTTAAATTGAAAGCAACACACACAGTTTTCCAGGTACAACTTTTTAACAGTGTAGAACTGTTCACAACTTCCACAGACAACAGCATTGCTGATTACAGATCATTCAAACAAATGTTCTTTGATTTGACTATTATAACCATGTCTGTCTCTGCTAAGGGGGAAAAATAAAGCAAGTGATATAATTCCCTATGTGTTGAAACCTTTTAGCTGGCAACAGCTTTTTAATGGCTTTTTTTGCAGTCAGCAAGAAATGTACATTTATTCAACTGAAAGCAACAATGACGATAAGGAGGAAAAAAATCTTTCCAACTCTTGTTTCACTACATGATTTTCAAAATGGTTTTGTGAAGTTTCATTTACAGTCTCTAACAAAGCAAATCATCAGATACATACATTATCTGTGTATAGAACACAATAAAAGTATAAAGAGAAATAAAATGACTACATTAGGTAATACAGCAGTGTATCTGGTCAGACAGGGCCTATTTTATGCCTAATTATAATGAATTGGCTTGCGAATGTTAGGTATTTATTCACCTTTGGGAAAAAAATCTTCCCAGTTCAATTCAATATAAGTCATCTAGTGCTCACAGTCTTTGCAACAAAAGAACTAGAAGGATCTTACAAATATGTTAGCACAGAACAGAGAAAAACATTATCACACACATCTGCAAGATGGCTTCTCTCTAATTAGATAGATGCAAGAATTGAAACAGGTCACATCTCTATCACCGACCCTGGGGGCAGGAGGATGTTGCAATTCAGGGTGCTGATTGTCAAATGTAGGCGTATCCAGAGACTACTGATATTAACTATAGTAGTATTTAATATCTTTTTGCAAGTGGGCACTCTATGAAAGATTTGATATTGAACTTCTGGAACACATTTGCAGTGAAGTTACATTTAAACAGGGAATGGGTTCTAAAGTCAGCAAGTAAGACAAAAAATCTTGCAGAGTCAAAATTACGCGTGAACATCTATTATGCTATCCTCAAACTTCTAGGACACAGATCCTTATAAAGTGAAAGGCCAAAACTGTTTCTTTCTGTTTCCCTTTGTATTTCAGTTTTAGCATCCTGAGGGATTAGGTTAATTTGAACTGGGAAAAATTCCCTTTCTGTTTTTGTAGAGTCAATATAGTTGAATTCACGAAATTCAAATGAGGAGAATACTAGAACACTATTACACTCTCCTGATCCTGACTATGCTCCACTGAATATTTAAGTATATTACTTCCCCCTTAATTTTCAAGATGACGTATGTGAAATGATTAATGACACCATTTTTAGGTGAGGAAACTGAGGCTAACAGAAGTTATGTAACTTGCAGGTACGTGGCCTAGTTAGATAGTTAGAATTCCAACCATGTTGATTCCATAGCTTGTGCCCTTTATGTTATGCTTCATCAACTCCTAGAAATATAAGAAAGTATATAAAGTATGGCTACAGCTGTAATATTAATAATGGAGCTGCACCTGGCTGGGTCATTTGGATAATTTTTAGAATGCTATATTAAAGGTCTCCATTAAATAAAAAACAGACACTCAGTGTTAGGAAAAAGAAATCATGATTTGGAGTAATCCAGGCTAGGTAATCTAGCCCCCCCCTAATTACCTCAGCCAGCCCTCTTGGCTCCTACCTAGAATATAGCTAACATATCTGCTCATTGATTATTTACTTCACCTAGCTTTCCTTTAAATCAGTATGAAAAATATTTTTGTAAAATCTTCCTAAGACATCTTTTATTACATCATTGTCTCCCTCAAAAACTTTCAATAGCTCCCTATTTTCAATATCACCAAGCTAAGCTTCTTTAGTTTTGCAATTCTGTCTATGCTATTTTAACATTTTGCTTCCCTTGCACTTCTATTCGGTGTTGTCTTCACTTTATGCTTTTAACTCAAAAACCCTATCCACCACTGAAGATTTATTTATCATTGTAATCTCATTCCAAGTCCATATTCCTCCATGAAGGCTCCTAGAACCAGACCAGCCTCTTTATATGTCTCTTTTATGAACTTCTACATGTCTCTTGTCATATCAGCAACTTCAGTATGCCCCATATTTCTTTATCCCTAACATCATATAGAAAAATTCTGAGCATTTGAAAATTACCAAATGATTTAATACCCAGGAAGAAAAATTTCTTACAGAAACAATAACTGAAAGATTTAGACTGAAATATTTAATTGATCTTATAAAAATAAAAATTATTAGAACATAATAAAAACATTTAGGCCAGAGCTTTCAAACAGAAATATGCAAGCCATATATAATTTAAAATTTATAGTAATCAAATTTTAAAAAGTAACCAGAAGTCGTATTAGTTTCCTATTGCTGCTGTAACACATTAGCACAAACCTAGTGACTTAAAAAAACACGAATATAGCTCCAGAGGTGAGAAATATGAAAGAAGTCTTATAGGGCTGAAATTAAGATGTTGTCAGGGCTGGATCCTCCTGGAAGCTCTGAGAAGAGAATCTATTTCCTTACTTTTTCAGCTTCTACACACTCCTGGGATTTCTTGGCTCTAGGCCCCTTCTTCCTAACAGTCCAACTTTCTCCATGATCACAACTGTGATCTCCTATTGCCTTCTTATATAGGATGCTTGTGATCACATCAGGCCCATTAGGATAATCCAGGATAATCTTTTTATCTGAAGATCCTTAATTTAATCATATTGGTTAAGTCCCTTTTGCCATATAAGGTAACATTCACAGGGATTAGCATGTGGACGTCTTGGGAGGCCATTATTCAGTCTACCACAGAAACAACTTAACCTTATTTTAATAATATATTTTATTTAACCCAATGTATACAAAATATATTATTTCAGCCTGTAATTAATGTAAAAACTTCACACTGCTTTTGTTTTTTAAGTTAATTAAAATAAATAAAACTGGAAACTCATTTCCCTAATGGCACTAACTATATTTCAAGTGCTCAATAGCCATGTGTGACTAATGGCTTACCCTATTTGGATGATCACTACTTTCTATCTGTGAAGGTTAGAGAACTACAAGTTAAAGGGAGCACAGTCCACATAAGACTGCTTTCATTTCTGATGCCAACAGAAATTTTGGGAATTTTTTTTTTTAAGATTTTATTTATTTATTTGACAGACAGAGATCAGAAGTTGGCAGAGAGGGTGGCAGAGAGAGAGGAGGAAGCAGGCTCCCTGCCGAGCAGAGAGCCTGATGTGGGACTCAATTCCAGGACCCTGAGGTCATGACCTGAGCTGAAGGCAGAGGCTTAACCCACTGAGCCACTCAGGTGCCCCAGAAAATTTGGGAGTCCTTAAGACCACCATTGGTTTCAATAATTCACCAAAAACATTCACAGAATTCACTGAACTTTGTTAAAGTCATGGTTATGGTTTATTATAGAGAAAGGATAGAGATTTATATCAGGCAAGGGAAGAAATGCATAGAGCAGAGTCTGGGAAAGAACTATATATGGAGTTTCCATTGTCTTTTCCCTGTGAAATCCTGAAATCACTTATTTCCTGAAATCCACGTGTGACAATACACATGGAGCATTTGCCACCCAGGGAAGCTCAAACAAGCCTCAGGGTCCATATGTTTTACTGGAGCTCTATCACATGGATAGACATAATTAATTGCCCACATGGTTGATTTCAGTCTCTAGCTCCTCCAGAGGTCATCTGATACCACACGACCCACCCACCCTCCATCACATTGTAAGTATGGCTCAGAGCCCTGCCCTACATGATATGATTACTAGCTGGCTGGCCCAAGGTCCCCAGCAAATGAAGATAGTCCTAGGAGTTGCAACATTCCAAGGCTTTAGAGATTACTTCCCAGAAGCCTAGGGCAGAGACCAAGCCCCTGTTTGGCTAAGTTAAATTCTTTGCCACACACTCAGAAACAACTAATTTGATGAAATTTTGTTTACCAAATTTACTATTTTGGTATCATATAGAAACAGCCAATGAACTTCTATCATTTGTTATTTCAACAGATAGCACAAGTATCAAATAGATAATTACCTTTCACACTTGCCAGATTTGTTTTTTGTTTTTTGTTCTGTTTTTTTCAAAGAGAGCATGCACACAAGTCGTGGGGGAGGGGGGTACGAAAGGCAGGGCCAGAGGGAGAAGGAGAGAATCTCAAGCAGGCTTCACACCCAGCCCCAGAGCCCAATGCAGGTCTCCAACTCAGCACCCTGAGATGATGATCTGAGTTGAAAACAACAGTTGGGGGCGCCTGGGTGGCTCAGTGGGTTAAAGCCTCTGCCTTCGGCTCAGGTCGTGATCCCAGAGTCCTGGGATCGAGCCCCGCATCGGGCTCTCTGCTCAGCGGGAAGCCTGCTTCCTCTTCTCTCTCTGCCTGCTTCTCTGTGATCTCCATCTGTCAAATAAATAAATAAAATCTTTAAAAAAAAAAAAAAGAAAACAACAGTTGGACGTCCAACTCACTGAGCCACCCAGCTGCCCCTAGATGATATTTTAATACAAATACCAAAGAACCTTTCCTTTAAGTAACTTGGGGATGTCTAAGTAAATCTACCTGTTACACTGAGTCATTTCTTTGCTTCTGTTCATCAAGAAGGCTGATTTGTACTCCTTAGACATAAAATATATACTGTTTTGATCTAATTAAAAACCAGTGTCACATTTTTTATTTATGACCCTCTATATTCAATTCATATCATAACATATATTGTTGGGTCCCGCAATCATGGGTCCATGGTCAAAGGAGCGAGACTGATACAAATTGAAGGTCAAGAAAAGCTTTATTTCGCACCAAGCATCAAGAATCAAACCGACCGTCAAACAGACCGGAGAGGGCGACCCCTCCTTGCCCCACAGACTAACTTTTATAGAGCAAAGATCATGTGGTTGAGCCTGGACACACACAGGTGGCCAACAAGATTGCAACACACAGAGAAAGCTGCACAGTCATGCTAGGTCACACATGGGTGGTCAATTGAACTACAATTCACCCCATAGTAGCTATTTGAACTAGCCTATCACCTTGGTCAGAATTGGTGCCCAAAAGGTGGGGCCCACACCCCTTGGTAGCTAGGAAGACAATATGCATACTCCACTGATTGTCTCCAGTCTCCACCTGACTGGACTCATCACTGCATTCGGGCTGTTATCTCCACCTGACCTGACCCACCTTTGTATTTGGGCTTTGTTACCTGGGACTGGTTTCCTGGACTTGCCTTTAAGTAAGTTCCCGGGGCGGGGTGGGGGAGGCAGGGTCAGTTTAAGTTTTACTGCATTAACAACAAAATGGCTGTTCAACTGAGGTGGGGCCGCTCTGGCTAAATAGGTCCTTACAATATAACAATATAACTATTCAAATTCAAAACATATAGCATTGCTTCTACATAACTATAATTACCCAAATAATCCCTGTATGGCTAAAGGTATTTCATAAATCCTGATTTTCAGCAACATTATCTCTAGTGTTCATAGATCAAGAGGGCTCTATTGAAATTGTTCACTTGGAAATTTCAAATTTCATAAAATTTCAAAGCCGTAAGAAATTTAAGTTCCACGTATAATCAAAATGAGACACAAAGTAGTGAGATGATTTGTCCAAGGTGACATCAGAGTAAGTGTCAGGAGTACAACTTCATCTTTAGTCTTCTAACTCCAAGTCCTGTGTGTGTGTGTGTGTGTGTGTGTGTGTGTTACATCAAGACTCCTTCTAAACAGTGTGGCTATTAATAAATATATAGGCATCAACTTGCCTGTCAGTTTGTAATGGGTGCCTGAAACACTGTGGAAAAGGTTTTTCTGGCTCCCTCTTGAATCTACAGCAGAGTATTGTAATTCATGAGCAGTGTGATAGAACTGGGGAGGTGAAGGAGCGGCCAAGTATTTGCCACATTTCCCATCCCCAAAGTAAGCATATAACTCAAAGGTAATATGAAAGCATGAATTATTATTACAATTTGTCTCTGATTCGGAAAACTTTCTAGGCCTCAATTCTCACATGAGGAGGAAAACTACAATAATCAATGGTTCTTCTGGTTTTAAGATATGAAAGTAATTACCTTATGTGGTATGGATTTGTTCTCTAGAACAATTCCTGGCACACAGGATTGCTCTTTAATATTTGTTAAATGGCTACATTACAGAAGGAGCTAGAGGAGATAAGGTAGCAAGGCAAATTAACATACCTGAGAAAAATCTGCAATTTTTTGGTAAATCTTTATGTATAGCGTCTCCCTTATTTGGACAAGAAAGGAGGTACTCTGATGTAATTCAGACTTAATCTAAAGAATTTACATGGTAGTAAGGAAGGTCTTATCCTGACATTTATTTAAAATAGGAAATCAATCCCTTACCTGGGAATTTTATCCAATACTCTGCATCATTTACAAAACAGTCAAGTACCAATCAAGCCATTTTGAATAAAATAAGCTAAATCAAATAAAAATTAAATGCAAACATCAATACATTGTTAAATTTGAAATACTGTTAAACTTCAAAGAATGGGAATAGCTTAAAATTAGCATGAAAATTAAGCAAAAACAGTTAAACTGAATTGTTAAACAGGGCCATTAAGGAGACAAAGTACTGCTCAGGCTATTTTCTAACCAAGTAACAATTTGTTAATATAAGCACATCGGCTGCAAATTAATTCCTTATAATGTAAAATGGGCATCATTTTCATTTTCTTTACTGATGGAAATATCTACCCTTTAAAAGCTAGCTTAAAGGAAAACAGGGTAAAGAGAAATGCATTTTTGTTGTGGGAATCCTCAACTGTGATTTAATATTACAAATTATAATGCTTTTGTTTTTGTTGTTTTGTAAAATCAAGTAGATCTTACCATGGAGGTGAAAAACATCTCCAGGGTCATAGAGTTTGTTCCTCTGTATTACTGTGGGTTTGACTACATCACTATGGTCACAAATAGCAATCTGTATTTTATCTAATCTACTCTTGAGTATTCCTACTGATGGAACCTTAGTGGCCTTTCCTCAGCAAATTCTTCCTAAATCTAATCATCCCTACATTTAGAAATACTTCCCTAATGTGTAACCTAATGGTCTAATTTCAGGTTGTTATACCTTGTTACACTACTCTTAACAACTTTAAAGAATTTCTTTTCCTGTTGGATGTTATCACCTCCCAAGTATCTATGCTCTATCATGATCATTTATACAGTTTATTCTCTAAACAGAATTGGGCAAATAATGTTCCCTTAACCTCACTGCAAAGACCATGCCTTGCAAATCCCTTATCACTAATACTGTGGTCTAGATTCAAGTTATCTGAAGAACCAGAGTGACTGCATTTTTATATATTGAAGTAATGATATGGTATCTCCTTTCTGGTATTGTGCAAAACTATCCCTTAAATTTAATCATCTTCAGAATGGAAATGAATGTGACAATATTAGTAATGGTAGATGATCAAGATGACCTAATGTTCCTCTCAGCTGGACTAAATTTTAAATGGGTTTCTTCCTGATTACAGAGAATTTACTTCAGAAAACTTGTAAGTCTAGACTCTTTCTCTGGTCCTTTGAGATATAATTCTTTTACAACCCAGGGATGTCTTTTGAAATGTAGTTTAAAAAAAAATAGTATCTTTCTCTCAGTCTCTATAGAGGGGAAGATAGGAGCTTAACTTCAATAAATGCCAATTAGCAAAGAGATGGCCTAGTTACATTGACCAGCCTCCTTCCAGTATCCTCGAGTAGGTTTCCACTAGCTCACCTCAGTGCTTAAAAACTCTCCAGACCTTTGGCCCTTTGTTTCAATGCAACTGACTTCAATTTCTTTGCCCTATTGCAATAGTCTTGAATAAACTCTTCCTTGTCTGTTTAACTTGTCCAGTGCATTTTTTCTTTTATAGAGGTAAAGAGAGAGGAAGCCTCAGCCACTATCTAATGCCAAAGATTTGAGTCATGATAAGAGTTAAACAAAAGGAACTTTTCAGCATAAGGAATATTATGGATAAGCAGGTATGCCAAAATTGTGAGAATTCATTGCACCATACATTTATACTTGCCTACTTTTCTTTATGTATGTTAAAACTTTAATCATTAAGATTACTTTAAAATATAGTTTAGGGACATCTGGGTGGCTCAGTTGGTTAAGCATCTGACTTCAGCTCAGGTCATGCATGATCTCAGGATCCTGGGATGGAGTCCTGCTGGGGTTGTTGGGGGGGGTGGTGTCCCTGCTCAGCAGGGAGTCTGCTTCTTCCTCTCCCTCTGCCTGCCTCTCTTTCTCTCTCTGTCAAATGAATAAATAAAATCTTTAAAATATATATATAGTTTGAATTCTAGCTCTGTCATTTACAATATTAAGACATCGGGGATGATTTCTAAGTTCTTAAACCTCCGCTTCTTTATAGGTTAAATTGGAAGAATAATGCATACCTCACTATATAGTTGTGAGATTTAAATTAACCAAAGTTTACAAAGTTCCTGGTAGAGTACCCAGTCTCTAGTGGTAAGTAAATAATAGCTACTACTACTACTATTCACTACTATTCACTGTTAGTTTTTTAACAGTCTTTTGTAATAATTGATGAAAAGTCACTGAAATAAAAAACAAGTCCCTTATTTCAGCAGCCTTCCATGGGTCAAAGTATTCATTCTACTTTTTTCTGTTTTAAAGACTGCCAGGTATTTATGACTTTAATCCATTTGCCTATGAATAGCAATGAATCCTACATAGTTCAGAAGACAGAACTGCTTAAATACAATCCAATTTTTTAGTCCTATAAAAATCTAGTTTTTAATTAGTGTTGCAAAATTTTCTGATTAATTTCCTACATTAAATTCCAATTCAGCCAAACCACTTGTCCTTAATCACTGGCCCCAGCCTCACCCAATATCTTAGATATTTTAGTTTTATTGATCATTCACTGTCTCAATCAATATTTATAATTACATGCCAGACACTATTCTAGGAGGTAGGAAAATTGTTAAAGAGACAAAGTCCCTACCTTTGGGAAATGAATTTATACTGGTAGAGTCAATAGCCAGGTTTAAACAAATAGATCATTGTTAATTTCACAGTTATGAAGAAATTTTTTAAAAATATAGAGAAGGGTGGGGCACCTGGGTGGCTCAGTGGATTAAGCCACTGCCTTCGGCTCAGGTCATGATCTCAGGGTCCTGGGATCGAGTCCCGCATCGGGCTCTCTGCTCAGCAGGGTGCCTGCTTCCCTCTCTCTCTCTCTCTGCCTGCCTCTTGGTCTACTTGTGATCTCTCTCTGTCAAATAAATAAATAAAATCTTTAAAAAAAAATATAGAGAAGGGTTATTGGATGGTCATAAGAGACAGTGATCAGGAAAGAATAGACTTGAAAAGTTATTTTTTTTTTAGAAAGAGAGCCTTATAAATAGCTAAGGCAAAGTGGTTCTCGGTAGAAACAAAAAGTAGAAAGACCCCACAGCAAGGAAAATCCTGACCTACAACTGAAGAGTAAGCAAGGGAGAGAGTCATGTGATGAGGTCTGAGAAATGTAAGCACTGATCAGGGAGTGCTATGATCAGAAGTTGTAGGATTTTAACCAGGAGTGGATGTAATTAAATTCACATTTTAAAAATGCTTATCATAGCTGTTATGTGGAGATTACCCTGCAGTTAATTGTGGATCAAGAGAAGACATAAGGAGACCAGTTAGAAGACTGTAGCCCAGGCAAGAGATGGTGGTAGCTTTGTCTAGGGTGGTGATGGATAAGATAATGAAAAATAGAGTCCAGATGTACTTTGTAGGTGAGGTCAGTAGGATTTGATGATAGATCCAATGATAGTGAAGCTTTAGAGAAAGAAGAAATAAGCATGACCTCTAGGTCTGGGCCTAAGGAATGGACTAAAGGTAGTACAATTAGATGAGAAGGCATAAGATTGGGGTGTGTAAAATAAGAAATAGATATATTTGTCTCTGTCCTCAGTTCTTTCTAATATTTGATTTTGGTCCCATTCCTAATACAGAGTTCCCCAAACCCTTGTAATTTCTTGGGTGATAGGCGTGGTTTTTGTTCTAATTGAATAACTTTTGGTGGGCTGCTGGATAAGTGCTGGTCAGTAGAAAGACCAAGTCATGATTAGAAGCTTAGAACTTTAAGCGCTACCTCCTATCCTCTGGGGTGTGTAGGGGGTAGGAGCTAAAAACTGAGTTAATAATCTGTTACGTCTCTCACGTCCCTGTGATAAAGCCTTCACAAAACCCCCTAATGTGCATGTATAGGTTATTGAACACATCCGTGTGATGGGAGGGTGGCCCATTCCAACTCCATGGGGATAGAAGCTTCTGAACTCAGAACCCTTGTGGACCTTGCCCTATGTATTTCTTCATCTAGCTGTTCATCTATATCTTTTATTATATCCTTTATAAGAAGCTATTAACTGTGTTTCCCTGAGTTCTGTGAGCCATTCTAGCAAATCGCTGAACCCAAGAAGGAGGTCCAGGGAACATTGATTTATAGGCAGTCAAGTATAGGAGACAACCTGGGATTTGAGATTAACATATGAGTAGGGACAGTTTTATGGGACTGAGCCCTTAACCTGTGGGATCTCACTCTAACTCCAGGTAGGTAGTGTCAAAGCTGAATTGGATTTTAAGATATCCCGCTGGAGCCAGAGAATTGATCAGTAGTTGGTATCAAAAGTATTCAGTGTAAGAGTAAAGGAAAATAAAGGCTCTTTGGTTAAACAAGGGAATATAATCTAGAATAGAGTCTGAGATGTCAAATAATTTCCTCTTCCTTTATCCTTTGGCCTATTTTAGTCTTATCCTTTCTTCTACAGCTAGGTCACAAATATTCTCTTTTCCTAATGAGCTGCACCTGAGATTAGGATTTAAATTTGTGTAATTCTAGAGTTTTGCACTGCTCAACTGATAATCTTAATCTCTGTGGCAATTTTATGTACTCAGACATGTTGTAACTAGATTTTGAAGCCCTTAAAGCCAAGGAATAGACCTATTTATATTTTTAAATTTTTTTTGCATATATCATGGAAATTTTAAAAATTATATGCAAGTAGAAAAACTATGTTAAATAACCATATTCTCATAACCTAGTTTCAACAATTAGCAATTTATTAACAGTTTTGTCTCATCTATATAATATTTTGTTTCTCCACCGCCCCCACTGGTATTTGGAATTCAATACCAGATATCATATAATTTCCTGTCTAATAACTTCAGCATATTTTTAAAAAGGTAACGGGTTTTTTTTAAGTCATTAAAATAGGCCCCAAAATTGACATTTTTTAATATTAAATATATTATTGTGTCACAAATACTTCTTACAAATTTATGTGTTCAAATCAGGATCCAAATAATATCTACACTTTGGTGTTCATTGATATGTCTCTCAAGATTTTAATTTATAGCTCTACCTTCATCTCTCTCTCTCTCTTTCTCATGTATTTGTGCACCTGTGAATGAAATTTATTCATTATTTATTAATTTAAAGAACCAGATCATTTATTTTATAAAATTTCTTATAGTCTACACTTTTGCTGATTCCATCCCTGTGGTGTCATTTAATATGTTTCCTGTACTTTCTGTTGGAAAAATTGGATAGGAATATGAAAATACTTGGGGTCTGAGCTATGCCAAAATAACTTCCTTATCCCAAGAGAGACTCTATTTTAAAATGCACTATTGTACATTTGTATTCTGTGTTCATCAATAAAAACACCATGCCCTCTCAAGCATATGATGGAATGTTTTTAGACTATACATTGCATTTATGTATAAATAGTCAAAACTTCAGTTTTATCTCCTTCTTTGCTCCAAAAATTCCTTTATTTAAACACAACAGAGCACCTACTAGGTTACCAACTAGGTACTGTACAGTGTTTTAAAATAAAACCGATTTACCTCTCACATTATTATTTTAATTCCCAAATAAATATATTCAATACTTATTTTGCTAAAATCAAAGTACAAATAGGTGTTTTTAAGGTTGTATCAATAAGTCTGAAGTGGAAATGAAATGAAATGAATTTGAATTTATGTGTCACTTCTCTTTGAGTCTTTTTTGCATTAGATTTTATTCAGAGATCCTTTTGTGAAATACTTAGTAGACACAGTGTAATTGACTTTTTATACCAGCTGAGAAAGAACAACAGGGGACACATATCTAAATTAAAATACATCTCACCCAGGTCTTTAAAGAACCAACAGTGCATTCAAGTGTAAGGAACTCAGTTTGGGAAAGAAAAGTTGAGAAACTCACTCAGATTCCTAAAAGCAAGGATGCTTCAGCCAGGTGAAACAGATCCTGGCCCCTAAGAAAGAAAACTGTTTTATCACCTATAGTTTCCTAGGGCTGTTGTAACAAAACATCGCAAATCAGGTGGTTTAAAACAACACAAAGTTATTCTCACACTCTGGAGGCTAGAAGGCTGAAATCAAGATGTTGGCAGGGCTATGTTCCCTCTGAAGGCTCTAGGAGAGGCTCCTTCCTTACTTCTTTTGGCTTCTGGTAGTCACAGCATTTCTTAATATGTGACAGAGTAATTCCAATCTCTGCCTCTATCTTCACATGGCCAGAGCTCTGCTGTCTTTTCTCTTCCTCTTACAAAGACACCAAGTCATACTGAGTTAGGGCTCCCCTAGTCCACCATGATGTCATCTTACTTTGATTGTATTTACAAAGACCCTATTGCCAAATAAAGTCACATTCACAGGCACCAATGCTTATGATTTCAATATATCTTTTTGGAGGATGCAGTTCAACACATAATATTGCTTTTCCTTAAGATGTATAAAAATCAGGACAGCCCAGGCTCTTGAATTTTCACCTTGCATAAATTAGTATGTACCTGGGAGCATCACTATTTACAAAGTTGGTTTGTAGCATTTATCAATATACTAATTAGCTTCTGCAAAAAGCCATCTGTTTTAACACTGCGAACAATAAACAATGAAATGGCACAAATTATTAGGTAGGTCTGAACTGTACTTCTTTGATCAATGAAGGCAGATTTATCTGTTTCACCCAGATGAAGTTCTTCTATGGGTATGCAAGACAGAAACAGAGGAAATGACACAAATAAGGGTAATCTAGGACTCACACTTTTTTTTTTTTTTTTTTTTTTTTTTTTGTCAGAGAGAGAGAGAGAGAGCAAGCACAG